>NC_072493.1:10729117-11036764 GCF_027574615.1 Eptesicus fuscus
CAATGCATGAAGCCGGCGCAGGAGCATTCAGCATTGCGAGCACATACCCTAGACAGCTTTCAAAGTACCCGCAGCCAAAGGCAGCCAAACAGCACTTTACAGCCAGGCACGGAAAAGATATTAGCTTTTTTTTATACTCTAGTAAATTTGCTTTTTACATCTATTTCTTTTCAGAAGGGCTTGTTATTGAGCTCACTGTCCACAAATTCCATTGATCTCAGGCTGTGACTCAATCCATATGCTCACGCTTTGACACCAGCACAGCAAGCAAGCGATACAAATCCTGTTCAGGCTACAAACTTATTGATTTTATAGATTTCCCCCAAAGTTGTGATAATGATATATCATTGTTAAATTTGGTAGAACAAACTGCTTTCCCAATCTGTCAATGCGAGCATGAAAACCAATTCACAGCCTTGTTTAGAAGGCTTTCCCACCAGGAGAGTAAGTACAGCCAAAGGAAGCAGACCACCGGTGCCCAGCGGCTGGCACCAGCTTGATGTACGATTCCCTCCACACTGCCCTTTTCCGACCTGCAGCACACTGGGCTGCCAGACTGTACTTACTGGCTACAATTATCCACAGTGATTTCTCCCCAGGATGCTCAGTATTAATTATTAACCACTGGGAGCATGCTGCTTGGGTGACCCACATCAGTAGGTTTTAAAAGACAATTTTGGTAATTTTAATATGCTATTCAGATGCAGTTGGATCCATTAGGATCCTAGGATTGTTGACTTTAATAGGTCAATTTTTTTTCCCCTTTGCAGTTGCTCCCTCTTCCCTACCTTTAGGAATCAACGCAGCTGCTTCCAGCAGGGGGCAGACATCAGACATTTCCTTTTGAAAGGATGTGCCTTCACTTCCTGACTGTGATGAGTTAGGTGACTCTGTTTGCCTCCACTTTCTCTACTCATTTTCTACAGGTATGGGCTATATTTTACATTTCTACCCATCTGGTAGGATTCCAGTAACTTTATTCCTTCCTAGGGTACTTGTAACTCTTTCTCAAGTATGTCCCCAAGTATCCATCCACCTGCCCTCTAAATCACCCACTTTCTGAGTCACCTTCTGCTTGTGCATGGAGCTGTCTGCCTAATTCATTTCAACAGGTGTGCTACCTTATACTCTCAACTTCCCAATCAACTGGAACAAGTTTTCCTTGGGTCATGATGATTGTGGTTATTTTTTATTCTTTCCAATGTGTTCACTTCCCTTATTTAAAATGTTAGTCTTCACGTAGTCTCCTTTTCCCCTTGTTCCACCATCTGCCCTTCTGCCCTTTCCTGTTTCTGATTTTCTTACTCTTGGTTCACACAGACTCCTCTCACTCACTAAGCCATTAGTCCTCTTCCCATTAATTTAAACACAACAGTTGGAATCTCTCACAGTCTCATTTCCCAGATAAAGTCCAAGTCCGTCCCTCCCTCTCTCTCTCTCTCTCTCTCCTTTCATTGCCTTCTAATAGTGCCTTCTGTTTCTCTGTTGCCTCCACTGAAATTGCAATGATCTCTGAATTGAGGATGCCATGTCAACCCCCGTCCACCTGCCTGACTCAAGCTGGATGCCACGAGAAACGTGGTTTTGTCAGATGGTGATATTCAGCTAAAATTCCAACTACTTGAATAGCCACAATTTCACTTCCCACTCACATACATGATCAATTCTAACATGGGTTAAAACCTAGTTTTCTTATAGTCCCATGTTCCATGAATATGGACACTTAATAAATAGTGTCCGAGGCCAAATGTTATCAAACATGTTGGCATTGTATGACCATGGACAGACCCACTTGGCCTTCCCATTCAAGTATGCCGAGGCCTGACCTTATCTTCTTTAATGCTAATAATATTTTATATGACGTGAATGTTCGCAATGGATTTTCACAAAACTTTCTCACAACCTGTAAGAGAGCTTAAGGATAGACATCACCATTCTCATTTTATGGATGAAGACACTGAGCTAAAATGTGCAATGGGTTGTGTTGGTAAGTAAGCATAGCTCATCCTTACATGTAGGTTTTCTGGTTTCTAAATCCAAAGGTATTTCCAACAGAGCGGATTTCTTCTCATTCTTAGTTATTTAAAGAATGAACTATAAAAACCTTTGAATTTCAGATACTCCAAATCTCCAACCCATCAACTTGTACTTCATGGCAGTAATTAATTTAAAAAATTAATTAATTTTTTCCTGCTAGAAAAAAAGGAAATCTAGCAGTGGCCCACAAGAATCAGCACCATGAAAATGACTCCCATTCCCTTTATAATTCAGGAGTGGGGTGGGATGGGGTAGGGTGAAAAGGAGTCATAATCTTACAGAACAAATAGTTCCTAAAGGAACTTGTAATATATTATCTTTTCAAATATCAAAGATGAGAGATTTCTATCATAAAGAAAATTCTGAAACAGCCAAACATACAAGGTTTTTTACAGTCATAGATCCAATATGGAACTCCAAAATCCCTGGCAAAAGAATTTCCAGAAAAGAGCCAGAACAGTAAGTCCCCGGCAAGAAAATTAACCATTAAATATGGTCTCTATTCTCCTCAATCCACCCATTGGAACTCCCAAAGGGTTTACTGGGGGAACTGGACTCCAGGCACTCCCACCTTCCAAGGACAGACGGAAGGATGTACCTGAGAGACCTGGACAATTAAAATTTTATGATGAGTAAGTTCCCTCCTGCCCTCAAATTCCTACTCTGAATTGTGTGCATGCGTGTGCGTGCGCGCGCACACACTCACACACACACACACACACACACACACACACAGATGCACACAGACCAAACAAACCACCCTCCTGCTCATAATTGCACTGGTCCAAGTGTGCGGAGCCTTCACACAGAATGATGGCTTCCCCTGTCTCCTGCATTTGTTCGGCTCCTTTGGGAGGAGCAATTTACAGAAAGCATTATCGATTTTTGCCATAATAGGTACAGAGATGCCTCACCGTCCCTACTCAGCCGGCTGGCTCTCCGCATCACAACTGTCAGGCCAGTTTGTGAAGCCCCGTCATTATTTTTTTTCAAGTAAATCCATCACAAGGCTGGGGTGGGGGAGGTGAGGGAAGTGATGAAAATAAAATTATTTTCACCTTGCCATACGAAAGAATGTTCATGTCCTTCGTTGGAAATGAGTGCAAGCACCATAGACCTGCAGAAAAAAAAACATTTTAAAGGGAAAGGAAATTTTCAGTATCTCAGAAAGAAAAGCAGATGAAAGACAAGGCGATCTAGTTGGGACCTATTTGAAATATTTTTAATGCAGTTGTATCTGGGCTCCAGCTCACTGTCATTCTTCCTCTGAGAGCAAAGGCACCTGCAGACATTGTATTTTGTGGGAAATAAAGGGAAAATGGACCTGTATTTATTTGGTTGGTGTTTTTTTTTTAATCTACATGAGTGCATCAGGGATTGAATCTGCCTTGACTGCCTTTCTCAATAGACCACCCACCTTTAACAGAGACCCCCACTTTCCATTCTACTTCATTTCTTTGTGCCAGAGATTTCCAGACCTCCCCCAACACAGACACACACACACACACACACACACACACACACACACACACACACACACGGTTCACCAAAGGCTATCACCATTTGGTTTCTGATCAGCATGTGAATATAAATGCTTTTTACTTCAAATATTTCCTAAAACCTGAAAGAACCTCTTAGAAATCACATGGAAAACAAACAGAGGGGAGAAAATCACACTAAAAGCACTACTGCCGCTCATACAAGCCTTTTGATATTCACATCCTGACTTCATTCGTTGGTGGTGTGCTCTTCAAGCAGGTCTCTAGGCTCAGTGAGAAAGGTCAGAGCTTATCGCCCTTCATCCCACTGTCCAGGCCTCCCCCTCCCCCCAATTCCTATACACAGTCCTATTTGAGGCTCCGAAGATTTAATCCAAGAAATGGCTCTGGATCTCATTCCCAGTTCTGCAGTTCATTAGCCATGAAAAGTGATAGCTGCTTAAGATTTTTATGAGACATTGTTCCAAAGGCAGACCCCCCCAAAACTGCACAATTACACAGCACTTTGCATACAGCCTGCCAGCCTCTGGCTCCGACCTATGCAGCTCAACAGCCATCAAACTGTAGAATGAAAAGTGACTGGTTTGCTCACGGTAAAGGGTGAGGATTTGGTGACATTTTGTTCCAATTGGTGCTTTCTTGAAAGGACACACTTATTCTGATATAAATTCGACACCTAACATGCTATCCTTCCTCCATTATTCCCAGCCCCCTACCTCTCCATCCTCCGAGGACAAGAGCCAACCCTTAAAAGTGCACAAGCCCCCTCCTCCCTCCCTCACAGCTCCTATTTGGCAGGAACATTTGCAAACAGACAGTTAGAGGGACTGAGGTTAAGCTGAAAGAGCCAGATCTGGAATCTACTTGGACACTCTACTTCTGTGGCTAGACCATGAACTGAATTGTGTTTAAAAACAAAACCAGCCCTCCTGTGTTAGCCCATATTGAAATCAGGACCAATATTGAAATCAGGACAAATAATGGGATTAGTCCCATAAAACCTGTAATTCTGATTGTGGCTGCCCGATTCTTTGTCACCCTTGATGCCACATGCTCAACTACAACACTGCAGTGCACACCAGATTAACGTATACAAACTTGTGTAGCAAAAAGGAAAAACAAGAATCTTGGCAATTTTGAACTTTCACTTTTTAACTATATTTCAATGATTCCATCTTAACATGAGATCTGAGTGATGTTATCCATGCTCTAGATATCTACCCCACCCAAGAGAAGGTTAACTGTGAGGCCTTGGGAGAGACCATGGCAAAGAATCATTTGCTTTTGTGAAATATGCAGAAGTAAGATACACTGTGTGACTCTTTGCAGGTCGACTCTTTTATACTTCCTTTCTCATCAGGTGGCACCTGAGTGGTCACCAGCATCTGGGGAATCTGATTACAATTTAGAGATATATATTTATGTGAAGTTCACAGTCATGTCCATAAACACCTAACTCATTGCTAACCAACTCAATATAGGAAAAATTTCAGAAACATCTTCCTTCCAAACCAGTAGCTGATGGTGCTGGCATAGAGACTCTCATCAGTATACCAAGAATGATTTGGATGATAACTTACTGCAGTCTTGAATGGGTCAGACACTACTCTGTTAAGGGTATTAGAGACATGATTTCATTTAATTCTTACAATAGGTGTTTTCTGCTTCCTGCACTGTTTCATCAATGCCTAGAACAGTACCTGGTACATAGTAGCTGTGTCATAAATATCTGTGAAACTGATGAATAATAAACAGAATAAAGGGTAAAAGCATTAAAATAAGATTCACAAAGAAGAAATATAATGCACCAATAATTACTAATAATTAATGAAATGGAAAATAGGACAAAAATAACATTTTCTATCTAACACACTGGCAGATTCATTTTTTTAGTGACAGCCTCTGGTATAGAAAGTGGTGCACACATAGAATGCAAGGGTATAAATTGGTACATCTTTTCTGGGTGACAATCTGGCGATATTTGTTAACACTCTTAAAAAAATCATGCTGTTTGACCACAAATTTCAGTGTTAGGAAATTGATCCTAAAGTTGGGAGAATTACACGTAGGTGCTATATATGAAAAAAAAAATCACAATATCATTTAAAAGAGAGAAAAATAATATATAATCTAAATGTTCATTTCAGTGGTTAAGTGTTAAATTGCAACAAAATTTGGTCCATTCATATGATAAAATGTCATGTAGCCACTTAAAATCACGCTTTTAAAGTAGCATTTAATGACATAGGAAAATACACTAGTTATATTGAGTTAAACAAAACAAATTATATGGTGGGATTTCAATTTTGTACAATTCTGTGATGACTATATGTCTGCATGGAAAAACTCTGGAGACTACACTTAGAATATAAAGAGGAGTTATCTTCAGGTGATACTATTACAGGTAATTTTGTTTTCTCCAATACTTCCCCATTTTTTCCCAAATTTTCTAAAAGGGGCCATTTATTTTTATAAATGTTTATTGATATAATATCTATGATATAGTGCTCATTTTTATTCTGATTATTCAGAGAATAGCAACAATTTATCTGTTTTCCTTCCTTGTTAATATTGTTAACTTTTTCATCAGGAAAATAGGACACTGGATTCATGTTTTTGTGGGGGTTTTTTAAATAACAGTGTGAAAGCCATTTATGGTCCAAGACATATTTTGTTTGGCAACATGGTATTTTCAAAATCTGAATACTTCTGGGCAGGGTCTATCTATAGCAATTTGCCACAGTCCTCATTCCTCCATACTGTATTACATAATCCTATTTCAGGTTAAATTCCCAATCCTTGGATTCACTGACCTAAAGTGCTTACCTATTTCAGTGAACTAGGCTTGCCCTCTGTGATTAACAGAAATCCTAATGCGTGCGAAGCTCCCTTTAGCAATCTTCCTAACTGGTGCATCCACATGCACACTATCTACCCCTTTCCTATACATACTCTTTATGTGGCTTCTTTGAAATCAGGGCCTTACAGACATTTTTAAAGGCTCTCTTGTGCTTTATAAGTGGCTTGGTAAACACAGTGTCATAATCAGTGTGGGCTGCTATAACAAAGTGTCATGGATCAGGGAGCTTAAAAATAAATTTATTTCTCACAGTTCTGGAAACTGGAAATCCAAGATCTAGAGGGCAGCTTGGTGGGTTTCTGGTGAAATTTCTCTTTCTGTTTGCAAACTACCTACTTGTCCTTGTATCCTTGTGTGACAGAGAGCAGAGAGGGGGAGCAGACTCTCTCATACGTAAGTGCACCAATCCCCATCAAAAAGGTTCTACCCACAGGACATCATCGAATTATAATCACCTCGGACCCCACCTCCTAATGCCATCACATCTGAGGGATAAGGTTTCAGTCCATAACATATAGCTTGTGGTTGTTGCTATTTATTGAATGTCTATAATATGCTAAGTGTTTATAAGCATCTTTATTCCTCCTGAGAATCACAGAAAATTACTTTTACTTGCATTGCGCAAATGGTCAAATAAGCACAAAAGAATTAGATCATTTAAATCGACATACATTTATTGAGTACCTATTATGTGCCAGACCCTTGGCCAAGGTCTATGGTGACAAAACCTAGTTTTTTCCTCTGTACCACACTGCTCTCTGCTACAAATAGGTCCTCTATTTTATGACCCTTCAGCTCTCCAAATAAGTGTAACCTTGTTCAAGGGATGGCTTAGTAAACTAGTATTCAATTCTAATTAATTTATTAATATATTGTAATTCTTAAATAGGCCTAGAACAATATTAACTAAGAAGAATGATTTGAGTTAGGGATAAATGTAGGATACACAGTCCCTCTTGTAAGACAATTCCAAAACTTAAACACATCATCTTTCTTTTTATTGCCCTCCTCGTTTTCTAATTGCTAACTACATGAAAGAACTGAGAAAGGAAACAAAATGATCAAAGAGGGCAATTTTACCATTAATGTAATACAGAAAATAGTCAATAAAAAAGATACCCTCAAAATCATAAAGACAATGAATTATTCTAGTATCTAAGGCTGCTTGCATAGTGTATCTTGGTACCCAAGCACAGAGCAAGCACTCCAAGGCATAAATAGTATAGACAGGCTATGTTCCTTTGGAACATCACTCCCTCTCAGGCCACACTTGGTCACGGTGTTCCCACTTGTTCCTTCTAAGGCTTTATTTCTTCAGGGGTTCTGAAGATGCATGCAAGGAGATGCTCTTTGGTTTACCTGCTATAGACCCAGTCTCCATGAGAATAACCTGATTCTGGAAACTGTGCATAACCAACGGAAATTATTATTAGCTGGCATAAATACTGACTCTAGTAAATTACCCAGTTTTGATGGTTCATTCGTTCATTCATTCCCTCAATAGCTATTCAGCCCTTCCCATCTGCTTAGGGCTCAACTAGGTACTGAGCCTATAGCTATGAACAAAAGAACAAGGTCCCTGCCCTCATTGAACTTACATGCTAACTTAGCAACAGACAATAAACATGTTCCACTAAGAGATAATAATTCAAAGAACCAAGAAGGAGGATGTCATACTCAACTGGGTGACAGTGCTTTGGAGCATTGCTCATTAGGACTTTTGAAAAAGGTAGAGTGAATTAAACAAGTTCCAACCATCAGAATTCAATTTCAAGCTATCTGGGACACCAACATTATTTTCCCAAATTAACCTTGACTTTATGAACCAAGAAATTTTCTCACACTTGGTTCTGATTCTTTGGCAGCAAAATTAAACTTCTTCAAATGCATGTTTTTTTCTCTCATCTCCATTCAGAGAAGATAGTTCAAAGTGCAGTAGGCAGAATATTCCATGAAATACAACTGCATGAAAATTAGATATGCCCAAATCTATAGAAAAGTGGTGTTTTTTTCCCTAAGAAAGAACTAAATTGTAAAGTGGCCCATGTACTGAGAAAATTCTGAATGGGGATATAAACCATGACATATTTAATGAAATTGCCTCCAATAACCTGGATAAGAAGGGCTCACAAGGAAGATTTCCAACATTCCTATGCAAAATGGATGTAACACAAAAAGATTCTAAATCTCTCTACAAAGGATACATTTTAGAATAGTTTTAAATCTATTAGATAAAACTGGAGCTAGGCATTTCCTAACACTTTCCAAGCATAATGGCTGAGTCGTCCGTACTTACATTCCCAACTGTCTTAGTATAGAACTTGTCAATACCCTGACACAAAGTTAAATGCTGAAGCTAGATGACATAGTGCAAATGTTCTCCCTCCCATTGATGACATCAGTATTTGTGATCCATTTTAACAAAATGGCTCAATGTTGGTTCAAACTGATTATTCAGAAGGTAGTTTCTACAGCTACAATGATATTCATTCTAGTGCTCTTTCAAAAATTCAAAATGAACATTAAATTGTGCCAAAAATATGTTAGTCAGCCATTAAGAAGTTTTGTTTAAGGTTATTGAGAAATTAAAAATATTCACAATCTATTCTTGAAGTGAAATACAGAAAGAGCACAGACAGCAGGATCACAATCAAATATACAATTAGAAAAAAGATTGAGAGGGTACACTGAAATGTTCATAGGGGCATCACCTAGAAATATAACTGGGGCAATATTTATTTTCTTCTTTTTGCTTGTATTATTTTTATAATTTAAAAAAATTCTCATGTGTGACTTAAATAATTATCGTCCCAGTTATCAAGCCAATGAGCTAGATATAACCCATGAAAAAAATTTTTCAAATGTAGGTTTAAATGATCTTTAAGGTTCCTCCAACTCTAATGAGCTATGCTTCTTCTAAGGGACAGAGCAATAGACAGCAAGAAAGGTGGGGAAGGTGACAAAATCCAAGAACATCTAATGGTGTAAGTAGTTGAAGAAAACAATGTATGCTGGTCTCAATAAGTAGGATAACTTTGGCAATGGGCCATAGATCACCACTGATCTAGAAAATTAGAAACAAAAGGATAATTTGAAGATTTTTCCATGAATTTATTCATATTCAAAACTGCCCTTAAGTCTGAGATGGTATTCTTCCTACTCTTTTCTGGGAAGTGTATGTGTGTAGGGGTTGGGGGAGAGGTGAGATTATTTAAATATCCCTTTTTTGATAAAATATTGTGGTGATGGTAAATAATAACAGTGTCTATTTAATACCCTTACATAACTACAACAATAACAAAGCTGACAATTCCTGTGTCAAACTCTTAAAAAACATTTTACTAGTCCTGGTCATTCAAATTTGGGAACTACTTATCTATACACTAGTGGCCCAGTGCACAAATTCATGCATATTGAAAGGAAATTAGAAGAAATATTTTAATATCGCTACTCGCCCTTTCTCTATAATATGTGTCAACCAAATTCACAATCGACAATGACAGATTAAAACACACGCGTGCAATTGGCACCAGCAAGAGCATTATATGTATTGCGCATGTGCGAGTCAACTTAGCCTTTTATATATATAGAATAAACCTGCTTAATTAGACCTGCTTTCTGATTTAGCTAAACTTTTTCCAGACCAGTGTAGCACCCCAAGTTCTCTTTCAGGTAATTGTCAGCAACACAGCAGTAAATATAAACATGAAGCAGATTATTATTGTAGATCACGCAGCGAGAACAAAGGATAAAATATTTAACTGCAACAGTGTTTGACTATATTCTGCGCAGTGAGAAAACCTGAAATCATTTTCAAGGTCCACCATTTCTTACTTCTTTTCAGTCGGGTCAAGTTTCTAAACTTTCTAAATATCTGTTTTCCGGCTAATGAAAAGAAAATAGGATTCTACTGAGTCTCCTATCTACCCACTCTAGGACTTCTGTGAGGAGCAAATGAGATGAGGCATGGGAAAACGCTTCACAGACATTTGGTTAAAGTGTAAAACATTTCCACATGGCTATAAAGCAAGTGGCGTTCATGGGCTGAAGAAACTGCAAGGAGGCTAGTTGCTAGGGAGAGGAAGCCAGGCATTGCTACGTGACACCATTACCTGGCGCCCACAGCAACCATTTCCGGGCTGGGCTGGGATGTGGGCCACATTTTGCGCCATGGGGTCTGGCAGCGTTGGCTGCGATTTGGTGGGCTGTCGCTCCGGGGTGGTGGCAGGGCCTGTGTCCCACTTGGGGGAAGTCAAGTGTTGCTTTGTGAGCACCAGGTCCATGTGCTGTTTCTTTGTAAATGGCCAGTGCGCATCATGGCAGCTCCTGCAGTGAGCATCTGCCGCCTGGTGGTCAGTGTGCGTCATAGCAACCAGTCAGATGGTTGGACACTTAGCATATTAGCCTTTTATATATATAGACAGTACATTTCTATTTACACACATTTTGCTACAACCAAACTTGTAAATCTGCGAACCACTGGCCAAATATAACCCATAGATGAATTCTGTTTGTTAACAACTGGGAAAATTCTCATGAATATCCTTTTATTGGACTCACATCCCCATGGGGCAATGAGGGGCTATAGTTGAGGACCTGTACTATTCCTCTGATGGGGTCTGGGGTCTCCCATTAGCCACAATGGACAGTTTTGCTATCTGCCTGGTCCTTGTAGACATCTGAGTCTTCCATCCTTTCAGGAAACACACTAATGACTTGTTTTCTGGAGAGAACTTTAGGGGATTATAGAAGTCATGTTCTGTTTGGTAGGATTGTTGAGAAACCAGCTCTAATTCCTCTATACAGCCACTTCTTGGATTATGGTCCAAGAGCTTGGCCTCAATCATCAAAGTTCTAGCAGTGGCCTTTCAGCTGTAGCCAGTAGCCAGGACTGGAAAGCAAACCAAATACAGAAAACAAACCTCAACTGTTCCTTGTATCCCTCCCTCCACCTCCACCCCACACTACCCCCTTGGGGATGACTCATTTAAATATTTTCTTGCCTTGGCTTTCTCCTTGGAATCACTCACACCATAAAAACAGAGCAAGAAAACACCAAGAATTTTAAACACCTCAGTCTGTAATGGGATTAGAGCATCTGTACGGTGTAAAAAATGATTTCATTGTTTCCTATAAACTGGCTCCATTTTCACCAGAAAGGGCTCCAGTCAAGATGTAGAAAGCAACTTTTTAAACAGCGTATATTAAATCTGACAAACATCTGGTCAATCAAATTTATAGCGATACATAGGGTCTAATAAAGGTTTATTTCTTCTTGAAGAACAAATTTAAAGATTTTTAAAAAGCGCATATATGTGTGTGTGTGTGTGTGTGTGTGTGTGTGTGTGTGTGTGTGTGTGTGTTAGATAGATATAGATATATATGTAGATATATAGATAGATAGATAGATATATATAGATATATATAAAAAAAAAAAACTAGACCTGCATTTTTTTTGCCCAACCTGATTTCTAATGCTCCATGCTTTGCCAGGCCCCAGCCACAGGGTTCTGTTTCCTCAAGGCAGTGAGGGAGGTGTGTGCTCAGGCCTGCAGGCCAGCAGCTCCCCTGTATCACACTATCACACTGCCCACACTGTCGATGACGAAGCGTCTAGGATGGCCCAGCAAGTGCTAAGCTTGGAGCTGACTGTGCTCCTTTTTAGCAACATGGCATAGAGCCCCAAGGAAGCAGACATCTTCCTCCTATCAGCACAGTTTCTCATTGCGCGCGCGCGTGTGTGTGTGTGTGTGTGTGTGTGTGTGTGTGTGTGTGTGTCTCTGTGTGTGTGTTGGCGGGATCAGAGAATGGGGTGGAATATAGACTTATGGTCAGAGGTAAGAGAAGGGAATAGTGAAGCACTGAGGAGCTACTTAAGTCTCTCCCTTTTCTCCCTACTCTAATTCTCTCAAAATAAGCAGCTATTAGGAACAAGATTAAGGGCATGCTTTAAGCTACTTGAAAGTAGGGATGGGCAGTGACACCAAGAATGAGTGATTCCCATTACAGAATATGACAGCCACTCAAGCACCATACCTTTCCGTGCCTGACATACCCTTGCACCATATGCTTGCTGGTAACTCTGTAGTAACCCTATTAGCCATAGCATTTTGAAAATATTAAACGATTTCATTTTTCCTTTAAGTGGATTCCTCTCACCATCCATTAAATGAAAGGGTTTCATTGTTTCAAGGGAAGGATGGATAGGTAAAAGCTTCTCTTGACAGAGCTACTAGGTGTACCAGTTAATAATAGCAGATTTTGTAACCAAAAAAAACCACAGTAATTTCAAGAGAAACATCAAAAGTGCTTTATTCAAAGTAATGTCCATCGCTAGCTACACATTTCCTCCATCTTTCAAGTAATTTGTGGATACCATCCCAATAGAACTTTTCTTGTTTTGAGGCAAACCATTCAGAGACCCAATTTTCCACTTCTTTGTATGTTTTGAAGTGCTGCTCAGAAAGTGCGTGTGCCATCGATCAGAACAAGTGGTAATCTGAAGGAGAAATGTCTGGTGAATACGGTGGGTAGGTTAATACTTCCCAGGCAAGATCTTTTAACATGTCTTTAACTGGTTCTGAAGTGTGTGATGGTACATCATCATGAAGCAAAATTACTTTGCAGTGTCTTCTGGCACATTCTGGTCATTTCATGATCAAAGCGTGGTTCAAATTGATTATTTGTTGTCGGTAGTGATCAGTATTAATGGTTTCACCTGATTTTAGAAGCTCATAATACACCACATCAAACACAGAGCATTGTCTTCTTTCTGAAGCGATTTGGCCTTGCAGTTGATGTTGATGGTTGACCTGGATCAACCCATGATTTTGTGCATTTGGGATTCTCAAAATAAATCCACTTTTCATCGCCAGTCACAATTCAATGAAAACAAAAAACAACACTTTCGTGCCATTGAAGCAACATTTTACTGATGACTTTTCGGTTTTCCATTTGTCTTTCATTCAGTTGATGTGGCACCCATTTTCCTTCAAAATCTTTCCCATTGCTTGTAAACGATTGGAAATTGTTTGCTGAGCAATGTTTAATATTTCTAAAAGTTGTTTCTGAGTTTGACATGCATCTTCATCCAATAATGCTTGTAATTGTTGGTCTTCAAACTTTTTCTGTTGACCTGGATGTTCTTTGTCTTTCACATCGAAATCATCACTTTTAAAGCGTTTAAACCAGTGTTCACAAGTATCTTGAGATGGCGCATGTTCACCATAGCTTCCCAAAGTATACGATAACTTTTTCTTCAAAATAAAGTAATGAATTAAAACTTCCCGCAAATGCTCTTTTTTTGGCATGGAATTCGACATTTTTAAGCATAAATATATCTATGATGTTAACACCTTCAGCAAATTTGACATATGAAGTTTTGAAGCTTGCTGTCAATACAACAAAATAGCATACATATCAAATAGCATATATATCAACATATGTGTAACTCCATCTATTGAAAAAAAATCTGCATTATTAACTGGTACACCTAGTAAGCCTAAGGCACCCATATTCATTAGCCTTGGAGCGAGTAAATATAGGATATTATAAAGAGGAAGCAAATAATAAATCAGATACAAGTACCTTCAATTCCTCTTTGGAGTCAATATTCCAGAGAAAGACTGGGACCAAGGGCTGATAGAAACCCTCACTTAGGGTGGTGGTCCTTCCAATATGATGGGGCTTGCTTTTTTATTCTCAGGGTAAAGGTCAGGCAAATGGAAGTCCTCTGCAATAGTCCTTACTGTAAGCATGGTGCCAAGAGAACATGCTACTGGGAAAAATTGTTTGGAAATGGTGGAAAAAGGTGTTTAAAAGGATGGACTAGAAGGAGATTTTCAACCTCCGCAATATGACATTTTGGGCTAGATACTTCTTTGTTGCGGGGGTTATCCTACGCATTATAGAATGTTTAAAAAAGCATCCTTGGCCTTTGCCCACTAGATGCCAGTACAGAACCCTGCTCCACAAGTTGGGGCAATAAAAAATGTCTACAGATTTTATCAATGCCCCCTAGGGAGGGGCAAAATCACTCTGTTGAGGAGCATGGGAGTAGAGGTAGCACCCTAGTTCTCAGAGCCTGTGCCAGAATATGAGCAACCAAGAAGGACCAGATGCTTCCAAGGGGTAGATGTAGAATTAGTAAGGAAAGTAGTAGTCCAGAAAACACCACACATGGAGGGAACCAAAGGCAAGTACCAGACGGACACAATACCTGGAAAAAACAGCTATATCGGATTGAACCTCAATGAGCATCTACACCGAATACCCAAGCCACCCATGTCATAGTGGAGACCCAAGAATAGCCCACATACCGAGGAACCTCTCCGGTTGTCTCCTTTGAGAAGATACATTATTCCCCATGTACCCAGAGGCTATGGGATCAAAGAGATGTGGTAGGCTTAGACAGTCTAAAAGGGGAGGAAAAATCCTCCCTGAAAGGATGTTTGACTCATACATTAATCCAATATTTACCCTAAACAGAATTAATCTAACCAGAGGTTGTGGCAGCTAAAGAATAAGATAAGACTATTTATAATCAGTTTGTAACAAGTATCCAGGACTGTCTGCACTTTAGATTTTCTTCTGTTCCCATTCAGCTTTTAGGATTCAGCCCCTGACTCTAGCTAGTGGCTCTACTCTTGATCTTCAACCTTGAGATCTGCTTTTCTGTGTCTTTCAGCCTTATATTTCACTGTTTACCCAAGAGTCATGGCTCTTTCTGATATGGAAAATCCCCAGGACACAGCTCATGAGCTGGTATTCCAATTGAACCATCCTTGTTCTGAAGTCTGTTTGGAGGGAAACCAAACTAAAACACCGTAGCAGAGTTGGCAGTCTCTTCCACAGTCTAGACACACCAAAGGATAGGAACTGAATTTTACACACCAATGTTTTATGTCTTCTGACACCTTTATACCTAAAAACCCGAAGGCAGGCTCCTTTACCATAGGAACTATTGCATCCCATAGAGACAGACACTCAAGAGAGAAGAAAGCTAGAATTACTTCCACAGCATAATCTATAGGCTTCCTTGGCAAGATGCCTCATCTGGCCCCTTTTAGGAAAGAAAAACAAGGTAATTTCTAGAGACAAACTAGACAGATCAGTATCAACACCTAGAAGACTAATTCTTCAGCATGGTTAATATAGAAGGCTTCCATGAAACAAACTATTTTCTGACTCTCCACAACAAAAATGTTTTTGTTTTTTTAAAACTTGATGACCATTTAAAGGACCCTCATTTGGTGATATGCAGAGAAGAGAATGTTCGGTAGGGAAATGAGAATAAAAGGTGATTGCCTGCACCATAGCAAATGGTTCCATTCATGATTCTGCTACAGTTCAAACTGAAGTACAACAAAAATTAATCCGCCATTAATTCTATATAATAAAAGGCTAATATGCAAATCGACCGAACAGTGGAACGACTGGTCACTATGATGCACACTGACCACCAGCTCAATTCAGAAGCTGCCCCCTGGTGGTCAGTGCACTCACACAGGGGGAGTGCCACTCAGCCCAAGCCATGCTCACAGCTGGCGAGCACAATGGCAGTGGCGGGAGCCTCTCCCACCTCCGTGGCAGTGCTAAGAATGTCCGACTGCTGGCTTAGGCCTGCTCCCCTCAGGGGCTCCTGGACTGCAAGAGGGTGCAGGCTGGGCTGAGGGAGCTCCCTCCCCCGCCTCCCCACCCAGTGCACAAATGCCATGCACCGGGCTTCTAGTCCTTATATAATAGCAACCCTTCTTAATATATATATATATACACATACACACACACACACACACACACATATATACATATCAGTGGGTAGCTTACTTATGTCACATAATATCTAGTACATTATACATAAAGAAGCCAACACTTCCTTTTAAGAGATTTGACTCCTGGAAGCTGAGAAGAGTAGGCAAGTACTCAAAGACCCCTAAATTCCATAGGATTTCTGCCTATCTTGAAAGTTGGCAACAAGTCCCCAATTGTACTCTTCCCAAGAGGCCCACTCCATGCACAACTCAAAGGAACTTAAGCCTCATTCATGCTAATGAGGCTCTTTATTAGTCCAACAAGACAGAAAAACATTGAAAGCTTGATATTTCCAGCCAATTTTTTTTTTTTTTTTTTAGACAGAGACCAAGTGCCAGTTAGTAGGGAACTCAGAGACAACATTCATAGCCACTGTTTTTTACCATGTGAGAAAAATAGGCAAAGGAATTTCAAGAAACAAGACACAGAGCTTCTACATGAGACTCAAATGAGTCCTGGACTCTCTCCATAGGTGTCGCTGTGATCCTGTCCAGGGCTTGGTGGAACATTCCATATCTCTGAGAGGAAAGGCAGCTAGGGAGAAGAGTGAATACTTGAAAATTGATGATGTCAGTCTGTCTTCATATATCAAGCTAATTTGAAAGGGCTTTAATTTTCTTAAAGGATAAAAAAAGGTTTCTTTGCTAGATTAAACTTGCGATTGTCATTCATATATTGTTTATAAGGTAGTCATCTCTTCGCGGCTTATTTTTTTGTTTTTGATTTTGTATACTAGTTAGCAGTGAAGACTTGTCTGCGTGTATCAGAAAGAATAAAGAGAGAAACGTCCTTAACTGTCACTTTTAATAAGAGGAGTCAACATGCCTCTATTCAGGTTAAATATTGTCCTGTCACATTTCAATAGAGTCAACAGATTTTTTAAAAAGAAAAGTCAAAAGCACTGTGTATGCAAAAAAATCCTTCCTGTCATAGAATGTCAAAGCCCTTCTTTATCTGGGGGTGGGGTGTGGAGGTAGGACAGAAAAATCTTTTGTAAAATGTGAAAAATTACCACTCATAATTGGTACTGACATAAAAGGGGCTTTTTTGTTAGAAAAACAAAGAAAATCTCTAATTTAATAATCACCTGCAAAGTGTTATTGTGATGGGAACAAAAAACACACAATCAAAGTCATCTCTTTTTTTAAGTAACTACAGTGTTTTTAAGCAATCACTGTACTTTACAGCAGCTCATACACATAAATCAATGATGTTCCGAATGGAAAAAAACTACTCCAAACTCCTCAAGGAAAGTTTCTGAAATAGGGAGTGACAGGCTACAATAAGAAAGTGCAAATGGGGCATTATGTTCAAAATAAAGCCAAACAAAATTTTTAAAATCCAAAACATATTCCTGTAAGCAAGAATCATGTAGGCTTAAGTTGCAAGAGAAGAACCTTTCTTCATAAGAGGACTGAAAAAAGGGTAAAGACAACATTTTGGGGATGATGCACTAGAGAGAACTGAGCATAGTTTGTAACAATTTATAAAATAGACTAGCAGGATAAAATCATTTTTCTGCTTCAAGCGCTTCCTGATTGGTTAAAAATGTGAACCCTAGTTAGAGTTTTCAAGAGTTGATATGTTTTCAGTTGCAGCAAAAACTATAATTTTAGAAGTTTTCTAAATGAATAAAACTATTTCCATTTAACAACCATCTCTACCAATTAGGTCAGTGTAAAAAATATATACAGCTTTATAGACTAAGAAATATTCAGAAAAATCTCAATTTGATAATATCGAACTAAATAAGATCAGCTCTCATAATAATGGCAAGGAAGGCTGACTTAGAATTTCCACATTTGTTTGTGGAGAAAAGAATGCTCCAAAGAGTGCTACCTTCTGTGGAGAATCACAGTAGTCCTGTCATGGACCATAAGAGAGTAGTCTGTGCTCTTGCTACTTTAGTGTATGGTCAGAACCTACAACTATTTATTTAGTTTTATATTTTATAATGCTTTTTAATTTTGCAATAAACTCTTTAGGCAGTGATGAGCACAAAACAAAAGCCCATGTTTGAAGAAATTTTAAGTTGTGAATTTCTACTTTAAAAAGTTGATGCAAGCTTGTAAGCTACACAAAACATATATTGAGATTTACCATTTACCATGAAAGGATCTTAGTGATATCACTGACTACAAGACAATCAAAAGACATGGATCTGCTGAAGAAATGTCATCTCTACTTTAAATGCTAGTAGTTATTCTAAGAAGACTATACCAACAAATAGTGGTTTGATATGCAAAGCTGTAGAGGTTCAATTGCATATCATTCTACCAAACATGACTTTTCATTTAGATCAAATGACTCTTTTTCTTAATTTCATTCATTTTAGATTTTAGTTGAAATAGATGTTAAATTTTACATCTTATATACTCAAAATTAAATTAATAAAGTTCAAAGATTTTATGACTAGGCACATATAAAAATAACTTTTAAAAAGATTTTTACCATGCCTATATGATTTTCCTTTCTTTGTTGCTCATCATTGATTTTTTTTATCAATTAGGTTTTCAATTTGAAATATTGAAGAACTACTTTCTAAATTAACCTAGGTTCTACAGTAGTATTCACTTTGTAAATAATTAAGTCTTTTGAGTTTTGGTTGCATTTTGTTCAAAATCAGTTAGACACTATTAATCAAGTATTCAAGTGCAAAAACTATAGCCTGAAGAATTCAGTGAATGCCAGTTAAGTGGAAACAAAATTTGTATATAAGAGTTCGTTAAAATTTATACTAGAAGAAGCATGAAAGAAATTTAAACATATTAAATGATGAGAGCTCAAATGATGTACATTTTATTTTAAAATTCTATAAATATGCTGTAGAATATTTCAAATTGTACAAAAAATATTTTGATGGAGTTCTTCTTTAAAAATTATATAAATTCACGTTTTTACTGGGATGAACTGAAAAGACATCTTTCTCCAAAGTGTGAGGTCTCTACTATACATCTGTGTGTCCAGAGGTATTCTCTTTAGAATGACCTCACTATGTGGCTTTGTACAGTAACAACTTAACTAACCAAGAGCATGGCTGCTCCCAGCATCTCCTTTCCTGCATGGCTAAGCATTAGCATTGTCCACAAGTGACATTTTGTGCAAGATTTAAGGTAGAAGTGAAGTAGCAATCCTTTTTTTTTTTTTTTAATGCTCTGAAGGTTAGTGTTATCTGGTTGGGTACCAGGCATAGCAGCAGCTCATATACACTATTGGTGATCTGCTGGCTCATCCCGGTGATGTGCAGCAGAACTTGAACTCAGTTCCTCCAGCTCCTGCTGAATATGCCCCTTCAACTTCTCAGTCCTTAGCCAGATACACACACAGGTCCATGGTAAAGGATGCTGTTTTCTCTTTCCAGTCATTGGTGGTATTGAGAGTGGAAGTGGTCAGAGACAAGTGGGGAATTCAGTTTATGTTCATGGATTCAGTTATTCTTGTGAGTTTCTAGTTCATCTGGTCCACTTGGAGCTTTCCTTACTAACGGCTGGTCTGACCAATGGTACCTTCAGTTCCAACACTAGATTCAGAAGCTACAGCCTGCATGGGTCAATCTACCAGCTCCCACAATTATGTAAGGTCTAAACCCTAGAACAAATCCCTTATTCTCATCACTCATGATGGGTCTGCTTCTTGAATTGAACCTTGGCACATCATCCTAATTCTTCAAATCCAGGTGGTTCCTGAGTTTGATTTTATAAGCCACCTGCCAGATACAAACACTGAATTTCATAGCTACTTTGATGTTTAAGAAATTGCCTTCAAATCATTTCTGGCAAACTGAAATAAAAATGAGTGAAGGAAATAAAGAAAGGAAAATCAGAAAATGCGCCGCTTTTCTCTTTTGGAAAGAGGGAACCCTATTCCTCCATAGGGAGTAAAGATCAAAGGGAGGGGTCTCCGGCTCCCTTGCAGGGACCAAATCATACGCCAATTCAACTGTCCCACCTTATGGGTACCTTTCACCTCGTTTCACCTTTGCACACTTTACCAGCCACTCTACTCATTTAGGGGTTCATTCTGGAACAATGGGAAGACAGTCATCTTTAGCAGGCCATAGGTGCAAACAGGGGTGTTACCATAGACCAAGGGTGGGGAACCTTTTTTCTGCCAAGGGCCATCTGGATATTTATAACATCATTCAAGGACCATACAAAATTATCAACTTAAAAATTAGCCTGCTATATTTAGTCAAACATTTAATTAACTCACCCTAATGCCTTGGCAGGACTAGACCAAATGATTTCGTGGGCCTTATATGGCCTGGGGGCTGATGTTCCCACCCATGCTGTAGATGTTTTTTTCCCCTTCTTTTTTCTCTTTTTTTGTTAATCCTCACTGGAGGATATTTCTTCCATTGATTTTTAGAGAAAGTAGAAGGGAGAGAGAGAGAGAGATAAACATTGATGTGAGAGAGCCATATCAATTGGTTGCCTCCCACATGCACCTCAACCGGGATGGAGAACCTGCAACCCACATATGTGCCCTTGACTGGAATTGAACCCAGGACCCTTTGGTTCATGGACTGATGCTCTAACTACTCAGCAATGCCAACCAGGGACCTGCTGTAGATCCTAAAGAATAATACTAAGTGAGACTTCTAAGAGATCTCATGTTCACATCAACATATGCTTTATTCATTGCCAGTTCTTCCAGATCCATACAGCTTGGGAGATACAGGGAAGGGTGGCAGGGACTAAGATGTGTAAGCAGCCAGCTAGGCTCTGGTCTTTCTCTGTGGTACCTGTGACTCCATTTTGGATAATGAATAAAGAACTTGGCAAATACAAAACAAAACAAGAAAATCAATTTAACCTTGTTCCCAGGTTCTTTCTTATTTATAGTCATCCCTAATGGGATTAAAACAAACATCATCACCCAATTCTCAGTTGTCTTGAAGTTTTTTAAGAAAATGCCTGGGCACTTTACCAGCATGAGGAGTAACATCAACAACATTTATAAAGATGAACAATTAAAAATCTTTCCCCAGAAAACAAATGTCATAAAAAAAAAAACTATTCAAAGCTTCAAAGCAAGGTTCTATAAAGGCCCCATATATTTGGCCCATTTGAGTTATTTCAATTTACTTTAGGAAAAAAGAAAAAAATCCCCACAAAGCTGACATTATATAGTAAAGTTTGAAGGATATGGGAGCTATTTAATCATTTGTGTGTTACTCTGGCTTTTTTGCAGTCTCTTTTTCCTGTGGTTTTGTTCTTGTGCTGCTCATTAGCACCTCCCCCAGAGAGTGGGCAGGAGAAGGAAAAAAGAGATAAAACTCAAATCAGACAATTTTATCAGTCAGCCTGTCAACAAGTTGAATATATTGAGAGCCCAGGGGGTGCAGAGGCACTTTTTAGTAGCTCCGATAAAAGATTTGGTGGGGGAGGAGGTCAAAACTAATGGCAACATTGAAGATTTTTTTGGATCATCAAGGGATTTTATTGATTTATGCCTTCCCTGTCTCCATCAGTGCAGATAATCAAAAGTGGGGCAAAAATAATTAAGCATCTATAGAACTTTTTTAAAGACACTTAAAAATCTATCACTTTTATCCTTGTGAGTTTGGGGACCTGTTGGGCAGTTCAAATAGAAAACAAATAAATTAATTTCCTTTGCTTTGTCTAGATTCTTAAAATGTCATTGTAAGAAAAAAGAATCCCATTACAGCAGGTTCCCTAGCTCCCCAACAACCTTCTTCTGTGAGCCAGACTCCAGCTAAGAGGGGCAGGGCCCATGGAGAGGATACATCTGAGTGAAGCAAGAAGCAAGGTCACTGCCACCAAAATAAGTCAAAGCCTGACAATGAAGGGTTGAGTCTGCCACAGACACAGTAAAATTAGCAATTTGTGCTCTGAATGTAGACATGGATTTGCAGTGAACCTGCTGTCTGCACAGACAGGGAACTCTCCACCATGTCCTAAGGCCACTCAACACGTGAAGTTTGCCACTTCTAATGCTGAAAGAAAAGAAAAGTCGGTCTGCCCTCTCTTTCCTAAGGGCATGTTTTCATATTTTTAAGATGATGACCCATAGTGGAACAGTACCAAGTATAAAGCATGACTCTTGGAATGGTTGCTGAAGGAAGCCATGGTTCCCTCGGCTCTGATGTTCCAGAAAGTTCCCAGTGCATTATGAGGGTGTGTGTACCAGTTTGGGCCATTTTACTCATCCCTCTTCCCTGCAGCTGTGTTTCCCAGGTTCCTGTGTCAGCTGCCTTCCTGCTGAGGCTCAGCTGCTAGGAGGCCCTGATGGGAGACTCCATGATGGAAGGAAAGAAAAATCAAAGTATTTCTCCCCCTTTCCCTCAGGTTCTACCTCCAGATGCTTGCTCAAGCCTGGAGCTCTAGCTCCTACTCAAAGTGAGGTTCAAATTACCATGATCCCTAAACAGCAACATCACCTCCTCCCTCCCTCAGGAATGGCAGTAGCTTCCTGCTATTGCTAATCTTGCCTCACTCTTCTCTCTGCTCCCCAGCCTCTCCAATGCCTGCAAACTGAATCTCTGAATTGAATTTTCTCCCTTTTGAATACCAAAATGGTTTCTACTTTCCTGGTTCAACCCTGATGGACACACTGGGGCAGTGCATTTTACAAATTATTTTCTATCTTGGTAACTGACTCGGTAGCTGGAATCCACTATTTTGTGATCTCATCTGTTAAAATAGGGTTTCTCAACTTCAACACTGTTGACTCTTTGAGCTTGATAATCCTCTGTTTGTGGGGGGCTGTCCTATGCAGTGTAGGTTATTGAGTAGCATCCCTGAAGTTTTTAAATACATTTGTATTGATTTCAGAGAGGAAAGGAAAGGGAGAGAGAGATAGAAACATCAATGATGAGAGGGAATCATTGATCGGCTGCCTCTTGCACGTCCCCCACTGGGGATCAAGCCAGCAACCAGGGCATGTGCCCTGACCGGGAATCGAACTGTGACCCCCTGGTTCATAGGTCGACGCTCAACCACTGAGCCACACCAGCTGGGCTCCCACTCATAATTTAAAAAAATATATATCCCTAGACATTATAAAAAGGCCCCTGGGATGGGGAAAAAATATCTCCCCCAGTTGAGAACTGATACTGTTGCCAATACAATGGCTAGAACTCTGAGTATACACCTTGGCTGCTCCTGCCCTCGCACCTGCTCAGTAAAAAGGGACATGGGGGCATGAAAGGCAGGAGCTCTGATCAGCAAGGCCCTTGGTGTCCTCGTCACTCTAATGACTACCATGGATTCTCAAGAGCGTGGGAGAAAGAGCACCACAGTTCCCCAGTTGTCCTGAGCCTCGTTGACGCTGAAGACTAAGAACTAGATTCCTTTCTCACCGAGGCACTGCTGGCCTAGTCTGGACTGTGGCTGTAATAAGGCCAAGAGATCCTCGCTCACCACTTCTCTTCCTGAAGGACACGGAGAGAAGGTGAGACAGGAGCCTCCAGGTATGAAGAAAAGCGGTGCTCGTCTCCATGCTC
The DNA here is from genome assembly GCF_027574615.1 of Eptesicus fuscus. NCBI lineage: Eukaryota > Metazoa > Chordata > Mammalia > Chiroptera > Vespertilionidae > Eptesicus > Eptesicus fuscus. The sequence continues at coordinate 10,752,792 of NC_072493.1, forward strand.
CTGAGCTCTCACATGCCCACTTCCCACTCGCTTTTTTAAGTGCCAACCAGCTAACTGTGCGCTAGGCCTTGCTGTGCTTGGTGACCAATGGAGTTCCTTCTTTCAGGTAGGGCACAAAGGTACTGCCGGCACTGTCAACTCAGCATGCCAGCCTGGTTCCTTGTCATTTAATTAAATGTCAACCCCCAGGTATTATATTTTGAATGCAAATAACTTGGTAATGTAATATTGTGGCTGACACTTTATTTTAACTCAAGGAAATCAAGAAAATCAAGTTAGGGTCACTCCTAGAATTAACATTCCTTTGGGCAGAGGGCTTGCTCTGTGTTCCTAGCTACCGTCAAAAACAGTGAGGTGACTGGACATTCGCTGGGCAAGCTGGGGAAGTCTTGTGTCTTTTCTATTAAAATGAATATCCCTAAAACTGGATTTCTGCTCCTAGAATGGAGGCTGTTGCTCAGAGCTATGAATTACAGATGGGAGAGTTTTATTCTAGCCCAGATGCATTGCTACCTAATTGTTCTACATCTCTCTTTGGGCCTTAACTTCCCAAATCATAAAAAAAAAAAAAAAATTGCCATTTACTTCCTTTAGCAAGATGCTGCCCACAATAGCACAGTAGTCATTTTATTGTGCTTTCAATGCCTTCAAAAAAGGCAAAATATAAATGCAAAATACTTTAAATGTTACTTTATTTTGGAGAATAAACAACATATTTCTGTTGGTCTTCACTGGACTGAGAGACTCAACCCTGCCTTCAACCATGTCCATCATCATGATCATGGAACACAAGGGGGTTGAAAAGTCCAATCACTGGGAAGAAAGACATCTTCCCTGGAAGGACAGCCTGGGTTTGCCTTATCTTGGCCATGGTTGATGATGACCATAATTAGAATTCTGAACCAATTTTTTAAGTAAGAAATTATAAAGGGTTTCCATTGTACTGGTTTCTGAAATACTCTTGTAGGTAGGGTGTGAAGGAGCGAAAAGGAGCCATCGTCTCATCAGGTTATTTCAGAAGTGATTACAGGCAGAAATACCAAATTCGTGAAAATATCCACCTTTAAAGTCCAGTTGGGATGTTATTCTTGCCAAAGTGGCATTTAAGAGAAGAACTTGAGTTTCTGAATGCTGAAAACTCCATGTCCTCCATGCCCCAGCAGATCTATAAGTTCCCTTATTAGGTAGACAGTCTCCACAACTTCCTCCTTTCATGCTCTGTGCATAACTATGACATGGATGGAAGAGGAGGAAGAAACTGTCCAGTTATTCCCAACTGTACCACAGCCAACACCAAGCAGCTTTGGGCAGCGGGCAGCCTTGTTTCTTACAATAGCCCTCGACACTCCAGGCTACACAGGAGAAACTTAGCTCCTGACCCTCATCAAGTGAGAGACAAAATGCCGTCCTTTCCAGGACTATTGCACTTATTTCCTTATCTCTATATTTACTTATATCCTTCCCTGTTCTTAAGACTTACACCTACTTTGCAATGATACATCATAATGCAAGGCAACATAAGTGAGAAATTGGGAGGGAAGGAGGAGAAAGAAAAACTTGAAGAGGTATAAACTGGACCCAGAAATAGATGAATGCAAAATGGCCCCAAGGTTTCTGTGTTCGTTCTGAATTGAACCATCGATTTGGTTCTGAGGCTCTCTAGCAACAAAGCCAAAAGGGGAAAACTCATGCATTTTTTGGCATAGTGCCCCAAAATGAATACAAACCGGGAGACACCCAGCAATTCCAGATGCTGAGATTAAGTGGGTCCTCATTTAGCTTGTGTGTATCACTAATATTGTGATCATCAATCCATAACCCACTAAAAATTTCAACATATCCACCTGGAATGATGTTTCATTATTCAAATTTTTGAAGAAGAAAGCTACCTTCTAAGTATCATATTCTCACTGAAGTTACAACCACTTTTAAATGTGCATATGGACACAAAGTATAATACTTGCCAACTTCGTTTCTCCAGTTCACCAATTGTAGATAGCAACAAAAATAGAGTTAGTGGAATGTCTCTACAAGGGAAGAAGCCCCTAAATTATGTACGAAATGATGACACACAAATACTACAGGATTTCTTGGAAGGGTGGGAGTGGATGTGATTCACCAGGTTTGTGACTATTTCTTTGAAATGTCAGTCCTAGGGAATAAATATAGTATATAGCAGTACCTGTCATAATGTGGGTTTAAGCATATAGAGCAAGTAGCCACTGTAAGAGATTATGGTCACACTAGAGCCCGGTGCACAAAATGTGTGCACTCAGGGGGGGTTCCTCAGCCCAGCCTGCACCCTCTCGCAGTCTGGGAGCCCTCACGGGATGTCCGACTGCCACCGATGCGGGAGAGGCTCCTGCCACTGCTGCAGTGCTCGCCAGCAGTGAGCCCACTTTCTGGCTGAGCGGCACTCCCGCTGTGGGAGTGCACTGACCACCAGGGGATAGCGCCTGCATTGAGCGTCTGACCCCTAGTGGTCAGTGCGTGTCATAGCAACCAGTTGTTCTGCTGTTCAGTCGATTTGCACATTAGCCTTTTATTATGGTCACCCTGGAGGCCTGGTACATGAAATTGACAGGGTGGGGGGAAGACGGTCCCTCAGCCCAGCCTGCACCATCTCCAATCTGGGACCCCTTGGGGACATCCCTCTCACAATCCGGAACCACTGGCTCCTAACTGCTTGCCTGCCTACCTGCCTGATCGCCCCTAACCGCCTCTGCCTGCCGGCCTGATCGCCCCCTAACCACTCCCCTGCTGGCCTGATTGCCCCTAACTGCTTGCTCCCCTGCCAGCCTGATCGCCCCTAACCACCTCTGACTCAGCCCCCTCCACTGTGGCTTTATCCAGAAGGAAGTCGGATGTCCGGAAGATGTCCAGTTGACCCGGTATAATTAGCATATTACCCTTTTATTAGTATAAATTATTGGGGAAGAGTAAGGTATCTTTCTTTTTCTTTCTTTCTTTTTAATTTTTTTAAATATATTTTATTGATTTTTTACAGAGAGGAAGGGAGAGGGATAGAGAGTTAGAAACATTGATGAGAGAGAAACATCGACCAGCTGCCTCCTGCACACCCCCCACTGGGGATGTGCCTGCAAACAAGGTACATGCCCTTGACCGGAATCGAACCTGGGACCTTTCAGTCTGCAGGCCGACGCTCTATCCACTGAGCCAAACCGGTTTCGGCTCTTTTTAATTTTTTTATTAAGGTATTATATGTGTTCATATCTTACCATTATCCCCCCCACCCCATTCCCATACATGCCCTCACCCCCACCCCCAAGTTTTGCGTCCATTGGTTATGCTTATATGCATGCATACAAGTCCTTCGGTTGATCTCTTATCTCCCCCACCTCTCCCTAAGTTTCCCCTTGTAATTTGACAGTCTATTTGATGCTTTACTGTCTCTGTATCTATCTTTTTGTTCATCAGTTTATACTGTTCTTTATTATCCATAAATGAGTGAGATCATGTGGTATTTTTCTTTCATTGACTGGCTTATTTCACTTAGCATAATGTTCTCCAATTCCATCCAGGTTGCTGCAAATAATGAGGATTCCTTCTTTTTTATGGCAGCATAGTATTCCATTGTGTAGATGTACCACAGTTTTCTGATCCAGTCATCTGCTGACGGGCACCTAGGCTGTTTCCAAATCTTAGCTATTATAAATTGTGCTGCTATGAACATAGGGGTGCATATATCCTTTCTGATTGGTGTTTCTAGTTTCTTAGGATATATTCCCAGGAGTGGGATTACTGGGTCAAATGGGAGTTCCATTTTCAGTTTTTTGAGGAAACTCCATACTGTTCTCCACAGTGGCTACACCAGTCTGCATTCCCACCAGCAGTGCACTAGTGTTCCTTTTTCTCCGCATCCTCACCAACACTTGCCGTTTGTTGATTTGTTGATGATAGCCATTCTGATAGGTGTGAGATGGTATCGCATGTCGTTTTCATTTGCATCTCTCGGATAATTAGTGACTTTGAGCATGTTTTCATGTGTCTCTTAGCCTTCCTTCTGTCTTCTTTTGAAAAGATTCTATTTAGGTCCATTGCCCATTTTTCTATTGGGTCATTTATCTTCCTTTTATTAAGTGGCATAAGCATCCTGTAGATGTTGGAGATTAAACCTTTATCAGTGATAGCATTTGCAAATATGTTCTCCCATAAAGTGGGCTTTCTTGTTGTTTTGTTGATGGTTTCTTTTGCTGTAAAAAAGCTTTTTATTTTGATGTAGTCCCATTTGTTTATTTTCTCTTTAGCTTCCATTGCCCTAGGGGCAGTGTCAGTGAAGATGTTCTTTCGGCATATGTCTGAGATTTTGTTGCCTATGGATTCCTCTAGTATTTTTATGGTTTCCCGTCTTACGTTTAAGTCCTGTATCCATTTTGAGTTGGTTTTTGTGTATGGTGTAAGTTGGTGATCTAGTTTCATTTTTTTGCATGTATCGGTCTAATTTTCCCAACACCATTTATTGAAGAGACTATCTTGACTCCATTGTATGTTCATGCCTCCTTTGTCAAATATTAATTGAGCATAGTGGTTTGGGTCAATATCTGGATTCTCTATTCTGTTCCATTGATCTATATGTCTGTTCTTGTGCAAGTACCATGCTGTTTTGAGAACAGTGGCTTTGTAATACAGCTTGAGGTCTGGTATTGAGATCCCACCTACTTTATTCTTCTTTCTCAGGATTGCTGTGGCTATTTGGGGTCTTTTTTAATTCCAGATGAATTTTTGGAGAGTTTTTTCTAGGTCTGTGAAATATGCTGTTGGTATTTTAATGGGGAGCGCATTGAATCTGTAGATTGCTTTGGGTTGTATGGACATTTTATTGATGTTGATTCTACCAATCCATGAACATGACATGTTCTTCCATCTGTTTACGTCTTCCTATATCTCTTTTTTCAATGTCCTGTAGTTTTCCGTGTATAGGTCCTTTACCTCCTTAGTTAAGTTTATTCCTAGGTATCTTACTTTTTTTGGTGTGATGGTAAATGGGATTGCTTTTTTAGTCTCTCTTTCTGTAAATTCACTATTTGTGTATAGAAATGCCATAGATTTCTTAGCATTAATTTTGTATCCTGCTACATTGCCGAATTCATTTATTAAGTCTATTAGTTTTTTGATGGAGGCTTTTGTGTTTTTTATGTACAATATCATGTCATCTGCAAATAAGGACAGCTTTACTTATTCTTTTCCAATTTGGATGCCTCTTATTTCTTCTTCTTGTCTAATTCCAATAGCTAATACTTCCAGTACTATGGCAAACAGGAGTGGTGAGAGTGGGCATCCCTGTCTTGTTCCTCTTCTTAGGGGAAATGGTTTTTGCCCAATGAGTATGATGTTTGCTGTGGGTTTATCATATACTAGAGGCCCGGTGCACGAAATTTGTGCACGGAGGGGGGTTGTCCCTCAGCCCAGCCTGTACCCTCTCCAATATGGGACCCCTCGAGGAATGTCCAATTGCCCGTTTAGGCCCGATCCCGGTGGGCAGTCGGATCCCTAAACGGGCAGTCGGACATCCCTCTCACAATCGAAGGCTGCTGGCTCCCAACTGCTTGCCTGCCTGCCTTCCTGATTGCCCCTAACCACTTCTGCCTGCCAGCCTGATCACCCCCTAACCACTCTGCTGCCAGCCTGTTTGCCCCCAACTTCCCTCCTCTGCCGGCCTGGTCACCCCTAACTGCCCTCTCCTGCAGGGATAATCACCTCCAACTGCCTTCCCTTGCAGGCTTGGTCCCTCTCAACTGCCCTCCCATGCAGGCCAGGTGCCTCCCAACTGCCCTCTCATGCTGGCCATCTTGTGGTGGCCATCTTGTGCCCACATGGGGGCAGGATCTTTGACCACATGGGGGCAGCTATATTGTGTGTTGCAGTGATGATCAATCTGCATATGACTCTTTTATTAGTTAGGATAGAGGCCTGGTACAGGGGTGCGGGCCAGCTGGTTTGCCCTGAACGGTGTCCCGGATCAGGTGGGGGTTCCCTTGGGGTGTGGGGCAGCCTGAGCGAGGGGCCTGTGGTGGTTTGCAGGCCGGCCACGCTCCCTGGCAACCCAAGAGGAGGCCCTGGTATCTGGAATTTATTTTCCTTCTACAATTGAAACTTTGTAGCCTGGAGTGGAGCCAAGCCTGGGGCTCCCTCCAAGGCCGGCAGCCATTTGTGTTGGGGTTATAATTGAAACTTTGTAGCCTTAAGCGGGTGGGTCCAGCCAGGGTGTGCGGAAAGCTTTGCTTCCCCTGTTGCCGGCAGCAACCATGGCCTGCTCTCTCAAGCTCCATTCTGCCGCCATTTGTTTGAATTTGTTTACCTTCTATAATTGAAACTTTGTAGCTTGAGTGGAGGCTTAGGCCTGGCAAGGGCAGGAGGAAAGCTTGGCTTCCTCTGTTACCTAAGAAACCTTGCTCTCTCTGGCTGTAGCCATCTTGGTTTGGGTTAATTTGCATACTCGCTCTGATTGGATGGTGGGTGTGGTTTGTGGGTGTGTCGGAGGCATGGTCAATTTGCATATTTGTCTATTATTAGATAGGATAGCTTTTATTATGTTTAGGTATGATCCTTCTATTCCCACCTTGTTGAGAGTTTTTATCAAGAAAGGGTGTTGGATTTTGTCAAATGCTTTTTCTGCATCTATTGATATGACTGTGATTTTTATCTATCAATTTGTTTATGTGATGTATCACGTTTATTGATTTGCGGATATTGTACCATCCTTGCATCCCTGGGATAAATCCTACTTGGTCATGGTGTATGATCTTTCTGATGTACTGCTGGAGCCGATTTGCTAGAATTTTGTTGAGGATTTTGGCATCTATGTTCATGAGGGATATTGGACTGTAATTCTCTTTCATTGTGTAGTCTTTATCTGGTTTTGGTATTAGGGTGATGCTGGCTTCATAGAAGGAGCTTGGAAGTGTTCCTTCCTCTTGAATTTTTTGGAATAGTATGAGGAGGATAGGTCTTAGTTCTTCCTTGAATGTTTGGTAAAACTCTCCAGTGAAGCCATCTGGTCCCGGGCTTTTGTTTGCCGAAAGCTTTTTGATGACTGCTTCAATTTCTTCCATAGTTAGTGGGCTATTGAGCTGTTTAGATTCTTCCTGATTGAGTTTTGGAAGGTTATATTTTTCTAGGAATATGTCCATTCCTCCAGGTTGTCCAGTTTTTTGGAATAGAGTTGTTCGTAGTATTTTGTAACAATCCTTTGTATTTTGGCAGGGTCTGTTGTTATTTCACCTCTTTCATTTCTGATTTTGTTTATTTGGGTCCTCTCTCTTTGCTTCTTGGTGAGCCTGGCTAGAGGCTCATCAATCTTTTTTATCCTTTCAAAGAACCAGCTCTTGGTTTTGTTGATCTTTTGTATTATTTCTTTGGTCTCTATGTCATTTATCTCCGCTCTGATCTTTAGTATTTCCTTCCTTCTGCTTACACTGGGATTTTCTTGTTGCTCTCTCTCTAACTCTTTGAGTTTTAGGGTTAGGTAATTTATTACCAGTTTCTTGTTTGTTGCAGTAGGCTTGTAGAGCTATGAACTTCCCTCTCAGGACTGCTTTTGCTGTGTCCCATAGATTTTGGATTGTTGTGTTTTCATTGTCATTTGTTGCCATGATGTTTTTATTTCTTCCTTGATGTCTCTGGTAACCCAGTCATTGTTTAATAGCATGCTGTTTAGTCTCCATGTGTTTGATTTCTTTGGATTGTTTTTTATTGTAGTTGATTTCCAGTTTTATGCCACTGTGATCTGAGAAGATACTTGATATGATTTCTATCTTCTTGAATTTGGAGAGACTTTGCCTATGTCCTAACATATGGTCTATCTTTGAAAATGACCCATGTGCACTTGAGAAGAATGTATATTCTGTGGCTTTGGGGTGGAATGTTCTGAAGATGTCAATTAATTCCATCTGGTCTAGTGAGTCATTCAGGATTGATGTTTATTTGCTGATCTTTTGTTTAGAGGATTTGTCCAGTGGTGATAGTGGGGTATTAAAGTCTCCTACTATGATTGTATTACTGTCAATCTCTCCTTTGATATCTTTCAGGAGTTTTTTTAATGTATTTTGGTGCTCCTGTATTGGCTGCGTATATGTTTACCAGAGTTATTTCTTCTTGTTGGATTGCTCCCTTTAGTATTACGAAGTGGCCTTCGTTATCTCTTGTTATGTCCTTCACTTTGAGATCTAATTTGTCAGATATAAGTATTGCTACCCCCGCTTTTTTTTTTTCATTTCCTTTCGCCTGGAAAACCTTTTTCCATCCCTTCACTCTCAGTCTGTATGCGTCTTTTTTTCTGAGGTGGGTTTCCTATAGACAGTAGATATACGGGTTTTGTTTTCTTATCCAATCTGTTACCCTATGTCTTTTGATTGGGGCATTCAGTCCATTTACAATTAAAGTTATTATTGATAGGTACTTATTTGTCGCCATTTTTATTCTATACCCCTGTGTTCCTTCTTTGCTTCCTCTTCCTTCCTTCCTTCCTTCCTTCCTTCCTTCCTTCCTTCCTTCCTTCTTTCTTTCTTTCTTTCTTTCTTTCTTTCTTTCTTTCTTTTTTCTTTTTCTTTTTTTACAGCAGACCCTTTAGCATTTCTTGCATTGCTGGTTTGGTGGTGATAAATTCCCTTAGTCCTTTTTTGTCTGTGAAGCTCCTGATTTCACCGTCAATTTTGATTGATAGCCTTGCTGGGTACAGTATTCTTGGATTCGGACCCTTCCTTTGCATGACTTTGTATATTTCATTCCATTCCCTTCTGGCCTGATGAGTTTCTGTTGAGAAATCATTTGTTAGTCTGATGGGGGTTCCTTTGTATGTAACTTTCTGTCTCTCTCTGGCCACTTTTAAGATTCTTACTTTGTCATTGGTGTTTGCCAATTTAATTATAATGTGCCTTGGCGTCGGTCTTTTGGGGTTCATTTTGCTTGGGTTTCTGTGATCTTCTTGGATTTGTGTGGGGTTTTTTCTTCCCTATATCAGGGAAGTTTTCTGTCATTATTTCCTCAAACAGGTTTTCTATTCCTTGCTCAGTTTCCTTTCCTTCTGGAACCCCTATTATTCGATGTTGTTTTGTTTCTTATTGTCCCAAAGTTCCCTTAGGCCAGTGATGGCGAACCTCTGACACGTGTGTCAGTGCCATTTCTGATGACATGCGGCCACTGAGGCGGCCGCATGCCGAGGATGAAACATTTATGTTATTTAAACGATAAATATCACGAAATAATGTTTTTTCCTCAAAGTGACACACTACCTGAGTTATGCTCGGTTTTTTGGCGAAGTTTGACACACCAAGCTCAAAAGGTTGCCCATCACTGCCTTAGGCTCTCCTCCTGCTTTCTAATTTTTTTTTTCTAGAAGCTGTTCTAGTTGGGCATTTTTTTCCATCTTTTCTTCTAGCTCACTTATGCGGTCCTCTGCTTCTTCTAGTCTACTCTTGATGATTTCTATTGAGTTCTTTAGAGCAGCGATGTCATTTTTCATTTCTTCTTGGTTCTTCTTCATTTCCTCTTGGTTCTTACTCATATTGTCGAATTTGTCTTCCATTCTTTTCAGCCACCTTATGACCATTTCTCTGAATTCTTTCTCTGATAGGTTGCTTGCCTCTAATTCGTTTACTTCCTTTTCTGGTGACGCCTGCTTTTCTTTCCTATGGGGGCTGTTTCTTTGTCTCCCCATGGTCTCTCTTCTCCGGATGTCTGGTTATGTAGTTCTCTCTCTCCTTATCCCAGGCGAGATCTGACCTTTCCTTGGTGCAGCGAAGAGTTCCTTTGAATCTGTGTGTTTGCGCCAATTGGGGACCGGTGCCCTGGTGCTCACAGCTGTTCAGTGTTCGCCTTGTTGTGAAAAATCAGGCTCCGATAAAATCCTCTTTCCCTTGCAAGATGGCAAGGTTTCCCCCACTGAGCCCGCAGCTCCGGGAGGGGACCCAGTCGCTGTGGGTGCTGCACGGTCAGGGGAACCCTGCCTAGCACTCCCCCACCTTCTCCTGGAATTCAGCTGTCCCTTAGCTTGCCAACAGACACTCCCCGTGTGAACCTCAGCTGTTCTTTCTTTCTGTTCCAGGACCAGGCTCGGAACACATCCACCTACGCTGCCGCCATTTTCTCCTCCAAGGTGCCTTTCTTTCTGCAGAGCCAGGAATTTGGTCTGAGCTGGTCTAGTACCCACTCTCTCCTTATCTATGAGATACACATTATCATGAGAATTCTTGATGGTGAATATGACTAAATAAATGAAACTCCTAAATGCACTCCCATCCGGGAAGCTCATAGGATTATTTTTTTTCATAATTACAAATTTTTAAATACTATCCCTCTTTCGTCACTGTTATTTTTTTTTTTTAATTCAGAGATATATGTCATAGGAAATGAGGGTCCTTTATAATCCCATCCTCCAGAGATAAACACAGGTAATGATTCAGTGTCTATTCATACAGAATTGTTTCCATACGTGTAAGAATGTCATTTTTATTTACTTAAGTTTTATGTAACTTGCTTTTTCCATTTAATGGTATTATCTTGGGTCTCTTTTAGGTCAGTTCTTATATGCTTGCAAATGCCATACACTGTATAGGCAATCTGCTGCACTCTGACCATTTCATAGCAATAGACTGCAAAGACAGACAGTCCACAGCTGATTTAACCACACTCCTACTTTGGGAGTGTCGGAATGTCTGTCTCTGTCATTACAAACTACAATAGATAATGCTTACAAATACAATGCACTCTTATGAAAGCATTTCCATTAGAGTCCTAAAGGAATGCAGTAGCCAAAGGAAACACACATTTTTTTATGCAACACCCATTTCCAAATTTCCCTAAAATAAAAAAGTTCCATTAATTTAGGCTACCAATTAAGCATTTAAAAGAAGGCCTATTTCTCTGTTCCCTAACCAATACTGACAATTATCTATACTTTTAATATATGAAAGTCTGATAGCTGAAACATTTTATCTGATTTTTTATTAGAAAGCACACACATACACACATAATTCACAAAACACAAAAACAAGTGCCATTGTATTCCTAATAAGAGTGACTATAAATCCTTGTGGATAACCATGTCCTTATTATTCCAATGAATTATTATGCTCACCATTTCTACTATACACTGTTATCCAGAAATAAATGATGGGCAGTCATGAAAAGCTATCGGGGCCACTGCAAACAGTTGCACTTGCTGCATACTCACACAACTCTAGGGGGTGCCATTCATACAGACTACATTGTGTATGAATGAGGGTATAGCCTGCACAACTACACACAGTAAAGTGTGAGAAACTGCTTCATTGAGAATCCAGAATGACATCACTATTAAATTACAGTCTTAAAGCTCAAAGTTAGAACTCATTTTTTTCTTAGTTCAACACACACACACACACACACACACACACACACCAAATCAAGCCATGTTGCATGCGATGTCAATTCAACAAAAAGTTGGGCAAATTAATCCTTGCAAGACACTACTCATTAGTATCTAAAAGATTTTTGTCCTATTTGTTCACCCAAAGGGCATAACATTAGAATGGCATGATCTCTTGTGACGTGCAAAAGTAGTTATTAATTTGCACTCATTATCTAAAGATGTTTACCCCATAGCCTTTGGATACATCTCGGGTGTGCACATATGGTGCTTGACAGAGAAGATCCTGGGAGTTGCCAATGACTACAGGTGACACCATTTAATTCTAACAACTCATCTATAGATGGAGTTTACTCAGGGTTTCAGACGCAATTATTCAGTTGGCAAAACTGACAGGCTGGAAGTGGAGCTTTCAATTATCTATTTCAGCAAACGTTCTCTGCTATCTCACCCTGATATTTCTGAAATGCTCTCGTCAGACTAGATCGTGTGCCTGGGTCTAGACAGATATAATACTCTGATGTCTCATATGAGAGTGACTAACCAAAGAACGAACGTACATTCATTTTCCTTATTTTGCTTTATTATGCATATCTGGTTGGCATCTATACTGCCCTGTTTTTTACGGCATCAATCTGGATAGCTCCCTTGTCTCATTACCACCTTGATTCACAGCACAAAACCCATTTGCTTCAAGATCAGCCTATATTTCTGACAACTTTTGCATTCCAAATGTTACTATTTCTTTTCTTTTTTTTCAATTTCCTTCAGTTATTTCTTCTTTGTGACAGAATATAAGGCATTGACCTGTAAAAGAGTGTTGCATGAATCCAATTTTTCAAGGACTGCCTTAAACAGATTGGATTAAATTTTGCAATTAGCTCACAATTTGCATTTCATATGAGGGAATTCATGGTTGCAACTGCAACTTCAGTGGACTCTGTAGAATAAGCTATTGTTGAAGTAATTCCTGTAAAAGGTCATATATTTAAACCCTTCAATTTTTTTTGACAACCTCTCAGAAATGAGTGATACAGTTGCTCCAGTGTCCAAAAAAAGCAATAATGTCCATAACACTTTTCTTTATAGGCAGGGTGGAATATTATTACCCCATTCATCATAGACTATTCTGTTTATAAAGTATGTTTCTTGATATTTGAGAGATCTTTTTCTTTCACTGTCCTGAAAAAGCTGAGGGTTTCTACACTGGGTGTCAGTCCTGGTGGTTTTCTTCTAATATATTAATTTCTTCAGTGTCTTCTGGACATTTACCAATTTTCACTGAATTTCATCCTCTTACGATCAAAGAATGAGGAGGCTAGTTTAAGCCTTTTCAATTGGGAGTCACTCCATGGTCCTATTATAAGCAGGGGATGGATTTATGGTTCAAACACAAAGGCCTTCATGGGCTAGGAGTTAAGGTACATATGTGTGAAAGAGGCAGAAGATTATAGGAAGAGGCGAAGCCCTGTGGTGGGCTGCACTCTGAAAATCTCCCCTGAAAGCACAAAAATTCAACTTGATAAAACAGTGTGGTCCAAACCAAGTGAACATACAGCTAGATTCACCCTCTGGCTTCTGCCGTGCCAGCACAGCCAAGGGTTCAGCGAGCCTGAGCGTGGGGGCCGGGGGGGGGGGGGGGGACGATGAAGGATGGAGAAATGATAGACAAAGAGAAAAAGCTGGGTCTAGGTGGATCTTCTGTGCCTTGCTGAGGCCACAGAACAGATCCAGACTGCAAAGCTGAGGCTTTATTTATAATCAGGGACAAACAAGGTAATCCACAATGTTGTTGTAAGTTTCACTTGTTTTGGCAGCACTTGCTGCCCCTCCCACAGCCCACTAGCTACCCAGGAAAGATCTAGGGAGCAGCTACAAGATCAAGCTTTATGCTTAGAGGACTGTGCCCTCCAAGCTGGGACTTGTTTGCAACTTTGCCAGCAGGTCAGTCCAAGGCTTAACCCTATAACCGCTTCCTACACTGGCTGCCATTTTGAAGTTCTGGATTAGGACTTCTTAAAAGCTTTGCTTTTTACAATGCAGTCCACAGTTTTCAAAGCACAGTAGAGTTTGTTTCCAGTGCCTCCATTTCTGTCTTCTTGCCAACTCTGATCCATCAATGAGGGTTTAACTCAAGTTATTGATGTCCTTTAATGATGTCTCTGGTGTCCCCACAATTCATGATTGGCTTAAGAGTGAGGCAGGACGTAGAGGCCTCTCTTTCTGCCTCTTAGGTTACTCAGATTCAAACCAAAAATTTAGTGGAAACATGTGTATGACAATGTTCCTTGTTTTCCTTTAAACTTTTGGCACAGACTTCTCATACTTTCTGAATGAGTGTTGCTTGTGGACATTGGGACTTTACCCCTGCCAACTATTCAATTTCCAATTCCCTCCACTTAGTTTTCCTTAGGTACAGGTAGAAGGAAGGGAGGGAGGGAAGAAATGGTGGTTTGGGTGGGAAGAGAGACAGGGAGAGCCCAAATCAAGAATGTCATTTGATTACTGCATCAATCCTGCTGCTGTTGCTCCACAGTCTAATAAACTTTAGTGGCCCAGAGTTACTCAGCTGAACACTATGTTACTCTTACCATTATCTAGGGGAGGATTTGTCAGATTCATAAATTGTTCTATCACTGAACAGGGAAAGGTAGGCAGAACAAAAAAATAGGAGGAAAATAGCTTCAGAGTTCTCTTTATCTCTAATTTATGATATTTGTTATAAATCTCTTATGTATAGAAGAAAAGCAGGCTGTACAGCACATAGTTTTAAACCATTCTCAGGTATAATATATAAATACAGTATCTTTGTAGTCTCTTGACAGAATACTATATACAGCTATCTTTTAGGGCCAATGCATTAGAGAAGTCCCTCCAGAGAACACATGGCTTATTTCCAATCCCATAAGATGTATGTCCTTATGCTGAGTCAGGTTTCACTGCAGAGATTATTTCCTACATTAAGTGTCAATTTTATATAAATATAAAGGCAATGGAGGGGCAGTTATCTAGACAGTGGCACGATTCTGTTTGGGCTCCCAACATCCAAGTTATTTTACCAAAATATCCAGAATAATGAATCATTCCTTGGGCAAGATAACAAATGCCCCAAAAATGATCATTTATGAAAAATAAAAGAGACCAAAGTCCATCATATATATGATTAACCAGGTTCTACACTTATCTACTATTAAGAAACCACTTTTTTGTTTTAATTGCCAAAATACATACTTTTTAACAGAAAGATTAGGTTCTGGATTACCTTTCAATCAATTCTAAATTACAATTTAAAAAAATTTTTTATCAATTTTTCTATGGTATTTCTATACACCAATAATGAACTTACAGACAGAGAGATTTTTAAAAAATCCCATTTACCACTGCACCAAAAAAATTATGATACCTAGGAATAAACTTAACTAAGGAGGTAAAAGGCCTGTACTCAGAAAACTACAGGACAGTGAAAAAAGAGAAAGAGGAAGTCATAAACAGATGGAAGAACACACCATGTTCATGGATTGGTAGAATCAACATCATTAAAATGCCCATACAACCCAAAGCAATCTATAGATTCAATGCACTCCCCATAAAAATACCAATGGCATATTTCACAGACCTAGAACAAACTCTCCAAAAATTCATCTGGAATGAAAAAAGACCCCAATAGCTGCAGCAATCCTGAGAAAGAAGAACAAAGTAGGAGGGATCTCAATACCAGATATCAAGCTATATTACAATGTCACTGTTCTCAAAACAGCCTGGTACTGGCACAAGAACAGACATATAGACCAATGGGATAGGATAGAAAACCCAGAAACCGACCCAAACCATTATGCTCAATTACTATTTGACAAAGGAGGCAAGAGCATACAATGGAGTCAAGACAGTCTCTTCATTAAATGGTGTTGAGAAAATTGGACAGATATGTGCAAAAAAAATATGAAACTAGACCAACAACTTACACCATTCACAAAAATAAACTCAAAATGGATAAAAGACTTAAAACATAAGATTGGAAACCATAAAAATCTTTAAGAAATCCATAGGCAGCAAAATCTCAGATGTATGCTGAAGCATATCTTCACCGATACAGCTGCTAGGGCAATGGAAACTAAAGAGAAAATGAACAAATGGAATTACATCAAAATAAAAAGCTTCTGCACAGCAAAAGAAGCCATCAACAAAACAACAAGAAAGCCCACTGCATGGGAGAACATATTTGCCAATGTTATCTTCAATAAGTGTTTAATCCCCAACATTTACAGGGAACTCATACAACGTAACAAAAGGAAGATAAAAAACCCAATCAAAAAATGGGCAACAGACCTAAATAGATACTTTTCGAAAGAGGACATACAGAAGGCCAAGATACATATGAAAACATGCTCAAAGTCACTAATCATCCGAGAGAAGCAGATCAAAAGGACAATGAAGTACCATCTCACACCTGTCAGAATGGCTATCGTCAATAAATCAACAAATGACAAGTGCTAGTGAGGATGTGGAGAAAAAGGAACCCTCTTGCACTGCTGGTGGGAATGCAGACTGGTGCAGCCACTGTAGAGAACAGTATGGAATTTCCTCAGAAAACTAAAAATGGAACTCCCATTTGACACAGTGATCCCACTTCTAGGAATATATCACAAGAAACTGGAAACATTGATCAGAAAGGATATATGCACCCCTATGTTCATAGCAGCATACTTGACAATAGCTAAGATTTGGAAACAGCCTAAGTGCCCATCAGCAGATGAGTGGATTAGAAAACTGTGGTACATCTACACAATGGAATACTATGCTGCTGTTAAAAGGAAGGAACGCCTACCATTTGCAACAGCATGGATGGACCTGGAGAGTATTGCTAAGTGAAATATGTCAGTCAGAGAAAGATAAATATCACATGATCTTACTCATTTGTGGAATATCATAAACAACATAAACTGATGAACAAAACCAGATCCAGAGACAGAGAAGCATCGATCAGACTGTCAAACCTCAGAGGGAAGGCAGGGGAGGGTGGAGGAAAGGGGGAGAGATCAACCAAAGGACTTGTATGCATGCATATAAGCCTAACCAATGGACACAGACACCAGGGGGGTGAGGGCATGAGTGGGGCGGTTGGAGGGGCAATGGGGGGATAAGGACACACATGTAATACCTTAATCAATTATATATATTACATATGTGTCCTTACATATGTGTATCACACACACACACACACACACACACACACACACACACATACATATATATATATTAAAAAACAAAACCAACAACAAAAAATTGAAGAACAAATAGAAAACAAATGAGTAAATCTGGGTAGATCCAGTACTGCTGCTGGCAGAATCCTACAGTGGCAGGAACTCAGATTCCTGAGATCCTTGCTTGTAGAAGAGCCCCTGCCCAGGACATTTGTATTTGCCTCTGAGTAAGGAAATATAAACCTTACAATATTGAGCCACTAAGATTTCCAATATTTGTTTGTTTCTGTAGCAGTGCTTAGCATACCCTGACTAATACTTTAGATAATCTAACCAGTGTTATGGATTTAACAATAACAAAAAAATTCTATGTTAATTATTTTCAAATGTGTGTTCCAGGCCAGCCAATCCCCCACTTCAGGACAGCTGCCCCCCTACCCCAGGCAGAGATAGCGACAGAAATAGAGATAAAGATAGAGATAGGTATAGATATAGAGATATAGAGATGTCAGTACACACACACACACACACACACACACACACACACACGCACACACACACATCCACATTTCTAATTTGATTTTTCCACTTAGAGGGTAAACAGGCATCTTAAATTTAACATTGCCAAAGAAAATCCACTCTCTTTCACCAACCACACACGTGCACAAAAAAACACCACATGCAATAAGAGGGAAATTCCTTTATAATAAAAGGCTAATATGCAAATTGTCCCCTCGACCAGGAGTTCAACTGGGAGTTCGACCAGGGGGCAGGGCCGGCTGGCCAACCACCTGAGGCCCCTCCCCCCGGTTGGCCCAGTCCCCAATTGCTCCCCCCTTCCCCGGTCAGGGGCGGAGCTAGCCAGCCAACCACCCATGGCCCCTCCCCCCAGCCAGCCTGGCCCAATCGGCCCCTATTGGGGCGGGCCAGCCAGACCCCACCCATGCACGAATTCATGCACTGAGCCTCTAGTATAGGTATAATATTCTACCAACTGGGTTGTAGGAATCACTTAGAATCACTGTTTCAGAATCTTCTTAGAAAAATCCAAACCCTAACATTTGGAAATTTCATAGACACTTTCCATTATATAGAAAGAGATATAGACACGTGTGACTATGGGCAAAGGAATAATAACATTTGTAAGGTTGAACTATTGTCAATTTTGTTATCTAAGCCCAAAATCCAAAATACAGAAGCTAACCACATGCCAACCATAATGAAACAGATCTCTCTGGGTCTATTCTCTGATAGCTTCAATCAACCATAAATCTAATTAAATCTTTCTAAGCTACAGTTCATGCAGGGCATCCTTTCTCAAAAACCTGAAATAGCTTCTCAAGACCACATAAACAAAGTTTAGATTTCCTAGTCTAGCTTTCAAGATACCTTTCCAACCTCAATGATGCATTGTCACTCTTCAAATGTTTTTTGAATATTTAGGCTATTACTGTTGTAGTTACCTATTTGAAGTGTTTTAATGATGGGCAATAACAGCCAGTGGCTTTAAACCAAGGGAAAATATGACAGAGCAAAGAAGTCCCACAAATAATGTATCCTATAACAAAAATGTGTGAGCTTCATTGTAGAGTGGCTGTGAATTCGTAAGCTATCTTGAAAGTTTTAAAATTTAATTGTGCATAAGAACTTCACTTACTGCTTTCCAGATGCACTGTGTGTTTTTACCTGTTCATCTCCTTTGCCTAAAATATCCTTATACAAATTACTTTCATATAAATTCATGTTATTCCCCTCCTTTATATGGATGCACATGCAGTTCCCTCTGCTTAGTATGTTCTTCTCAACATCCTTCAAGACCAACCACTCCTGTCTCCAGGCTCACCCCACACACATTCTAGTTAGTCTTTCTAACATGCAAATCTAATCCCAGCACTCCCCTGTTTAAAAGCCCTGGGGCCTACAGAATAAAATGCAAATGTCTATGCCTGCCATGAATGGCAAACATAATCTCTCCCAAACTCTCCTTTCCAAACTAATGGCTAGCTCAAATCTCCCAGTCTCCCAAATACGCTCATTCTGGCCATACTGGACCACTTACTGCTTTCCAGATGCACTGTGTGTTTTTACCTGTCCATCCTCTTTGCCTAAAATATCCTTATGGCTTTGTTTGCCTAGTGAACTCTATTCATCTTTCAAGCCTCATCCGAAGGATAATTTCTGAGCTTTTTCTGTTTATATCACTCCCTTCCCACCACCCCAGATAATACTACCACTACCTCCAACTAATCTCTGGAGCCACAGTATTGCAGACATACCTCATCTGTAATACTTTCTCATAATTTGTTATAGCTATTTATTGTGAAGGCAAAGTCCATGTCTTTTATTTTTATTTTGTAAGTTATTATGAAATATTTAAAACACTCAAAAGTATATAGAATAACACAACAAAGACCAACCAGTGGAAAATAAATTCTTACTAACATAGTTAAAATGCATGTGGTAACCCTTCCTAGTGTTACACTATGTGTGACTATGTGGGAGGGGTCCACATAGTTACCTATTTGAAGTGTTTTAAACCACAGCTGAGGGGTCCAGGGATTCCAAACCACAGCTGAGGGGTCCAGGGAAGAAATAAGGATCCTAAGGCAGGACAGTAATGCCACATGCACTGGAAAGCATTACATGAAGTAATGTTTGACTTTTCACACAGTAGATAAACGCAAGGACTGAGTTAAAAGCAGAAATGCGAGGTTTGGTCTTGAAGACAGCAGAAGCTTCCTACTTAAAGGGCAGCCTGACACAGAAATAAACTTGATTGCCCAAAGAACACTGCAACTTACATCAAGCCACCAGGAAGTCTCCTTGGCTTCCCAAGCCACATCTACTAACCTCAGGGCAGTAAGCAGCCTACTGCCTGAGAGCCTCATTCATTCACTCTTTATTCATTTATTAATTCATTCACCCATTCCACAATTGGCAATCTACAATTTTCTTTGTGGGGAGGGGGAGTCAGGGGATGTACCTTACCTCTGAGATGGAATTGGAGAAGAAAGGACCCAACAGGAAGAAAGAAACCAAGGCTGAACGATATCAGCTTCCCCTAGGTTTGGCAGATTGCATTTTAAGTTCCCTTTTATAGAGAGAAGTCTGGTGGATTCTTCAGCATTGTCTGTCACAAGAAGTAAAAACAGACCCCCAAAGCAAGACCAGAAATGAGTGGAAATTGACAGAGCTATGAAAGGAAGTCCGGAGTGTACCATCTGCAAAAAATACAGAGCTTTACTCTACCAACTTTATTAAGAATCAAGAAAGAGAGGGAAAGATCTTATTGCTATTATCATGATAATCGCCTTTGCAGATGACATTGAATTGGGAGGGGTTTCCAATAGCAGTTGAAGACTGGCACACAATACGAAGCTATACATGAATCTTAGTAATAGATGTCAAAAGTAACACAAAGAGGCACTGGCTGAAAATGCAGATAATCTATCTGGGGATGAATACACTTAAAGATGGAATTTAATTCTAAGGGGATTCCTGGATGGCAGTAATAGGCAAACAACAAAATAGTGAGTTAGTGGTAAAGAGCCATCAGGAGGTTAGGCAAGTACTGCAGTTCAGCAATTCTCTGAGCTAGTAAAATGTTTAGCCCTGCTCACAGGGGGATTCCAAACCACAGCTGAGAGTCTGTGTCTGTGTTCAACAATGAGCCCAGACTTGGAACACTGCAGGCAATTAGGGGTAATGTGATGCCTCAATGGGAATTTAGAAAAGAAAGGAAAAACAAATCAAAGGGGGTGAAATATGAGGAAAGGCATAGGCGATAAAATGAACATAATTTGACTAAATAAGAACCTAGGGGACCTATGATAACCATCTACAGAGTGTAAAAATCCAAAATAGGGCCTAGAGGTCTACTGGTCGGGGCGTTCTTCTGAGAAATATCTATAGTCACATCCGTTAGAAAATGCAATAGAAAGACATCCTATTGCATCCACCTAATTGAAGCATGGAGACTCTGTTATGGATAATAAACAGACCTGGGTTCACAGAAGCTGAGTATACCTCAAAACCACTTTCCAAAATTTGTGGACAGAGGACCTCTGGGACAAATTCAAGAGCTATTGCAAGAAAGTCCTTGAATCCATAGGCACAAAGCCACTCAGTCTTGCATCCAACAAATGTTTATTGAACAAGTACTGCATGCCATACTGTATCTGGCATTGAGTACAATGTTTTAAATAAATAATGTCAATATATAGTTATACACTAGATTAGAGAGCCATGAATAGAAAAAGTAACCTATACTGGAAAACCATTGAAGGGTTTTAAGCAAGTATCATAAATCCATTCTGATTTTTTAAAACACACACAAATACTCTCAATAAATGGATAACATTTTGTATCAGCTTTCAAAACATCTGCCCTTGAACCTGCAAAACTGCAAAATAATGTGCATATATACATGTGATGCCTCAATAGGAATTTAGAAAAGAAAAACAAACAAATCAAAGGAAGTGAAATATGAGCAAAGACATAGGCATAGTGTAGGTGGGTGTTTATATATAATTATTAAGTACATATCATATATATTATACACATACAAGCATATGTATGTATGCATTTAATTTCTTAAGTATCTGTGTACAAATATACTGAAAATGTTTTTTAAATAAAATAAATTTTTAATATACATGTATATTTTTGTAGCCCCATCGTCTCATGTTCAAAAATAGAAAGTTAGGAGTTCTGAAAGAAAGGTAAAAATTGAGCTATCTTTTGAGCTCTCTGGCTTCTTACTGCCACAACCTTGAGTCTAAATGGCCCATCTGACTCCTGAAACTTTCTCTGATCTAGCTTCATGAGTATCAGAGAGGTCTATTATTATATCCACACAATCATTACTTCTGATGCTCTACAGCACTTGCTCCTGAGAAGGGTCCTAATCTGAGGAAAGAATCTAAAGGCTGCTCTTATAAGAAAAGATGAACCAGGCCATTAGAGTTCCTCTCTCAGGGTTTTCGAACTAGGATTCTGATAAACTGGGCTGGTTAAGACACTGGGGAAAATGTTAAAAGTCAAGGTCACTATACTCAAGTAATGACCAAAATCGAAGCAGAGAAAGAGAGAAAGGAGGATGGAGCGAGGATCCATAGAGAAAGATTGATAAGCAAAGCCATGCAGCCCTTGATACACAGGACAATTATCCTAATTCCTGAGTTTTCAATTTCCTAGTCCAGCTTTCCTGAGGCCCAGTTAACCTTCTTGTGCTTGGATTCCATGTGAGTTTCTGTGGTTTGTAACCACTTCCTTATTTATTTAAGCTCCTTTTAGAGGGTATCTGTTCTTTACTCAAAACCTCGACAATTGGACACCTATTTTCTACACTGGTCTTTTAGCTGTAACTCAAAATATCTGAGGAAATAAAAATGCATTCAAATGAATTGGCTCATGCAATCAAAAAGTCTACATTTCATTCAGGCACGAGTGGATCCAGGTTCTTTTAAAAAATGACACCCACTTTCATCTTCCTTCTGTTTTTCTCTCTGTCCCTCTTTTTACCATGTGTTGGTTTTATTCTCAGACAGGATGACTCTTCCTGGTGGTTCCCAATAGCTTCAAGATTTGTCTTTTTGCAACTATGAATCTTGGCAGGAAAACACTTTCGGAGATGACTCTCATTGGCTAACTCTGGGTCATGTGCCAACTCCTTATTACAATCACAATTGCTCAAAACAACAAAACATCCTGATTGGCCAAGCCTGGGTCACAGTCCACCTGAAGCTGGGGAAAGTATTGACCCCAGGCAAATCCTGTAGGTTGAGTAGGAGGAACTATTTCCTAAAGAAATATTGAGGTGATACCAAAACAAGGAGGAATAGGCTCTGGGAGGGCACAAATAATATATGTCCACTACTCCAGTTCAAGCTCATCTCCCATTACTCCTTGATACAGACATCCTTTGAGCCTAAGGACAGTCTTCTCATATCCCCAGTGACACAAAATTATTCCCATCTCTGCATATTTTCTTGGGGCCCCCTACTCTGAAAATATTTTATCTAACTCATCTGTATTTCCCAAGAAGTAATAGTACAGTTTTCATTAATTCAATATTTTCAGGGACTTTATAGAACACTAGGGGCCCAGTGTACAAATTTGTGCACCTTGAAAGGAACTGTGGGCTGTGAGGTTGTGGTGGGCACAGGGACAGGTCTCAGCCCATCCTCTGTGCCCCTGCCCGACCCCTCCTGCCATGGCCCCCCACCCCCCCGTCCCCTGTCTGCCCGCAGCTCCACTCCCGCCACTGCCACTCCCACAAGCTGACAGCACTGGCCCCGCCTGCACCTGCTGATGGTGTGGAGCAATTGGGGCCGGTGCCAGTAGTGGGTGCGAGCTGCGGCAGCTGCCCTGATTGCCCCTCAGGAGCAGGGGGAGGTGGAGAAGCCCTGTGGGGCAATTGGGCCAGCAGCTGCTGATTGCACCCATTGACGGTGCTGAGTGATCAGGGCCAGTGCCGAGTGCTGGCAGCGGGTGCGAGTGGTGGCTCTAGCACCAGCAGTAGGTGCGAGCAGGGCCAGCACTAGCAGCAGGTGAAAGTGCCTGGCAGGACCACGGTACACAGGAGCAAAGAATTTTCAGTAACCACCAGAGGCTCGCCCCAATGACAGCGACTGGCGCCCCGCCTTGGTCTGGCACTCCCACTCACCTGCTCCACCATCCGGCTGCGGCCAATGCCCACCATGTTCCATGCTCTGCTGTCTGCTGCTGAAGACTGCCATGTTTTGCGTGAGCCCCTTGGTGGTCAGCGCACATCATAGCGACCAGTTGTTCAGTTGTTCAGTTATTCCGCCATTCAGTCTATTTGCATATTAGGGTTTTGTATATATAGATAACTACCACAAATAACAAGAATCAATTGTGTGTCCCCCAAATGTTTCATGTATTTTGTCTTTTCCAACACACTGTAAACTCCTTGAGAACTCGTATCACATGTGCTCTGCATACAGCAAGGTACATAGTAGGTACTTCAAAACACTGATGTATGGGGTATATTGATCAATTACAGAACCCACATCAATTCAATTCAACTCATTCAATTGTTTCCATTCAAATAAGATAGTAGATTTCCAGAGCGTAATCTACTATCTTGTTGTTTACTAGAGGCCCGGTGCACGAAATTCGTGCAAGGAGGGGGATTGTCCTTCAGCCCAGCCTGTACCCTCTCCAATCTGGGACCCCTCAAGGGATGTCCGACTGCCCGTTAGGCCGATCCTGGGATCGGGCCTAAACGGGCAGTCGGACATCCCTTTCAAAATCCAGGACTTCTGGCTCCCAACTGCTTGCCTGCCTGCCTGCCTTCCTGATTGCCCCTAACCGCTTCTGCCTGCCTCTCACAATCCAGGACTGCTGGCTCCCAACTGCTTGCCTGCCTGCCTTCATGATTGCCACTAACCGCTTCTGCCTGCCAGCCTGATCACCCCCTAACCACTCTGCTGCCGGCCTGTTTGCCCCCAACTTCCCTCCTCTGCCAGCCTGGTCACCCCTAACTGCCCTCTCCTGCAGGGTTGATCACCTCCAACTACCCTACCTTGCAGGCTTGGTCCCTCTCAACTGCCCTCCCTTGCAGGCCAGGTGCCTCCCAACTGCCCTCTCCTGCTGCCTGTGGTGGCCATCCTGTGTCCACATGGAGGCAGGATCTTTGACCACATGGGGGCAGCTATATTGTGTGTTGCAGTGATGATCAATGTGCATATTACTCTTTTATTAGATAGGATAGAGGCCTGGTACAGGGGTGGGGGCCAGCTGGTTTGCCCTGAAGGGTGTCCCGGATCAGGTGGGGGTTCCCTTGGGGTGTGGGGCGGACTGAGCGAGGGGCCTGTGGTGGTTTGCAGGCCGGCCACACCCCCTGGCAACCCAAGCAGAGGCCCTGTTATCTGGAATTTATTTTCCTTCTACAATTGAAACTTTGTAGCCTGGAGTGGAGCCAAGCCTAGGGCTCCCTCCGAGGCCTGCAGCCATTTGTGTTGGGGTTATAATTGAAACTTTGTTGCCTTAAGTGGGTGGGCCTGGCCAGGGTGTGCGGAAAGCTTTGCTTCCCCTGTTGCCGGCGGCAACCCTGGCCTGCTCTCTCAAGCTCCATTCTGCCACCATTTGTTTGAATTTGTTTACTTCTATAAATGAAGCTTTGTAGCTCGAGTGGAGGCTTAGGCCTGGCAAGGGCAGGGGGAAAGCTTGGCTTCTGCTGTTACCTAGGAAACCTTGCTCTCTGTGGCTATAGCCATCTTGGTCTGGGTTAATTTGCATGCTTGCTCTGATTGGATGGTGGGCGTGGCTCGTGGGCGTGGCTTGTGGTGTGTTGGAGGTATGGTCAATTTGCATATTTGTCTATTATTAGATTGGATAGACTCTCTTCTCTGGATGTATTATAGTTTTATTCAAATATGGTACCAACCCCAAACCATTTTTTCATTTTAATGGCAAAGGGGAGTGAAGAAGGCAAAAGAATTCAGTGCTAAAATTAAGTTCTTCACCCTTGGTAGAGAGATGTTTGCACGTTTTGTGTCCCAGCAGTCACACACCATTGCTACTCAATAGACATCTCTCTCTCTCTGAAACCCCTGAGAATTGCAGCATATACCTGCCTCTCTGTCTTTTCCTCATCCTTTGGCAGATCTTGCCAAACCAGGTGCCACACATTCCCCTGTGCACCAGAATCTTGTTGGTAATAAGACAGAGTATTATATTAGACAATAAAATGTTTCCTTGATCTGACTTTTGTGCTTTCACAAGACTTTTGCTTTTGATCAACTTTGGCTTTATGAATCTGATTTCAGAGTAAGCTTTTCTACATGTATTCTGTTTCAGTTGAAGGAACAGGCAAATTTGACATTAGGAAGCAAAATGTGAGAAGAGATTATTGAGAGTTTCTAAAAATTATACAATAGATGTAATTTACTTAAGAAAAGGTTCCCTTGGGGTCATTTCTGCTTATAGCTCTGAGCTCCTGTGCAAATTTGGTAGACTCCCCCACAAAACTCCAGGAGATTAGACTTGATGATGATGGTGATTGATGATGATGATGACATTGAAAACTTTCATTGGATGTTTACTATGTGAACACTTTATATACACAATTTCATCTAATCTCCAAAACACCCTTACAAAAGAGATGCTATTTACCATCCCCATGTTACATGTGAGGTCACTGCATTTCAGAGGTGTAGTGTGTGGCAAAGTGATGAATTCGTCTACACTGAAACAGCTACCAAAGTCCTGGTCTGAATCCAGACCATCTAACTCACTCAATCACTCATCTATACTGCCTGATTAATCTCTGAGGTCTCTTTCTTCTAATATTCCCTATGTTATTTCCTAATATTTCTCCCTTTTGCCAAACAAAAGTCTTGCCTGAGTCTAAGATCTTGGCCTGTTTCAGTTGGATATAATGACATATATAAATCTGAACTGGAGAAAAGGGAGTAGAGAGAAGGAAAAAACGGTAAGAAAATTCTGAGCTCAAACTCTCTAATGGTTTCAGTAACTCTATAATCCATCCTACTAATCCAGTTTTAATTATATCAATAAGTAGATAGGGCCTGGTCTATTTTTCAAGACAGAGCGTAATGTGTGAGTAATTTTTCACACTGCTTCTTTCCTTTAAAAAAATCCTATAAGAACTTTGGAACTTATTAGTATGAACAAATCAAACAATGCCTTTTAAAAAAATAAATCACTATCCTTATAATAAGATTTAAAGGGGTGGTCTGTGAAGTTGGGGATCCTGAAGATACATCCTGGGAATTCTCCTGACGGCTCACAGTCGGCCCAAGCCCTTGACTTCAGCCAAAGGCAAAGATTCAAACATCATATGAAGAAAAGCAGGAGCTCGGGGTCCCGCCACTTATCAGGAGTCACAGGACCCCACACCCATGATATTAGCATGACATTAATCCATAAATCAGAAATAATTTTAATTTTTAAAAGGTAAAAAAAGAAAGACCTACTTGAAGCAGACAAGCCTCCTCATCAGGAAATTACGACAGAAACTGTCGTCAGTGGGGACACTCCTTTCCCCTGCCCGACCCGGGGGTCTGGTGACAGTGGTGGGCTGATGCGGGGTCCTGACAGCACATGCCCAGATGAACTCCTGACCACTGTCCACTTAAAGAGGCTTACCAGCAACTAAAATTAGATTGGCTTCTATTCCAAGCCCAGGGCTCCTTCATGGCCGACTTTCTTTTGTAAGAGTCTGTGATGGTGGCTTGTTTGATTTAAAGAAAATCAATGAAAAGTTACATGAGAAGGAAAGAAACAGAAGACCAGGTATTCCAGGTTAAGATAAAAGTCCAAATGAAGGGCACAGCACATACACTGTATCACTCTCTTTCTCTTTTCCTCAAAGCAAAGAGAATGAGAGGCCTTTGAGATAAAGTGGAAACAGGTTTTTGTTGCAATGGTAGCATTTTCTTCATCTTTGGAGCATAATCTGATAGGCCTAATCCAGTAAAAATGGCAGCTACTCACAACAGGATGACTAACACAGGATAGAATAGATGGAAAGATATGTGATCACAAAATGCAGCTTTTGGTGCTTGCAGGGATTGAGGTCACTCATGCAACATGAACTTGCTTCTCCCTTCATTGCTTTCCTGGTAATAACCGAAGGCGGGGTGGGGGGAGGGGGAAGGCATATACAGGACAATAAAAATGCACAAACAGATTGATCCTCTTCCCCTCCTTCCAAAGGAGAGAAACTATGCAGACCTTGGCCTCTGACCAGGTAAGACCCCTTGACTGAATAATTAGGTTAGCTGAAATGGAAAGATTGTCACAGACACAATGACATTTTCCTCCAAGACTGAGCCCCGAAATCCCAAAGCTTCCTAGGAGCCACCCTCTCCCCTGTCCCCCATCAGGAACCAAAGCATTTCCATGAGTCTCCTCAAACCTCTATTGTGTCTGTTATTTATGATCTTGGTGCCTTTTCTTTTCAGGGTATTGGTCCATAATAGTGCCGTCTGTGTTATTTATGACCCTAGGAATAACTTAAACCACATTAGGAACCACCATATTATAGGGACTTTAGAGAGCTACATTTTTCTAGTTATGGTTAAACTACTGCAGTGATAAATCCAATCATAAGAGTGCAAGAGGGAATCCACAGGACAGGTGCTCCCCATTAGTCATGGTAAGGAAATGCAGGAACAAACGCTGGCACACAGATGCTTCAGTACCTCTTCCCAAGTAGAGCTGTGGGAATCTAAAACGGTGAGGGGCAGCAGATGGGTGTGAAA
The DNA here is from genome assembly GCF_027574615.1 of Eptesicus fuscus. Lineage (NCBI taxonomy): Eukaryota > Metazoa > Chordata > Mammalia > Chiroptera > Vespertilionidae > Eptesicus > Eptesicus fuscus. The sequence continues at coordinate 10,780,613 of NC_072493.1, forward strand.
GCCAGTAATGAGAAAAGATGGGTAAGGCTATGGTGGAAAGGGAAGGAGGGAAAGTGATGGAGACAAGTTGGCAGGCCACTGTGCAGGGGACAGGGGGGAAAGAGTGGTTCACAAGTTATGTCTATTTCAAACTCTCATCTCACATAAATTCTGTGGGATTCCCCCCTCATGTCTATGGACAAGCTTCTACCATGGATTGAAAATCCACAATGAAATACCCAGAAAAGAGGCACACCTAGAATGCCAGCTATGGACATCAGTTCTATAACAGTTCCTCTTTTTCTACAATTTAGTTTATTCATCCATGAAAATCAGAACTAGTTCCCTCTTTATCTTCCCATAAATGCCAAGGCATCCTTAATACATGGTTTTCATCACATGACCCAGAATGGCAGATCCCATTTCCATCTTCACATTCAGATTCAGCCAGTAGAAAAGGAAAAAAGGAAAAGGGAAGGTATGTCCCTTTCCCTTAAGGACATGACCTGGAATTTGCCCACATCCCTTCTACTCATATTTCATTGGCCAGATCTTAGTCACATGGTCATGCTTGGCTATAAGGGAAGCTGGGAAATGAACACTGGAAAGTCATGTACCCAGCTAAAATTTCTTGTTCAATAGAAAAGGCTGAACAGCTGTCTCCAAAACCTGGCTTCAGGAGTTACAAGTTCCCATTAATAAGGCAGTAGGAGAAGTTGCAGTGAAGTAGAAGGGGGGAAATAAAATAGATTTTAAAAAAATAAGAGGCATAAATATCAACTAGCATAGGTAAGCTAAACTCCCTCTTCTAACACTCTCTACCTACTCCAGTCTTCCAAACTCCTTCTCCTCAGGATTTCTTTCTGGAATGGGAACTCTGACTCTCATGAACCATTAAATGGAGGATATTATGCTTTTTTGCACCATAGTCCCAATTCTCTAAGTTATGCCTTCACATTTTGTGACTGAAGGAAGAGCACCAAAAGGAGGTAGAGTTCACTTTCTGGATGCAGAATAATCTTGAGAAGTTGATTACCAAGAGCATAATTGATGTTTGGGTTTGTCTCTGTCTTATACAACAAAAAGTGGACTGCCCTCCCCTAAGTATTTCTTCTCACAGGTATTAGAAGAGAAATGCCCCCGAATCTCTTTATATTGTTTCAAGTTCTCATATATTAAGTCTTTTAAAATGGAGACTTTTACAAAAACAAACTAGAAGTCTTTCATGTTTAGGGCACAAGGTTTTAAACTATAATTTCTTAATTACACAAAAAATTACCCCTCTTTGAAACTGATTTATCATGTGCTAAAGTCTTGAGAGAAGGCTAATATTAAACCTTATCAAATCTTTAAAACTCTAAGGCATTCATAAAATAAAAGCAATTTTAGAAAATAGAGAGTGTAACTAATAGGCTTGAGTGAGATGTATAGTTATAAATATATTCTAATTAATTCCTTCCCGTTTCTTGTTTATTATCCACATGAACCCATTTAAATAAACTCACAAACTAAAGTAATGCAGACTCTTATGAAAGACACATCTTCCTGTTCCTTTGACCACATTGTTTGCTTAAAAAGACAGAGTGGTGTTGAAGATGAGGTTTTGGAGACCCTGTGCATCTTGAATAATTGATGAGCTATGAGATGGAGGGCTTATCCTTTGATGACATCTGATGAACCACACTCTCATATAATACCCTCCTTTGAGTGGGCCTGGAATCTATTATTTGCTTCTAATATAATATGGCAATGGTGAGGAGATTTTGCAGATGTAATTAAAATCTCAACAGGCTGGGTATGACTCAGTGGTTGAGCATTGACCTATGAACCCAGAGATCGACGCTCAATTCCTGATCAGGGCACATGCCAGATTGTGAGCTCTAACCCTGGGCGTGCAGGAGGCAGCCAATCAATGATTCTCTCTCTCATCACTCATTCTCTCTCTCTCTCCCTTCTGCTATGAAATTAATAAATATACATATAATTTTTAAAAATAGAAAGCAGGCATTGACAAATAAACTATTAAAAAAATCTCTCAGCAGTTGACTAAGTTAATCAAAAGGGAGATTATCCTGGGTGGGCCTAACCTGATCAGAGGAGTTCTTTAAAATAGTATCTAGAGGTAAGAACCTACAGCAAATTCTCTTTCTCTCTTCCTCTGGCTTTGAAAAAGCAAGCTACCATGAATTTTATAGATGCAAGAAAATGAATTATGCAAACAAACTGGGATACCCTTAGAAGCAGATTCAGTCATTGTTGAACCTCCAGATGAGAACACAGCCCAGCCAACACCTTGAAAGTAGTCTTATGAAACTCTGAGCAGGGAACCCAGCTAAGCAAAGCCCAGACTCCTGACCTACAGAAACTGTGCAATAATAAACAGATATTGTTTTAAGCCATCACATTTGTGCTAATTTGTTATACAGAATCCGAAAAGTAATAACACGACATGATTGCTCAACATGTGCCGGTGGCTGAAGGGACAGAGAGAGGGGCACAGCTCTTTGGAAGCACAATTTTAATCCCTGCTCACTTCCCACCCCAAAGCTTTTGCTCTTTGACAATGCTTGCTGCCATCCTGCCTCCAACCTCAAATCAGGTTTCTGCCTATGATTCAATCTTTGGCTCCCTAGGAGAAATCTCTTTTTATATAAAATTAATATATAAATAAATTTGCTCTTGGAGCAATGCAGTGTGGAAGAGAACCTGCCAGGCTAACGTTCATCACAAAGAAAGATTGCAGAGGGGAGGGGAAAGGCAGAGCTTTATCCTCCACAGGGAAGCAGAGAATTCATAGTGATCTTATTGCAGATGTAAAATTAGGTCAGGGGCTCTATAAACTGATTAAAGCTAATGCTTCACACTTCCAAGGAAAACAGCCCATACAGAAGGGGATGATCTCTGGCTCAGGATAAGACAGAAGGAGAATCTCTATGTTCAGTCCTGCCATGTAGGATACTTGGCCAAATTGAACATTCAGGAAAGGAGCATCCAAACAACAGCTGGGAAAACTTCTAACAAGTAAACAGGAGACAGCCTACATACACACACCCCTAAAAGCAGGATTAAAGTGAGCGCACCAGTACTTGAATGTCCCAAAGTTCAGGAACTTTAAATTACCCTGCTTTTCCTCAAATTAATCCCTATCTACAGCTCTTAGCCCTCTGGTACCTTGTGTTCTGATACATGTTTTATAGACAGCTGGTGTGAAGTGTTCTGTTCTGTGTCCCCCAGTTTAAGGTAACTTCAGGAAGCACATACACAGTTCTAACACCAGGCCTCTTCTTCAATCCCCATTTTGCTCCAGGGTGTTACCCCCAGCCTCTTTATTTTGTCCTCTTTCCCTTTCCTTGATGTTTCTTCCTCTTGATTCATTCTCAAAGTTACAGAAAAGCCATCTTTGTTTCCCTTATATCCTAGACTTTCCCTCCTGCTCCCAGGGAAACTTAAACAAAACAAAACATGGTCCACATTCTTTAATTTATCTATTGGATTCCCCAAGCAACCCAAGTCACTACAGAAGGGTTAAAAAGACAAAGATTCTCTCCAGGCAGAGTAGGAGCAGCTTTTGCAATTGCAAAGGTGTCTGATTTGAATTGGAAACACTTTACTGAGTACCTAAAATCTCTTTACTATTCTTGTTTGTTTGTTTGTTTGTTTGTTTTTAGAAATGTGTATATATGAGGAAATAACAGATTGGTAAAGAATATAGCAATTCTGATTCTAAATACTGCTTTAACTACCTATGGAGGAAATTACCTGATTTACATATTGACTTACACAGCGTAGAATGAAGAGTTGTGGGACTGGGTAAGGCTGAGGATCACCTGTTGATGGCTAGTAAGCCAAACTCCTTAACTTAGACTTTAAATCAAACATTAGGGAAAGACACCTAGGACTTGAATCAGTTACATTTTCATTTCAGTTGTGACTAGAGTAATTCAGTTCATTTTTGGTTCAGGGCCAGTTACTAGTTCAAACTAACTTGGGAAAACACTACCCAGATTATTTGGTCCACACAGATCAGAAAATAATAGGTCTAGTTTGAGTTCCATGAAAAATAATGGGTTTAGTTCTGGCACAATTCTCTGTGAAAGAAGTTCAATGCCAATGAAAAGTACCTGGTTTTCCTGCACAAGGATGAATGTTCAGAATGGTCCCTGTGCCTCCCCTACACCTTACCCACACCTCTGGCTCTGGCCAGGAGGGTCACATAAAATGGGCTATTGTGGATGAACCTTATGGATGGTGCTTATTAGGATAAAGCTCTGGGGTTACTCTCAGTCTATTTTGATAGGGTTTCAGTTTCCAGACATTGGGTAGAATAGTAAAATTTAATGCCCCTGACTTATCTAGTCCCAATAGCAGAATTTCTTCACACAGGTGCATCATATGACTTTGAAAAAAAGGCACCTCAAATCCTGATTTGCCTAAGAAAATTCTTTATGGTAAAAAAGCACTCACTTTCAATGTCACTTTTGTCCCCTACAGTGACAGCATGAATAAAATCCAATTTTATAAAATTAGCTAAAATAAAACCATGCAACAGCAACTTTCTCTCCATTAATGAAACCCAACCCTCTTCTCAGAAACCTGTTAGTTCATTGTACACTACTCTAAGGTATTCTGACTTAAAATTTCTTCATCTAATGAACCAGGGTAACTGCCTACATATCCTCTACTGTAGCAATTAGGCCACACTGGATCTTTTGGGTGCCACCAAACCCTGCTCCATTCATGAACAAGGGGTGACATCCTCCTCCTGACATCTGTGCCATGTACCTGCTTTGTCAATATCACCAATGCTTCATGGTACCACCAATGGATCTCAGCCAGCAGGTGCCAATGGGAATAAAGCAGGAACTTAGCAACAGACATGATTCAAGAAGACCTGTTCATGAAGCAAGCTGATGCTTTGGAAAGATGTGTTTGGTAGGAAAAGAGGGAAATTTGAGTGAGCTCAGGATGATAAAAGGCTAAACAGAAACAAAATGGTCAAGAAAGCTGTCCAAAGCATATATCACTCCAGAGAGAATGCAGGTCAGAGAGTCGTGGGTCCCCCCTTGCTGTGCCCAGGTTAACTGGCATCAAAGAAACTCATGGGAAATGGCCTGATCCTAGAAAGTGACTTAATTCCTAACCCATTCATTATTATTCCAGACAAAAGAGGCACATGATGTTAAGTGTGCTACTTGTAAAAAACTAGAGTACCTTCATGCTAGGCAGAAGGACCTTCTTTTTAAAAGGTAAAGTTATTTGAACTTCAAGAACAGTGATTACGATGGTCAGAAGGTACTGGATGCAGCATGTTCTCTAATACAGAGCACTAGGCTGAGAATCATCAAATCTGGGGGTTATCCCTACTTTGCTATTTGATTCTTTGTATTTGAAAGACTAAAAAAGAAGAGGAACATAAGAATTCTTATTCTGACTTTCTTAAAATGGAAAAAGACATAATAGATGGTGATGTGGGCTTATTTCTTCAGAATATTTTCCAGAGCAATTAAGAAAAATATATTCCAACGTAATTCCTCTTCTCTCCCATTTGTTTCAGATTTACTTGAAGATACTGGGTCTGAGTCCCAGTTCTGAAACTTATGAGTTATATGATCTTGACTTAACCTCTGTGAGCCCCACACTCTCACAATAATCAGCTAATAATATTACCCACATGTACCAGTCAGAGCCCTGGCAGGAAGCAGATGGCATACCCAAAATGAGTACTTGAGATGAGTTTAATAATGAGGCCAACTATAAAAGTGAGAGCAGGGCTAGGGAAACAGGGAAGAGCACAACACCTTAGACCTAGCAGCAACAGTGATCTATGGCTATCCCTAGATCGAAGGGCACAGAGAGGGAATACTCGTATCACCTGGGGCGACAAGCTGTAGGAGGAACCTGCCAGAATGGGCCTGGGGTCTTTAGAAAAGGGAAGCAGCCAAAACTTGGCCACTTACTGTGAAATAAATACCCATCTCACTCTCCTCCCACTCTCTAATATCTTGATTTGGAATTGCGAAATACAACTGGAAAACAAGGGATCCCATTGACATGGTCCATGCTGGTTGGTCTCTTGGGGCACAAAACAAATGGAGGAAGGAAGGGGAGCAGGTATGAAAGGACAAATGAATAATATCCAACGGAACAGCTCATAAATGTACTGAACCAAACCCTCCAATGGTTCTTTAGTGTATAAAGACCCTTCAACTCAAGCAGTATGTGAAATCCTACCTTCCATTGCAAGCTTTCAATAGGAAAAGAGAGGTAATAAGTGTCACCTTAATCCTTCCTGAGATCCACATTTAAACCAATCTCTCTACAGTTTGCATATAACCTTGTGTTTATAGGCATTAATACACACCTGTTATTTGTTTTTATTCCTACCTACACTATGGAAATGTTATAGAATCATAGAATTTTAGAAATAGAATGAAGATAACATTAAATTAGGGATGCCAGCTACTCTTCCATTCCACAAATATGTACTGAGCTTGGATTTTATCATCCATGCCAATTCTAAGTGATTGGCAGTGACTACCTAGATCATCATGTTGAGAAAAATCAAAAGCCGGACCCCCACACAGTAGGAAACATGTTTCCTACAGCTGATGAAAGGGGAGAGTGACAACGTACACACTCAGCTGAGCTACTTTATCTTAATACAAATACAGGCTACCTAGCTAAATTTGAACTTCAGACAACCAATGTATAATTTTTAGTTCAAATATATCCCATGCCATATTTTGGATCATATTCTAAAAACTTATTCATTGCTTATCTGAAATTCAAAAATAGTCACCCTGTATTTTTATTTGCTAAATTTGGACAACCCTGGCCCTGAATCTGGATGAGATTCTTAGCTAACTTTGACAGTTGGTAGATGAGGCACCTGAGGCCCACAGATATCAAGAAACTTTTCAAAGTTACACAGCTGGTTCAAACAGAATCAGGACCACTAGCAGAGTTTTTAACTGTCCCATGCTGTGCCCCTCTGCCTTAGATCAGAAACAGCATCAGGATTTCAGTAAATCTGTAAACCACCTTGCAAACTGCCAAGCCACTTGGGCCCTAACGAGCTCTTTTAGATTGATTGAAAATATAACCTGGAAAATGTCATAATGACATTTCATAATAGTGTTATGTTAGTCTGTAATGTACAGTACATTACACAAATTCATCAAGTGCTCACAGAATTAATAGCACCATGCTACCATTCTTATTCAAATTTTAATGGGCATCAGCATGTATATTTATACTCGGGAATTCCAGATCAGGCAGCTATTTGGTTTTCCATAAAGACAGAAAATCAGTGATAATCCAAAAATCTATTACAGCTAAAAAGTGACTTAAAACGTGAAATGGAAATTTCTACCTTCTCAACCACTGAAACTGCTTCTGAAACTAAAATATACTTAAAAGGACAAACAGTTTTTGCTGGAGATTTTCTGATATATGAACAAATCAGTTATCCTACAAATATACCCAGGGTTGGAGAAATGAAAGAACACCAAGGTGTTCATACTGCCCTATAATACCACGGAATCACTCCTTCTTGACCCATTTATTTGGCTCCAGTAGTCAACAGAAATATCTCCAACACATAGTTACAGCTCCAAAGGCAAAAGATGGCTTATATGTATGAAAAAAAATCGTTTAATGAGATGTTACTATTTATTACCACCTGTGATAGGCAGAGTAATGGTTCCCAGGATTATGTCCACATCCTAATGCCCAGAAACTGTGAATTTTGATATGTTTCCTAACAAAGGAGAATTAAGATTATAGAAGGAATTAAGATGGCTAAGCAGATCATCTTTTGATAGACACATTATTCTGGATTATTGGAGTGAACCCAATGTAATCACAAAGGTCCTTAAAAGTGGGAGAGGGATGCTGAAGAATGAGTGTCAGAGTGATGTAATGTGAGAAAGACCCCACCAGACAGTGCTGGTTTGAAGATGGAAGAGGGCCATAAGTGAAGGAAAAGAGACTCCACAAACTAGAAAAAGCAAGAACATTAATTATCCCCTAGAGTTTCCAGGAAGGAATGATGTTAGCCAGGCGAAACCCAGCTTTGACTTCTGACCTCCAGAACTATAAGATACTACATTTGTGCTGCATTAAGCCACTATGTTTGTGGTAATTTGCTAGAGCAGCCATAGAAAAGTAATGCAACACCTCCCTAAAATTATCAACAATTATGTATTAATGAACTGATATATCAGTATCCAACAAAACATTGAGATGATGTCATTCTCAAACATAAGAGCTATGAAAAATAACTAAGGTATTGAAATGAACAATCAAAATTAACAAGAATACAACACTACTATCTGGAACCAAACCAATTTTAAAAGAAAATAAGAGCACATGGTTTATGCACAGGCTATCGATCAGTCCAAATCCAACATTGACAAAAAAATGGGTAAAAGGATAAAATGGCACAAAATGGAATTGGGCCTTGATGAAGAGACTCTCACTGAAATGGAAGCCATCGAAGATAAGGTTGCATGAGAATCGAGGCATAACCAATAACAAATGAAGAGCCCCCTTCTAATGATGAATCAGAAGGAAGAGATAGATCTGGAAAGATGAAAGACCCTGGACAAAGGGAGAGCCAGCAATGTCTGTGAATAGGCACTGGGAGGACTTGCAAATGCTTCATGTGCTGCAAAGTCATCAGATTTCAGCAATGATGGCATTTAGCTACAGTGACCTTGTATGAGAACTTAACTTCCCTAAGATACATGGCTCTGAAAAGGCAAGTTACCTAAATAACAGAGCCTTGATAGCTAGAGGAAACCTCCGTATACTATATACAGCAGATACATCATAATATAGTGGCATCAACAATGAGAATAATGGGACCAAAATTATTCCCACAGCATACCCATGAAAAAATGAATAGGGTGGTGACATAAATCTCCCAGGGAAAGCTAAAAGAACAAGAAAGCCTCAAAGTTTAATAAAGATCAAGTTTGTTCAATACAAGAATGCCCAGAGCAACAACTGATGAAAATTACAACCAAGTAATTTAGATAATTAATCCACTTGAACTAATCAACCAGGTGGAGAGAAACTAGCTAAATGAATTGACAGGTATATATTACATACACATACACACACACACAAACACACATACAGACAAAAGCTAAGTCGATATTCAGTAGCATCACAAAGCTAGAATCAGAAAAATCAAAATTGCTTTAGAAAAACCAAAAGACATTAACAAATATTTTCTGAATAACTGAATCTCCAACAATCAGAACTAACAATTCCTCCAACATGAAGAGGCCTGGTACTTAGGTGTCATAAATTTGAGGAAAATTCCTTACCAGGAACATGGCTCATAGTCAGAATTACAGAAATTTTTCTGGCTGCAATAACAAATAGAGAGTTACTCTACATACATCCCGCTCACATCCTCACACAGACCATGGAGGAATGTGGTAAGTTGTTCTGGAAACCATTATAGTTAATTTCATAAGAGGAAAGTTTGAAACTCAGCCCTCTAACTTACCAGCTGCATGATTCTTGGCAAGATATTTGAGTCTACCCCAGCTGGCATGGCTCAATGGTTGAGCTTCGACCTATGAACCAGGAAGTCATGGTTCAATTCCTGGTAGGGGCACATGCCCAAGTTGCGGGTTCGATCCCCAGTGTGGGGCATGGAGGCAACCAATCAATGATTCTCTCTCATCATTGATGTTTCTATCTCTCTCTCCCTCTCCCTTCCTCTCTGAATTAATAAAAATATATATCTTTAAATGCTATCAGGTGTCAATTACTTTTTTGGCTGGCCACAGTCCAGCACAGCTCTACCTTTCCAACCATATTTACTATTTCATTTCCTTATCCTGAAGGTCTAGCCCAGTGGTCGGCAAACTCATTAGTCAACAGAGCCAAATATCAACAGTACAACGATTGAAAATTCTTTTGAGAGCAAAATTTTTTAAACTTAAACTTCTTCTAACGCCACTTCTTCAAAATAGACTCGCCCAGGCCGTGGTATTTTGTGGAAGAGCCACACTCAAGGGGCCAAAGAGCCGCATGTGGCTCATGAGCTGCAGTTTGCCGACCACGGGTCTAGCCAATGGTCATTAGTTTGTGTTTCCATGCTGTGAGGATTCTTCTCCCCACACTGGAAATTCTCCACCTCCTCTGCTCTTCTATCCTACTAAATGCTAACCATTCTACAAAGTACAGTTTCAACATCACCTCCTCCTCGATGTTGTACTTAATTCCACAACACCTTTCCTCTGGATCTCCTGTTATCCAGCAGTATCACTATTCTACCTGCCATGATAATTACATGAGTATATCTTGCTGCTCTCATTCTAAATGAGTTTATAAAATGTTAGCTTGTTCATTCCTACTAAATGTATGTGTATTTCATTCACATATTATATCTATGCACACGTATAAGCTAATGTATCAATATTATTTACATAATAGAACACAAAATAGTAGACATTTTTCAAGGATGAGATAAAATAAATGTAAATAGAAGCCCTACCATATTCTTCTGACACCCTCAGTAGATTACATTGTGCACACCCTCAGGCAGGCACATTTTGCTTTGGAGATGATCATCCTGAAAGCTAGAATCTATGCATGATCCATATTTTAACTCCTCTCCCCAACATAGCTGCTGACTCTAACACAGTGCCATATATATTATCTCAAGCGACAATAATTGGTTATTGGATGGATGCATGCATCATTTTCTCCCCTTGCATTGCAGGACACTGTAATGTAGAAGACAGAGGACTGAGGAATCAGGAGTCTGGTTCAGATCCTAGCTAACTGTATGACCTTGAGCATGCCACTTGATATTTCTGAGCTTACATTTTTCTCATTGTGTAAAATATAAGAAGATGATATCTCTAAAGCTCATTGGAACTCAAATGTTTAGGATGCTACGAGATTGGGGTGATAAGGCATGATGGGAAGACTGAAGAGAGGATCAATTCATAAAGTCCTCAGAAGAAAGGTGAGGAGCAAATTCATGCATTTTGATGATCCTGACTAATGTAGTCATAGCCCTGCATTTATCCTGGAAGGTTACAGATTGTGCTGCAGGATCCTCCCCCTAAGTAAGGGACCCTGAGGACAGTGCCCAAACAGCTGGCACCATGCTCTCCCACCCCACCCCAGCTCCCACAGACCGCTGATCAGACAAACCAAGAATCCAGACGAGCAGGGTGTGGGCAAATGAGGTCGCACTGCACAAAACTCCAAACTCAGGGCCTATTTAAAGCAGTCGTCAGGAGGGAATTTTCCTCATTTGCCTTGCTCCGGCATGTCTGGAGAAATATTGTGCGGAGCCTTTACCTTTCTCTGAGGCCTCATGCATGGGCCACAGCCAAAGGCAGATTTCCGGACCTTTCAGACCAATTATTTCACAGGACATCATAAGTCCCTAGTCTGATGTTCCTTTTATTTCCATTACTATCTCATTCGATCAGCTTCTGGGTGTAGCGACAGGACTTGGCTTCTTTCCCCTGAGAGCTCTGCCCACTGTCCAGTCCTATAGCCTAGAAAAACTTTTTTTTTTTTTTTTTTACTAATGACTACAATACCTTTTCTTTCTCAGATTTAGGCCATGGCTCCTGGTGCTGCCATTGGAGAAGATGGTGACTAATCCCTTGCTCTCATTTATATGGTTACCTTGAGGTATTTATAGACTGTTCACTTCCCTCACGGAAGTCTCTCTTTTGGGAGCACATAAATTACTTCTTCAGTCAGACCACTAAAGTTTGCTCTCCCAACATTCGTATCATTTTTGTGGCCTTTCTTTTATTTCCTCTACATTTATTTCCTTCTTAAACTATGGGGATGTGAACCACAGCTAACTTTCCAGATGTGGTTAGAATCTTTTCAGACGAGGTAGACCAATGTAATTCCCCACCTCGACCCCCTTGTCATAGACCCTTCATTTGAAAATGGAGTCAGGGTTGCCATGCAAACCCCTATTTAGTTGGTCATTAGCTGTTCACTTGAGTTGTTTTCAGACCCACCGGCTGTGCAGTTAGTGAGTCTTGTTCTCATTTGGATCTTGGCTGTCTGCAGCCCTGTCTGAGTATAGAACTTTGTATTTATTACAACTGTATCTCATCCTTGGGCAGCAGCTTCTAATTGGTGTCAGTCACCTGCCCTTTGGCTCTAATCTTATATGGGGTGTGTGTATGTTTCTAAGCTATCTAGTCTGGCTAACCTTAAAAAAAAATTACTGCTAAATATCATGATACCTTGAGATCCTTCCTGATTTTGGAGGGTCTAAAGGCATCATGAAAAACCTGCCTCCTTTTACTCCCTGGCACAATCTGTAGAGCTTTCAGGGGATTTTTTTCTTTCTAAAATCAGAAGCACTTGGTTTTGGTTTTAGCTCTGGCATCTGGCCCCTAGAGTCTGGGTCCCTAGACCTATGGTGATCAATGTGGTAATCATTAGCCACATGTGGCTATTTGAAGTTAATTACATTAATCATATAAATCAATTGAAGTAAAATTTACTATAATCAAATTACATTTAAAGTTCAGTTCCTGAGTTTCACTGGCTACATTGCAAGTGCTCAGTCTACAGTGGCTAGTCATCTTTGTCATCCCAGAAAGTTCTAGAGCACAGTGCTCCAGACAGTTGAGTCTCACTGCTTCTCCTTCTTATTTTTAATATATTTCTATTGATCTCAGAGAGGAAGGGAGAGGGAAAGAGAGACAGACACATCAATGATGAGAGAATCATTGATCGGCTGCCTCCTGCATGCCCTCCACTGGGGATCGAGCCTGCAACCCAGGAACAGCCCTGACCAGGAATTGAACTATGACCTCCTGGCTCAACCATTGAGCCATGCCAGCCGGGTTGCTTCTCCTTCTATACTGGTATGTTGGGCAGACCTCACCTCGGGCAGTAATTTTTTTCTCTGTCATGTGCTATATTTTCAGTGCTCATCTGTCATGTGCAATATTTTCAGTGCTCATCTGTGTCATTGAATACGGAGACCAGCTGGTCCTCACCTTCACTCATCTAACAAACACCCACTGAGCACCAATTATCAGCCAGACCCTGCTCCTGGATCTGGTGATAAACAGTAAGTGAGGCAAAGTCCCAGTCCATGTGTAGCTTGCATTCTAGTGAACAAAACAAACAACACTCAACTATCTATATAATAAAAGCCTAAGTGACAATTATGGCGGGACAACCAGAACAACCAATTGCTATGATGCGCACTGACCATCAGGGAGCAGACGCTCAACACAGGAGCTGCCCCCTGGTGGTCAGTACGCTCCCACAGTGGGAGCACCGCTCAGCCAGAAGCCAGGCTGAGCGGTGCTCCCACTCAGCTGGCGAGCGCAGTGGCAGTGGTGGGAGCCTCTCTCGCCTCTGCGGCAGCGCTAAGGAGCAGCAAGCTGAGCAGTAAGGAGCATTGAGCAGACAGGCGGTAAGGAGAGAGGGGTTTCAGACTGCAAGAGGGCACAGGCCAGGCTGAGGGACTCCACCCCCCTCCCCTAGTGCATGTATTTGTGCATCAGGCCTCTAGTGTGTGTAATAATGTGACAGTGGGAAGCTCTAAATCAGGGGAAAGGACAGAGTATATAGAGAGGGCCATTAGGGAAAGCCTCTCTCAGAAGGATGTATTTGAGCAGAAACTTGAGTAGACCCATGTCATACATTCAAGGAAGAGTGAGTGCAAAGGCCACGAGGTAGGGATGATCTTGCCATGTTTGAAAAAGGTAAAGGACGAGCAGCCCACCCCTGTCTGAGGAGCAGCAGCTGTGCAAGCAGCCCACCTCCGCCAGCTGTAGGTGGCACAAGCAGCGCCCACTGGAGGAGCTGCCACCAACTGAGGAGCAGCCACCAGAAGACTCGACACTTAGATCCTTCAGTGAGAGCAAAAATGGGGAGAAAAAGAAACCCCCAAAGGAAAGAAAAGGAGGAAGCACCAGAAAAAGAGCTAAGTGAAACAGAGGCATGCAATGTGTCAGAAAAAGAATTCAGAATAAGTGTCATGCAGTTCATAAACCAGATGGATGAAAAAATCAACAACTTATGTAAGAATCAAGAGGAAATAAATAGTGATATAGCTACAATAAAAAACACTATGGAAAGTTTCAACAGTAGACTAGGAGAAGCGACCAAATTAGCGAATTAGAAGACAGGGCAGCAAAACACACCCAAACTGAACTGCAATTGGAGAAAATAATTAAAAGACAGGAGGAGAACCTAAGGGAGCTTTTGGACAATATGAAACGAAACAACATAAAAATAATAGGGTTGCCAGAATGACAAGAAGAGGAACAAGGGTTAGAAAGTAACTTCCCTGACTTGGGGAAGAAAAAAGTCACACAAGCACAGAGAGTCCCAAACAAGATGAACCTGAAAAGACCCACACCAAGACATGTCGTAATTACGATGGCAAACATTCAGGACAAAGAGAAAATCTTAAAGGCTGCTAGAGAGAGACAGAAAGTTATATACAAGATCTCCCATTAGATTATCAAATGATTTCTCAACAGAAACACATCAGGCCAGAAAGGAATGGAAGGAAGTTAACTAAGTAATGCAAACCAAGAAACTGAATCTAGGAATACTCTATTCAACAAGGCTATCATTCAAAATTGAAGGGGAAATAAGGAGCTTCACAAACAAACAAAAAATGCTAAGGGAGTTTATCACTACCAAGCCAGCAATGCAAGAAATGCTAAAGGGACTGGTGTAAAAAGAATAAAAAGGAACACAGGCACAAAAAAATAAAAATGGCTACAAACAAGTACCTATCAATAATAACTTTAAACATAAATGGACTAAATACTCCAATCAAAAGACATTGAGTGGCTGAATGGATAAGGAAACATGACCCATATATGTGCTGTCTACATGAGACCCACATCACAACAAGGGACTCACACAGACTGAAAGTGAAGGGATGGAAAAATATATTTCAGGCAAATGGAAATGAGAAAAAAGCTGGAGTAGCAATACTTATATCTGACAAAATAGGCCTCAAATTGAAGGCCATAAAAAGAGATAAGGAAGGCCACTTCATAATACTAAAGGTATCGATACAATATGAGGATATAACCCTGGTAAACATATATGCACCCAATGCTGGAGCACCCAAATACATTAAAAAAAAAAAAAAAAAAAACTCCTGGAAGATATCAAGGGAGAGATCGACAACAATACAATCATAGTAGAGGACTTTAATACTCCACTGACATCACTGGATAAATCCTCTAGACAAAAAAATCAGCAAAGAAACAGCAATCCTAAATGACTCACTAGGTCAGATGGACTTAATTAACATCTTCAGAACATTTCACCCCAAGCCACAGAATATACATTCTTCTCAAGTGCACATGGGACATTTTCAAAAATATACCACATACTGGGTCACAGGCAAAGTCTCTCCAACTTCAATAAGACTGAAATCATATCAAGCATCTTCTCAGACCACAATGGCATAATATTAGAAATAAACGACAATAAAAACAATCAAAAAATTCAAACACTTGGAGGCTGAATAGCATGCTATTAAACAATGATTGGGTTACCAAAGAGATCAAAGAAGAAATTAAAAAATCCTGGAAATGAATGACAATGAAAACACAACAACCCAAAATCTATGGGACACAGTGAAAGCAGTCCTGAGAGGAAAGTTTACAGCTCTACAGGCTTACCTCAAAAAAAACAAGAAAAAAATGGTAATAAATTATCTAACTCTATAACTTAAAGAATTAGAAAGAGAGCAACAAGAAAAGCCCAGCATGAGCAGAAGGAAGGAGATAATAAAGATCAGTGCAGAAATAAATGACATAGAGACCAAAAAAATATATAAAAGATCAATGAAACCAAGAACTGGTTCTTTGAAAGGATAAACAAGATTGATGAACTTCTAGCCAGGCTCACCAAGAAGCAAATAGAGAGAACCCAAATAAGCAAAATCAGAAATGAAAGAGGCGAAATAAGAACAGACCCCACAGAAATACAAGGATTGTAAAATAATACTATGAACAACTCTATTCCAACAAACTAGACAACCTAGAAGAAATGGACATATTCCTAGAAAAATACAACCTCCCAAAATTCAATCAGGAAGAATCTAAAAATCTCAATAGGCCAATAACTATGGAGGAAATTGAAGCAGTCATCAAAAAGCTTCCAGCAAACAAAAGCCCAGGGCCAGACAGCTTCACAGGAGAGTTTTACCAAACATTCAAAGAATTAAAACTTATCCTCCTCAGACTATTGCAAAAAATTCAAGAGGAAGGAACACTTCCAAGCTCATTCTATGAAGCCAGCATTGACCCAATAACAAAACTAGATAAAGACAACACAAAGAAAGAGAATTTTGGCCAATATCCTTCATGAACAGAGATGTAAAAATCCTTAACAAAATTCTGGCAAATAAGATCCAGCATTACATCAGAAAGATCATACACCATGACCAAGTAGGATTTATTCCGAGGATGCAAGGATGGTACAATATCTGCAAATCAATAAACAAGATACATTACATAAACAAATTAAAAGGTAAAAATCACATTGTCATATCAATTGATGCAGAAAAAGCATTTGACAAAATCCAACATCCTTTCTTGATAAAAACCCTCAGCAAAGTGGGAATAAAGGGATTATACCTCAACATAATTAAAGCCTTATATGACAAACCTCCAGCCAACATCATACTCAATGGGCAAAAACTAAAACCATTTCACCTAAGAACAGGAACAAGATAGGTATGCCCACTTTCACTACTCCTGTTTGATATAGTACTGGAAGTGCTAGCCATAGAAATTAGATAAGAAGAAGAAATAAAAGGTATCCAAATTGGAAAAGAAGACGTAAAACTGTCATTATTTGCAGATGACATGATACTGTACATAGAAAACCCTAAAGACTCCATCAAAAAATTATTAGACTAAATAAATGAATTTGGCAATGCAACAGAATACAAAATTAATGCCCAGAAATCTATGGCATTTTTATACACCAGTAGTGAACTTACAGAAAGAGATATTAAAAAAAAAATCTCATTTACCATTGTACCAAAAAAATTAAGATACTTAGGAATAAACTTAACTAAGGAGGTAAAAGGCCTGTACTCAGAAAACTACAGGACATTGAAAAAAGAGATAGAGGAAGTAATAAACAGATGGAAGAACACACCATGTTCATGGATTGGTAGAATCAGTATCATTAAAATGCCCATGCTATCCAAAGCAATCTATAGATTCAATGCACTCCCCATTAAAATACCAACTGCATATTTCACAGACCTAGAACAAACTCTCCAAAAATTCATCTGGAATAAAAAAAAGACCTGAATAGCTGCAGCAATCCTGAGAATGAAGAACAAAGTAGGAGGGATCTCAATACCAGATATCAAGCTATATTACAAAGTCACTGTTCTCAAAACAGCCTGGTACTGGCACAAGAACAGACAGATAGACCAATGGAATAGGATAGAGAACCCAGAAACCAACCCAAACCACTATGCTCAATTACTATTTGACAAAGGAGGCAAGAGCATACAATGGAGTCAAGACAGTCTCTTCATTAAATGGTGTTGAGAAAATTGGACAGATATGTGCAAAAAAAAAATGAAACTAGACCACCAACTTACACCGTTCACAAAAATAAACTCAAAATGGATAAAAGACTTAAAACATAAGATGGGAAACCATAAAAATCTTAGAGAAATCCATAGGCAGCAAAATCTCAGATGTATGCTGAAGCATATCTTCACCGATACAGCTGCTAGGGCAATGGAAACTAAACAGAAAATAAACAAATGGGATTACATCAAAATAAAAAGCTTCTGCACAGCAAAAGAAGCCATCAACAAAACAACAAGAAAGCCCACTGCATGGGAGAACATATTTGCCAGTGTTATCTCCAATAAGGATTTAATCTCCAACATTTAAAGGGAACTCATACAACTTAACAAAAGGAAGATAAACAACCCAATAAAAAAATGGGCAACAGACCTAAATAGATACTTTTCGAAAGAGGACATACAGAAGGCCAAGATACATATGAAAACATGCTCAAAGTCACTAATCATCAGAGAGATGTAAATCAAAACAGCAATGAGGTACCATCTCACACTTGTCAGAATGGCTATCATCAACAAATCAACAAATGACAAGTGCTGGTGAGAATGTGGAGAAAAAGGAACCCTCTTGCACTGCTGGTGGGAATGCAGACTGGTGCAGCCACTGTGGAGAACAGTATGGAGTTTCCTCAAAAAACTAAAAATGCAACTCCCATTTGACCCAGTGATCCCACTTCTAGGAATATATCACAAGAAACTAGAAACACCAGTCAGAAAGGATATATGCACCCCTATGTTCATAGCAGCACAATTTACAATAGCTAAGATTTGGAAACAGCCTAAGTGACCATCAGCAGATGAGTGGATTAGAAAACTGTGGTACATCTACACAATGGAATACTATGCTGCTGTGAAAAGGAAGGAATGCCTACCATTTGCAACAGCATGGATGGACCTGGAGAGCATTATGCTAAGTGAAATATGTCAGTCAGAGAAAGATAAATATCACATGATCTCACTCATTTGTGGAATATAATGAACAACATAAACTGATGAACAAAGACAGATCCAGAGACAGAGAAGCATTGATCAGACTGCCAAACCTCAGAGGGAAGGTAGGAAAGGGTGGGGGGAAGGAGAAGAGATCAACCAAAGGACTTGTATGCATACATATAAGCATAACCAATGGACACAGACACTAGGGGGGTGTAAGGGCAAGAGCAGGGGGTGGGGGGACAATAAGGGGATAAGGACACATATGTAATACCTTAATCAATAAAGAAAAAATAAATAAAATACTTCTTAAAAAAGGTAAAGGAAGTTAATGTGGCTGGAGAGAAGTAAAAAAGAGAGAGAGTGATAGAAGGGGCAAACACAGGTAGCATGGGCCTGAAGCTTATGCCATTTGTGAACCCACTTTATTAAGATAATGAAAATAAAATTACAACATTTCTGAGTGCCCCTCCCAAATCTTGGAAAGGGCCTATGTAAATGAGGGACCATGAAACTTAACCTTCACTCACTCACTTCACATTAAAGCCACTTTCAGTGAAAAAAGATGCCAAAAAGATAGGTGGGGACCAGATTTTGTAGGGTCTTGGGATCTTAGTAAGGATGGCAGTCACAGGAGAGGGTTTTGAGTGGAGAAGGGCTGGGTTCTGGTTTACATTGCATAATTTTTATTTATTTATGCTTTCTCTGGCTTCTGAGTAGGAAATTGAGAAGGGAAACAAGGACGAGGGTGGAAGGAGGGAGATCAATCAAGTAGGAGGCAAAAGATGACAGTGCTCACACAAGGGTCATGGATGGTGGAAACTGGAGGTGGTAAGCAGGGGATAGGAAGGCATTTTAAAGGCAGAACCTGCAAAAATGCTGATGACTTCAATGTGGAGGGTGAAAGAATCCTATACTCTCAACCCGAGGAGCTGAAGGAGTGGTGGTGAAATTTGCCAAGATGCTTAAGCACTAAGTTTGAGGGAGAAAATCAGGAGTTCAATTTGTCCATGTTTCATTTAAATGGCTTCTTAGGCATTTGAGCAGAATGCTGAATAGGCAGTTTGGCTATAGACTTAGAGAACCCAAAGGAAAGAAGGGTCTTCACATCTAAATTTGATGTACACGGATTGTATTTAAAGCTATTGCCATGTTTGAAAAACACCTAGGGAGCAAGTATCGAAGAGGGTGTAGGGCAAATTCCAGGGGACTCCAACATTCCATGGTATAACCCTTTTAAAAATTTGAAACAATACCAAGCTTTAGTTATTCTCACTTGGATGCTTAATACTTGGCTTCAGGCCAAAAACACTATGTCTACTTTAGTCACTCTAGAACCCCATGGCCTCCCATGGTGCTGGCATAAACTCATTAAATATTTAGTGAAATTTGAGTTCATCCCTTTCATGGAATACATGATGCCCTCGTCATCCATTCTGACTTTACAACAGTCACACCCATGACCCACCATGATTTCTGAGTTTGGTGTGACTCAGAGGTATTCTAGCAAAGACCCAGATGCTCTGTTCTTCCCAAGTGTAAACACCTGGCTCAGCCCTATACCAAATCTTCATTAAATCCCTGTATCCATTGTTGACGCCAATTCTAAGTTTTAAAGATGCTGGTCCACACTTGCCCTCTAAAGAAGGTGCCATTTATGAAGGGGACAGACATGCCCTAGTGAGTTCCAGAGCTGGAGGTATCAACTGCATGAGGGGAACCTGGGAAAAATCACTGAGACACAAATGGTAACTGAGAAAGCACAATCTCGGTTTATCAGAGTTGGACAATGCTTTTCTTTTTAGTGGGAATGGTTTTTCGATTCTGTAGCATTTGGAACGCTAAGTAAGCAGTATATGTGAATGGATACAATTGCTCCAGGACATAGTTTTCCTGATTTCTCTCAGTACCTGAACCCTATATTACTTGTTCCTGATCATATTCAACCCCAAAGTATCTTGTAGGCTCTGCCCCCAAAATTATCCACTTACTTCTCTAAGCCCAGATAGTGTCTCAACTGGAATTCTCCAGCAGCTTTCTGCTTCCATGCTTGCCTCCTTCCCCATCTCTATTGTTTGAGTAAAGACACAGTCTGGGACAAACAAGGTTTAAAACATAAGATTTCCAAAAGTTCCTTTTAAAGGCACTTCTATGGGAAAGGGCAGTTGAATATATCCTTCTCAAATTTAGTATAGTCCCTTAAGTTAAGCACCTTCAACACTGCTTTGCCTGCAAAGAGTTCTTTAAGGATGCTCTACTGAGGGATCTGTTTTTCCTGCTTCCTATTAAAAATGGCTCTCCGATGCTTTTATTCTTAGTAATGCCATTCTGTTGTAGCACCAATATAGTTATATAAGCGCATCGTTTCATGCTCTATTCACTTTCTGAATCTTTTAACCTGACCTTTCTCAGCTGAGAAAAGAAATACTATGGGTTTAAATCTATCTGCTATCAGCTGCAGCAGGGCGATTCTTACCCCAGGGCCCCAAACCTTCATTTCAGACGGACTAATCCGAGCCTCTTTTGGAGGCAATGTTATTTCCTTCACTACCTGGTTTGGCTGTGTTCTGAGCCCCAGTTATATTTAGGCAGTGGAGGGGAAAAATGGGGATATTAACCTCTAACACTGATGAAAATAATAGCCACAATAAAATCGGGATGAAAAATACAGGGGTAGTAATTATTCTCCTCTACCTTACCCCATAGGAAATAGTTTTCAGATAGAGCCTAAGGAATCTGTGGAAGCCTAAGGAAACCTCCATTGGGGGTTTTATAGGGCAGGTGGAGGGACTATCTGGGACCAGGAGAGTGTATCAGAGCCTCAGACAATGTGGCAGGAGTGATGGGGGCATCCAGTAGAATCCCACTTCTCTCCCTCAGTTCCTCAGAGGTTGAAAAATCAGAGGATGCAGGCTTTTGGAACCACTTCCCTCCCCGTTCTATCTGGCAGCATCCTAGTGTGGAAAATATACTAGGCTATATTTCAAATAACCTAAACCAACTGGCAAAAAGTACTAAATTCTTGCTTTTGTGTCTGGCTCTTAAATTCCTGCAGACCTGACTTAACAGACAAGAGAGGGTCATAAAACTGAACCTGTGAAACAAAAATAGACCTTTCGGGACTTCTCATACATACACAGCGGGGATGCCAAAATCGCTTTCATTTTTTCATGTTTCCAATTGTGTTGTGCTTCCTCCACATGCGTGTGTGTCTGAGCAGGCATGGGGGAGCAGGAGTCTTTCTAGGCACAGGATGTCTCTCATTGAAGTGTGCGGGACTGCAAGGGCTGAAACTCTGAGGGTCCCATCTTTATGTAAAACAACTCCACCTTGATATAACCTCTCTATTTCCATAATTAACGTCAGGCACCTAAGACACCACAACTTGGTTCTGTGTGCCACTCTAACTGCTGGGGTTTAAAAAGGCTTTATGCTTTGAGGTTTCCTCATTCAGAAATAAAATAATTTAAATCTAAAAAAAAAAAACACATACAAGTGCCTTCTGGCTACCAATGACAGGGAGTAGCAATAATAAAAAATAATAATAGTAAAAATATGCAACCGCGTTAATGCGAGGGACCTGGGGATGGGGTGCAATAGCAGAAATGAAATTAGAGGGGAAATCACAATATTGCTGAAGTGCTGGAGTGCTGCTCTCACACTAGACCAGGGGGATTGGGATAAGGTAAAGTTAATTGCATTTCCAGATGACAAACCTCTCACCTCTGAACTGAATGGCTCTTTATAAAAGCTATCAGTAATAAACTGTAAATCTCAGCCATGATTGCAAATAAAGGTCATCCCTTTCATGCTGCCACTTCCCTGGGCCTTATTACATTCCCGCCTGAACCGTTTTCACTTCTTAAGGTGTGCCAGCTGTCCACATATGCAATCAGCACGGCTTGCTTTCTTTATTTTTTAAAGCATGACATTATCAGATTTACATCTGTGTACCTTGTGCAACTGAAGTGGGCCAATCCCGATCCTGGAATGGGAGGCAGCACCCAGCAGAGGGATTCCTCTTTATCTTCTCCCAGGAATGTAAAAGAGGTCCTGCACACCCTGTTTCACACTGCAATTGCCAGGCCTTGTAAGGAGCAACACCCCTCATCCAACACGTCGGTCTTAATTGCTGTAGACCTACTTTTTCCCCCCTCTGTGTATGTGGCAAGGACCCCTGTTCCCTGGATCAACAAGCCTCCTTTAGATAGCTGAGTTAAATTTAATTTAATGCAAATTTTAAAATACGCATTAACTTCCATTCTGTTGGTGACACTGTCCCCAAATCCTATATTTGTCAATACTTCTCTCCAATTCTATCAACAATAATGATGGTGAATATTTGATGAGCACTTACTATATGCCAGTCTACGGTGCTCAGCATGAAACATTAATGCTCATCCAATCCTCACAACTGCTATGTTTAAGTGCAATTGCACCCCCATTTTGCAGATAGGAAACTGAGGCTCAGTGCAAGGTAGAGATAGGATTTTTTTTTCTCTTTAAATGAAGGGACCCAAAAGCATCCTGGAGAGACTAAGAAAGATTAAGCCAATTGCTGGATGTAAAACCAACTTCAGCAGCTCACTCCCAGGATGGTAAGCAAAATCTGGAAGTGACCGTGCTAGGGAAGAGAAATAGGTGCACCCTACATTCCTATGCAACAACTCTGGTCTAAGAGACACTGCACTAACCACTGCACCACTGTTGAAGGGCATGCAAAAAAAAAAAGAGAGAGAGAGAAAAGTATTACCCTTCAACCCAGAATGGAAGTTTCAGTTCTGATTCTATTCAAATGGCACCATTTATCCATTTGCCCAATTATTCATTCAATCACCACATGATAAGCAAGATAACCACTGTGATATTTGTTTCTCTGTTAATTACCTTCCCTTGTCCACAAAAGTTGTTGTGTTAAACAAATGGTGAAAATACTTTGCAAAATATTAAGTATTCTTCAAATGCAGATTTAAAAACCACAACAATTCCCTAAATGATAGCAGTAATGTATAATCTCCTGTTTTAACCTGGATTCTAACTATTTTTAAAAATCAGACAGGGAAAAATCTATGTGAGAAAAACCACTGATAGACTTGCTTATTATCTACTCAGAGCTGCAATCATGTCCCATGTGTGCGTGTGCCTCTGCACTGTACTAAATGCCAAACCATTTATAAAAACCTAAAACACCTTGTTCTTGCCTTCTAAGAGCTTACAGTTTCCTCTGATTAATGAAAATAGCATGGTAAAATGACAATGCAGGATTTACGGTGGCTCGAAATAGCACTAAGAAACCACGTCAATACAAAAATTATGAGCAACAATTTTAATCTGGGCTCAAGGAAGGTCAAGGTGACTTCTTACTGAGGCTTTCGTAGCAAGGAGATTCTCTAGATCTTTGAATAAGGTATAGAATCTTGATTAATGAAAGAAGGACATTCTCATATCAAGTAATTAAAATGCAATGTAGATGGTAAGGAAACCTCTGAAAGGAGGAATGAGTCTCCTTCTGTGGAATATTAATCATGAGGCTTCTAAATGGAAAAGTCACAGCTGAGTGGAAAATGAACAAAGCTACTAGCAAATTCTGAGGGGACATGCTAGAACTAATTAGTTGTGTTTTCTCTGGCCATCATAGGAACCTTCTCAAGAATAAGCCCTGAATGTCCTGGGCTCTGCCCTAGGGTGGGGTCCAGCTGCAATCCCCAGGAGGTGGCCACACAGAGTAGGAGACGGTCACCCGAGTCTCATATTTTGAGGACAGAAACTGGCATAGGACTTTAGCATTCATAAGTCTCCCAACATTTGCAAAAGTTTATCATGGGAATTTTGGGGATCACTTTCTTTTATTGACAGAGCTCAAATTCACACATTCAAAGACCACAAGAGTAAAATCAGTGAGTCCAATAATTCCATATTGAAATGACACATACACCAGTCATAATGACTCTCCAGATGTTAATTTTTAAGTTCCTGATGTGTATATTCATCTGAAAAGAAGACAACAAGGAAGGAGGAGGAGGAGCAGCAGCAGAAGGCAGTAGTGTTTCCCTCTGGGGTTTGACTAAGAAAATCCAAAAAAAAATGAAGTTGGCTCTACTGGGTCCTAAAATCCTGCACAATGTTCATTTATTCACTCTCTCATTTACTCTGTCATGTCTGCTGTGTGGGGGGTGAAATATTTAGGTCAAAGATAGATAAGATTCGTCTTGAGGACCTTAAACCAAATACTAGTTTCACAGAAGAAACTCTAAGGCATAGAAGCACAAGTCAATAGCCACAGCAGAATTAGAGCTACACTCTCATTGCACAGCAACAGACTCATTTCAGTTGAATTCTGATGTTGACTCATATTCCTCTGTTCATTTCTCTCAATTGTGAATAAGCTTATATTTTAAAGCGTGATTATGTATGCAGACTGCCTCTCATGAAGTGTAACGTAACTGCTAAGTGTTGGTACTATCCGAGGGCTGTTTTTTTTTTCTTTACACACCTATTTGCTATTTACAAGGAAGTCCCTGGGTATACATGAAAGGTAGTATCAGTTACTCAATAACAATAATGAAGAAGACTAGTATGTGAAAGCAACAGCTTTCATTTCTTCCATATTAAAAGCTTTAGCAGTGATTATGATGAGCAAAACAGAAAGGGATAATTTGCTTGGAAAGATGAGGAGATTAATATAATTTGGGGCTTTGGAAGAGGCAGAGATGTTAAAGCTAATTATTTTATTTAACACTCCTGCCTCATTGCCTGAGCAAAAGAGCACCATATCTAAATAAATCTGGAATTACTAAGCTTCTTTTTGTTTAGTATGATCCATATTTCTCAAACTTTAGCATTCATGAGAATTTTGTCTGAAGGTCCCATCCCCAAAGATTCTGATTGAGCAGCTCTAGGGTAGGGCCTAAGAATTTGCATTTCTAAACAAGTTTCCAAGTTTGTGAAGCTGCTAGTCTTGCAATCACACTTCAAGAACCACTGGTATAGATCAGGGTTTGATATTTTGTGAATAAAGTTTTATTTGAACACAGTCATACCCATCAACTACATATTATCTCTGGCTGTCTCAAACTGCAATGGCAGAGTTGAGTGGTTGCCATAGAGACCTTGTGGCCCACACATTTTAAAATATTTATTATTTGGCCCTTTACAGAAAATGTTTGCTCACTTTGGGTACCAGAGTAACAGAAACTCAGAGCTGGAGGGAACTGTCTCTAACTGGATTCTCTATTTAATGAATGGCAAAACCTGCCCATGAAGTTGAGAAAACCTCACACTAGAACCCGGGCAGGGCTCCCATTGGCCAGTGCAGGGTCCTGGTCACTACAGAGAGACTCTCTTTGGTCAGGATTCATGCTTCAGGTGCTCAGCTGGCAGCTGGCTTAGTACATGATTCACATGCTACTTCTGCCTCCATGTGACAAATCTTTTTAAATAGCATCCTACTCTTACTGCATAGATGTGGCATCTTCCCTTGTCTCTCTGAGTTCCTTAATTTTTTAAATATATTTTCTCTGCTTTCTGCACTGTTTCTGTCTCCGCTGAGCTCCTTTTTCTCCTTGTTTCTGTCATCAAGATAAAGGCTTCCTTAATTGTCTGTGGAAAATTGTTCATTCATATTTTAAAATGAGATACTTAAAAAGCTGTTGAAAGTTCTGTGGTGGCTTCTGCATTCAGGAGGGGACCTGGTTGTTCCTTTGGGATCCCAGCTGAAAATGTCTGAAGATCTTTCCTCTTGGAATGTTCAACTGACTCAGAAAGGAATTCTCCTGTCTCCAGCCTGGAAATGATAAGCCAAGTCAATAACACTCTCCAACCAAGTGCCAGACCAGGCCAAGGAGGCCTCACCACTCAGCATGCAGCCTTCATTTAATCCCAATCTGCATGGAATAATCTCCCTCGCTCAGCTGTGCCTGAGGGGCCAAGTCAGAACTTGCCAGCCTCTGATGAAGAGGTCTTCCCTTAAGGAGTGGCGGACTCTATATATCTCTTTTATGCAACTTCCAACCAGTTCCGTCCCCAGCCCTACAGAGACAGGCAGTGCCTCCAAGAGCGGAATCTTTCATATCCTAGCACCTCCAACTGGCTCAAGTCTTGACTTTGCCTTTTGCAGACATGTAGTTCCATTTTTCTGTCATCCACTAAATCATCAGTCCAGCTGCTTTCCAACTTCCAAACTTTAGATGACATTTCTTATCTGCCATCACTTCCTCTTCTGTTTGTTGTCCTTACAATTTTATGCTTTTTTAGACCCAAACTGTCATTTTAGTAAGGCTTTGAGAGAGAGCAGAGATAAACCCATGTGTTCAAACAGCCATATTTCTGAATTACGTCTTCTTAGGAGACGCCTGATGGCGACCCACTCCTATTCTATCATTGGGGCATTTGCTCTCTGCAATGCTAAGAAATGATCTCGACTGATTTATCCAGTGCAATATCAGAGGGGAAAGCAACCAAACAGTGTAAACCCTTCAATAAAGCACAAGACACACTATGATTAAAATGCACTCAGGAATCCATATGGTGGGTGCAAGCATGGATCAACCTCAGCAAGCAGCCTCATGCGTCCCATTGTGGATGACGGAAGGAAATTGATGGCAACAATATAAGTACTGTTCAACTCCTCAGGATGTTCCACAGAGTGGCATGTTCTGAGTCTCCTGGTTTCCTCCTCACTAACATCTTCATGCCAGCATTAGAATTTGGGTGGGACCTGGGTCCATTAGGTATTCAAGCAGCATTTGTTTAGTTCTGGGAATGAAGGAGCAGAAGTTTCATGCAGCTTCATCTTAATGAAAGTTTATTATGTTGTAAATCTGAGGTAATTTCAGGGGCTTGCTGCCTTACATGATGGATGCATTATCTGGTCTAGAAATCGTAAGAAGTGACTTCATAATTTGCTCACTACAAATCCCAAAACTGGATAGACCTATTCTATACATCTGCCTAAATACCCTTACTGTATCCTTAAAGTGTGTGTGTGTGTGTGCGCGCGCGTGTGTGTATGCATGTGTGCACACATACATGTGCTATGTATGTTTTTTGTATCATCCAGGGGCCCAGCAGGAAATAATCTTGCACACACTCAAATGGGGTAACTAAGAAGAGTTTACTGCAGGACTACAGATTTCCCCCACTATCAAGTGTTCCCATAAAAACTTTCAGTCGAAATGTCCTAAAGCTAAGAGTATCCCCTGCTTTCCAAAAGTTCATTTTATGCCACTTTGCTTTTACAAAAGACCTACATTAATACCTGTCTTGCTAATCGAAAGAAAGCCAAAGAGGATTTTTGCTTGTACCAAAAAAAAAAAAAGTTATTACCGTACTAATGTCTTTGTAAAAGCGTATTTACAGAGGTATGAGTTGGGTTTAGAGAGGTGAGCTGGTTTAGGGAAACCCAGAAGTGACGGTGAAACACCCTGGGGTTAGTAATCGCACAGGAGCCATTACCACCCCTAGGCTTGAAGGTGCCAAGTGAGGGCAGAGTTGCCAGAAGCTGGCAAGAGCAGTAGCTCTGGGAGAGGCTGTAGATAGGCGCTCTGGTCTCCAATAGAGACATACCACAATTCTGAGCCAGAGGCAGGAAGCCAAAGGAAAAAACACAGTAGTCCCCCCTTATCTGTACTTTTGCTTTCCTGGATTTCAGTTACACATGGACAACCATGGTCCAAAAATAGTAAACGGAAAATTCCAGAAATAAACAACTCATAAGTTTTTAATTGTGAGCTGTTCTGAGTAGCGGATTGAAATCACACGTTGCCCACGCCATCCCACCTGGGATATGACTCTTTCCTTTGTCCAGAGTATCCACACTGGACATGCTACCCGCCCATTAGTCACTTAGTAGCTGTCTCAGTTATCAGATGGACTGAATCAGTATTGTAGTGCTTATGTTCAAGTAACCCTTGTTTTACTAAACAATGGCCCTAAAGCACAAAAGTAGTGATGCTGGTAATTCTAGTATACCAAAGAGAAGCCATCAAGTGCTTCTATTTTATTATTACCTACTAGAGGCCTGGTGCATGAAATTCATGCACGGGTAGGTTCCCTAGGTCTGCCAGGCGATCAGGGCCGATTGGGGCCTTCTGACTGTCAGCCGGGGCCTTTCTTCGTTCCGCGCCACCCCTAATAGTTAGCACATGTCATAGCAAGCAATCAATCCCCGGTCTCCTGGTTGAACTCCCCAGAGGACACTTTGCATATTAGTCTTTTATATATATACTAGAGGCCCAGTGCACGAATTTGTGCACAGGTAGGGTCCCTCGGCCTGGCTGGTGATCAGGGTCTGATTGGGGTGGGGGTGAGGGAGGGGACTGGCTGGCCTGGCGGAGGGACTGTGGGAGGTTGGTTGGCCATGGGAGGTTGGCCAGTTGTGGGAGGTTGGCTGTGAGAGCACACCGACCTCCTGCATTGAGCATCTGCCCCCTGGTGGTCAGGGCACATCACAGCAACCGGTCGTTTGGTTGTTAGGTCGCTTAGGCTTTTATATATATACTAGAGGCCCAGTGCATGATTAAATCATGCACGTGTAGGGTCCCCTAGGCCTAAACTGCCATCCAGGCCATATCCACTGTCCCGCAAAGCCGGAGCGGACAGACAGCCAGCTCCCTCACTTTGGCTTTCGATTACGGGGAAACTGGCTGTCTGTCCGCTGGTGCACCAGGCCTTTCGAAAGCCTCTGGCGTGGCGGAGGCTTTTGAAAGGCCTGGTGGCAGAGCGGACAGACAGCCAGCTCCCCCGCTTTCGCTCCCCGCTTTTGATGGTCTGCAGCAGGACGTGGGCTCGCTGCCCCAGAGGCCCCTTCTGTGCCGCAGCACAGCCATGGCGCAGACGCTGAGCTCGCGCCGCCGCTGGCGATGCAAGCTCAGCGTCCCGCCGGCCCAATCGGCCACCCCGAGTCCCGCCCCCTGCGCCTCCCGCTGGCCCAATCGTGGGCGTAGCGGAGTGATGGTAATTTACATATTACCATTTTATTAGGTAGGATATAGATAAATCATTAATCTCTTATTTTGCCTAATTTAGAAATTAACATTTATCACAGGTATGTAAATATAGGAAAAAACTGTGACACAACCTTACCTCCTGCCTCCCCTTTTTCTACTAAGCCCTCCTATTGGGCAAGCCAAACCAGAAGCTGCAAGACAAAGGAGGGAGGTGTTGCGGTCATAAATTCACCCCTCTGGGCACAGAGAATGTGGCAGAGCATGTAAAATACCCAGAACAGGTGTATACAAGAGATTCTGTACCCTTGGGACCTTCTGAAGAAATAGAAATGAGGGATAGGGGAAGGTGAACGCCCATGTCTAAAATGACTTTACAATAGGTTTCCATGGCTACAATGTTTTACACCATATTTTATGTTTGTTATACATTTGCTCTGTCCATTAGGCTATAAATTCCTGGAGAGCAGGGGGCATGCTCTTTCATGTCCCAGCCCAGTGCTTAGCATAAAGAGACTAAGGACTGAATTGAATGTAAAGAAATAACACCAGCAACAAATGACCTCAGTTTCTCCATCCACAAAATGGGAATTCAGAAAATGGGGAATGATCCTAAGCTTCATGACATCATTGACTCCAAAGTCTGTAATCTTTGCGCTCAAAATACATTAATGTCTGGAATAAAACGTGCTAGAAGGCACCTCAAATATTGTTATTTTTTTACTGCTACTATTATAGACATGTCCAAATAGGATCATATCTTTGGGGCACTTTTGGATCATAGCAGAATAGCTGATCTGCTCTGTAATAAATACATTGCCAGGCAGCAAATGTGCAGTCATAACATAATCAGTCAACAGAATATGCTTCTTAGGCCTCAAAAATCTCTCCCTCTCTCTTTCTCTCCTTCTCTCTTTCTAAAATGGACACTCAAGCCCTAGGCAACATAACCACTGAGGTTTTATTATAAAATACATTTCAAAATAATGGTTGCAAGTCTTGGAAGCAGAGAAGAAGATGAAAAAGAAGAAGTAAACAAGGCCTTTTTCTCCTACTAAATGATAAATTAAAAGCAGCACTTTGCTGTTCTGCCTCATTTATTATCGCATTGCACTCTCGCCGCTAGAGTTAAGGTTGTGTCAGCGTTTCCATTATAAACCCTTTTTTTCAAGGGTTTATAATTCAGCCATAAAAATTTGCTTCAGGCTGGAACTTGCCATGCAAAAGGTCTCATTGTGGGACCCAACTTGGGGGCAAATCTAAAGGAGGTAGAATTGAGTTAGCTGGTCTGAGGTTAAAAATGGAAACAAAATAGGGTCATAATTATTGGGCCTTCTCTCAAATTCAGAAGGTGTCCTGGATCTTATGGAAACACCAAAAGATGAGAAAGGGAGTGTAATATTTATTCCTTTGTGAAAACAATCAGTATAGGTACAAACTAGCACGATACAGATATAAACTAAAAGCCAATTTACAGCTATACTCCTGCATTTACAATTTACATTGCTATGAAATTACAAAACTAGATTACATATACAGGTGTCTGTTCTGTGGTTAGTTTATTTTACAGCAACTCCTGTAAAATGTGAAAGAGGGACACATGTGACTCAGCCACAGAGAGCTCATTTCTGACCTTGAACGCTGATTCTTACCATTCCTCCTCTCTCCACCTCAAAGGTTACAATGCGCAAAGCACCTATGTTTATATAAGTTTCCCAACTCCAGAGAAGTCCTAGATGCCTTCTTCTGTGGCATTATTCTGCCTCTATATACACCTGAGTCCCAAATACAAGCTTGATGGCCTTATTCTGGTGGTTGTCAATCTCGATTGTAAGTCTGTTTTCCTGGGATGTTAAACTGTACCCAAGATGTCGTTAGACAAAAAGTCATTTACAAAGTGGGCTATTGAACTCAGTGTGCCGATATTGCTCAGAAAAAATTAAGCACACACACACAAAAACAACAAAACAAAAAACCTCATAGAACCAGACAACAGTATGGTGATTACTAGAGGGAAAGGGGGGGTGGGGTGAAGTAGAAGAGGGTATGGGGGGTAAAGGGTGATGGAAGAAGACTTGACTTTGGGTGGTAAGCACATATACAATTTGCAGATGATGTATCCTAGAATTGTACACCTAAAACCTGTATAATTTTATTAACCAATGTCACCCATTAAATTCAATAAAATTTATTTTTAATATCTATGGGCTTCAGAAAATTCCTTTCTTTTCTCTACAAAAGAGAAAAAATGGTTAAAGTTTTTTATTTATGCAATCCATTGCAAAATAAGTAAATAAATAAATAAATAAAGTACTGTCTTCTCAGGGTTTTTGAAAGTATCTTCAAATGAAGTCATTTGAGCTCATAGAAACCTTATAATGGTATAATGATCCATAGTTTACAGATGGGAGAATTAAGGGCAAGAGCTTTGTCTAATACCAAGCAATAAATCAACAGCAAAGCCAGGACAAAGAATCAAAATTCCAGACTCCTAATTCCACAGTCCAGGTGTGCTCTGACCTATGCTGGCCAACTGGCCATTCTTCATAATATTAAATAACAGCATGTGCTGGCCACAGATGACTTTAAATAGAATCATGATGTATTCAATATGCAGCATGAAAACTGACCATTTTTATAGCCATACAGTAAAAAGATCTATTTTATACATTCACCTACTTTCATTTCAGAAATTGTAAAGTATACTTTAAGAAATGCAACATGAATATGGGGAAATGGGCTTTTATTTCCAGGTACAGTAACCATGTGAGTACAATGTCATCATAAGAAAGCATACCAAGAAATGTCTGCCCCAAAAAACAGCTAGGCAGCAATAAGCATAATCTTATCTCACTCTAGCAACCAAGAAAGGAGCTAGCAATACTAAATCACAGAAATAATGTGGGGGTGGGGTGGAGAAAAAGACAACTGCAGACAAAATAAGAAGGGAAAGTTTTATTAATTCTAAATATGCTTTCCCCATTGGGTTTACACTAGCATTTGTCCTAATAGGTTCCAGATGTTCAGCCATCCTGTAAGTAGCTACCTAGGATAAAACAGTAGCTTGCCTTCTTTAAGTTAAGAAGGTGAAATCATGGACCTCGGGGCTGATTTACAGTTTAGTTAAATCAGAGCCCACAGCACGAACAAACTGAGATCCGAAAGCAGTGGGTGAAGGTGAAAATGGTTGTTAGAAAAGGCTGGTGGCTCAAGAGTTAATACCAACCTTTTCTTTGAATGCAGCCTTCTGTAGTAGCTAATGAAGGTAATGAAATATGACATGTAGTTTGGCCCTTGACCATGGAGTGCACTCCCCTCCCCTCTGTGCTGCGAACAAAGCCAAAACAGATGTAGCGACTTCTGTATGGTTTCGGGTTGACGTTTGTTACACAGAGCAGGTCACCATGTACATTCCCAGAACGTTCGCTTCTGACACACGCGGCATTATCTAAGAAAGATGCTGCCTTTGTTTGTGAGGTGGGGAGAGAGGGGAGGGATGGAGAGAGCAGACAGGCGGACCTGAGATGAGATGAAATTACACCAAATTCCTCTCCTGTTCTTTGCTCTGGTTCTCGGCCATCCTGCTCCTGCCTATTTCCTCCTCCTGACCCTCTATAAACTGGAAAAACAAAAAAGCATTCTGTCCTTCAGGGAGAAGAAAGAGGCAGCTCTGCTTCAGCAAAGCAGCTTTCAACAAGGCTGGATCTTATAGAAAAATCCCCCTGTACAGTTATGGCTGATCAATCTTTTAACATTAAAGAGAAGGAAATGATAGTGGGTATGTTGGATCCAAGGATGGTTTGGATTCTTATTTCTGAAAGTGACCTGCGTTTGTCACACTGATAAGGAGAAGACAGAATCTCCTTCGCAAAAAAAACATCAACATTTAAGGTTTTCTGACTAATGTCAGTATCTGTGTCTGATATCTCCTTGCAAGCAGACATGTCTCAAATAAATATATGCTTCTTGCAATATGAAGCACTTGGCTTGGCTATGCTGCTAATACTAACTGCAGCTGTGTTGTATCTAGTTACGTCCCTCCTGAGGGCCACTTGACTATTTGTGTGATTCTTTTAACCCCCAGGGGTCTCACTCAAGTGGTTTTCTTTAAGGACAATTCTATCAAGTCTTGGCCTGATACAGCAACTATTCTTTCCAAAGGATCAGACTTTCAGCAAAGTTAGGTAAAAAAGAAGAGGAGGAGGAAAAGTCTTGACAATTGATAGCCTGTTTCAAATGTTATTTGTCATCCTCAGCAGAAACACTGACATGTGCCTTTTGAAAGGGGATACTATACCTTTAACCTTGACTCTGAACGCATTCTTAATTTGGGATGCAAGCTGAGGTTCAAAAACGGATAGCCTTTGGGTGGTGGTTGGGGGAGGGTGTGGCTGGATTTATTTATGAGACGTGTGGAAAATTCTGACATCACATTCTAGAGCCATTATTCACATGTTACATGACACAAGATTGGCCCTTTTAATGCAGCAACATCACATAAAAAATTTTGATTCTGTCCTCTGACAGCAGGCCGGTTCCCTGCTACTCACCCACCTCATTACCCCCACCCCCAAAATGTAATCTTTTTAGGTTAAAGGCCACAAGAAAGTGATTTAAGTAGGCTATGGCTTTCATCAGACCCCGGAAAACTGGGTTTTGACCAAGCTCCCTCGTTAACAACTAGCTTCAGAAGGGTGGGGATCGAGGGCCGGTTGGGATGGTAACTGGAGTCCCCAGCCCGCCCAAGCCCCTGTCAACCCTTCACCACCAGCTGCTTCATGATGGCTGGGTAAGAAATAGGTAGAGACTCAAAGTAACTCATCAATTTTAAGTCCTTTCCCCAATCATGCGAAGACATGTGAGACCTAATAAGAATCAGGCCTAGAGGGTAAAAGACACCCACCACCTTTTTTGTGTGTCTTCTTTTATCCAAAGCATTCCTGCTCCCATAATTGTGTTGATGTCCACAGACAATCCTGGGAAGTACAGGCACCCCATGCTGCAAATGAGGGAACTGAAGCTCTGAGAAAGTGGTCTGAGGTCATGCACATACAAGTGGCCTGCATATGACCTGAACCCAGGCTAGCCTTCTGACCCAAAAGCCTCTCATCTTTCCTCCATAATCAATTATTATATTCCTTTTCTGCATCCAGCAGAAGTCTGTGAAGGGCCAGGAATCACAATGGGTGCTTTGATCTCATTTAAACAACGTTTACATATTGCACAGAAATGTCTGTGATCATACATCCCACATTCAAACCTTGTGTCTCTTGTGTCAGAATAATGTGGCATACTAAGGTTCTTAGTTCAGTTTCTAGGCAAATAAAGAGATGATGCCTCCATGCTCTTCATTACAAAGAAGCATCCAGTACCTAAAACTCCTGCCTTACCATGCTATTATAAACACACCCAGGACTGAGTGGCTACATTTTTATTGCAAACAAAAGATAAGACCATTGAAGAGCAAGTTTGATGCTTGGAATAGGTACTGGCTCAAGTGAGAGTGAACACGGACCCCGCACTGATGCCTCTGGGACAATGGAAGTGGGGAGACGTTGCAGGCTCCGACCACAGTGAGGAGTCTGGGAGGAGGGGCAGATACCCTAAGCATCTGGCTTTAATACACATGCTGGGAAAACCCTGCCCAGAGTCCAGAGACTATCCCCATGACTGCTTTGTCTGGAAATGTCATTGCTTCAATAAAGCAGATGCATTCTCTTTGTTCAGAGGACCCACCTGCTAAGGTAGCCAAGGAAGTCTGTTTAACAGCTCAGATTGTCACGCTCAGGCTCAGATCTGAGACACAATCTCAAGCAAGTTGCAAACCAGAGCCAGTCTTCACTGGTTATGATGAGCATAAAAATGCAGACTGTGTTGGTGAGAGGTTAAAGGAAGAGAGAATCTTTCTAGGTTATTAAAACCCCGCTCGTACCTACCAAGACTGACACTATGTTCCATAAGATCTTGAAGAAAAGAAATCACTGCCACTTCTGGTGAGCTTACAGAATGAGTGGTTCCCGGCTTTGATACTGATAATTAATTCCTTTACTAATCCAGAAGTGCATTAGGAATTTCATTCTTTGACAACAGATGGTAAAGAGTGTGAGTTAAGAGAGTCTTCTGAGTATGACTGAAGTGCTATCCTGCCTAGAGACGGCGGATGGACTAGATGACCTCTCCTGCTTCCTGATGTCAGGTTTTGCCTAGTGCTGCTAATATTGGTTGGACTCTATGAAACTGCCCATCATGCTTTTGATTTACAAAACTGGCATATTCATAGGGTTAACCTAATACATCTCTGAGTTTGGTAAATAGACAAGCCTTGCCTGGATCATAGCAAATGGGAAACAGCACAGCTTGGAGCCTTATTTCTAGTAGAAAGACTTGTTATATAATGTTGTGAGCATATTATATAACAGGTAACTAATTTTCTTTTGCTTCTAAACTACAAAACAGAGAGATTTTTTTCTTTATCTGTGTTCAGAAAAAAAATGATTAACAAAATACTACAAAATATTACCCAAGCCATTAAACCTTTTGCACAGCCATTGTCAATTTAGGAATGACAATAAAACTCAAAGACAAGCAGAGAGGCGGGGAAGTATCAAGTCAACAAAACTCCTGATGCCCCAACAATATGAAAAAAATAATGTTGTTAGTAGCAAAGAAATTAACCAATCTCCTCATATTCTCACTGTTCCTTCTTGCAGTCCATCATCCAAAGAAAACAGCCCAGGCAGTGGAAAATTACAATTTTTCAATGAAAGAGACCAACCATAGCTCTGTAGTTTTCATTTCAGAATGAGCACACATGTCACTTGAGAAGAGAAATGCTGGCTGGATCTACAAGTCGCCCAATGCCATTGAAAAGAGGTAAGGCCTGGATACAGCTATAAGTTTCTGAGGGTCCTGGAAGGCGTTAGTTGCCTCTACATATCCTAGTAATTGCAGCCCAGGGCCAAGGTCAGCCAGAGGTCATGGCACCTCTGCTGATGGGTTCCATAATGGTCCAGATAATGCATGCTTGGGAGAGAGAGTGGGGACAACTACATAAAGAGATGGGGAAGGGGACCAAAAATTGGCTCACAGCTTGTTCATGAAATCCCATTGGTAAAATCCTTTTAACCTCTGCCTTGCTGGAGCTGTAACATATCCTTGATTCTATATGACACCAGGTTGAAGAAGTGACAAACAGCTGGGTACCCAGGGCCCCACCTGGGGCTGTTGGCTGAACATTTATAGTTGTCAAAAAGCAGAGAGTCAGTTTTCAGAGTTTAAGGCCCAGGGAGGCCAATGGCAATTATAAATCAGAGACGGATGAAATTTTCAAATCTGATTCATTGCAAGAAAATGAAATAGAGAAGCCAGCCAGTACAGAGGTATGGACTAAACAGAATTGGTGGGAAACTCTGGAAAAGTCAGAAGCCTGCTGTCTCTTCCTGGCTCTTTATGACCCTCAGTTTCTTCATCTGAAAATTTGGACAATAAGAATTACTGCAAAGATAAAAAATGCTAATGTCTAGGCCCGTGGTCGGCAAACTGCGGCTCGCAAGCCACACGCGGCTCTTTGGCCCCTTGAGTGTGGCTCTTCCACAAAATACCACGGCCTGGGCAAGTCTATTTTGAAGAAGTGGCATTAGAAGAAGTTTAAGTTTAAAAAATTTGGCTCTCAAAAGAAATTTCAATCGTTGTACTGTTGATATTTGGCTCTGTTGACTAAAGAGCTTGCCGACCACTGGGCTAGGCAAAGTTTCTGAAAACTTGAGAGGTTTCCATAACTATAAGGTGTTACTGGTATTGTTACCACTATTATAATGTTAAAAACCAATTGTACATCAAAGACATTCTAGAGAAAATCTCCTTGTTAAAGTGCTGGGGAGAATGTAAAACCTTGAGGGCATGTTTCAGAAGGAAATAAAGAGGTAACTAAACTGAAATGCATTCAAGGCAGGAATTTGGGAGAGGGGAGCAAATGAGGAAAGAGGAAATGGGGAATAAGGAAGAAAATCTTGCAAAAGGTAGAAAATGGGACCTCGAGTTGAAAGGGGAGCAAATGGTGATACATACATGTTCCTATCCCACCAAAACTTCAGTAGTCTTACACACACACACACACACACACACACACACACACACACACACACTTCCTGTGAATGGTCTGTCTGAAGGAAATTAAGAAACAGAAGCCTGGAGGCCAGAAGTAACAACAAGGATGCTTGAGCCCTTTGGAAATCTGCACAAGCATTGTAAAAGGCATTTTATTTTCTTTGGAGGGGTTGGGGCCTAGCCATCTTATCTAGAGATGTTAGGACACTAAAACCCTGCCTGATGTCTGAATTATAAATGGCCTGCTAATATGAAGTAATCAGAAACACACTCCTAGAACACTATAGCAAGCTCTCCCCATGTCCAACGGCTGCTCTAAACTCCAAACGTCTTCGATGCTTCCCCTGAACCTATGTGTCTCTTTAAACTCTGAGGTAGAGTACAGAAGCGTGCCCATCTCTAGAACTGCAGTCAGTGCTGTGCCTCTCCAGTGAGGCCCACCAGGGGAGTTGGGAATACTCCTCTTTCCTAGTAGAAATCTGGGATCTGCACCCCACACACAGCAGCCTTGAGAGATGTACTTCCTCTCTGACCCTTCGTCTTTTCATCTAAAAATGGGGCTAATTAATAGTCACTTCAAAGGGCTGAAATGATGATTATATGAGTAATACCTATAAAAGTGTTGTTGAACATGGTAAAATACAATATAAGGATAAAATGATGTACATCTTGTTTAGAAGCTCACAGACGAATTCCCAAGTAGGCCCATAGAGCAAACAGTGAGCACTCAGGATGTGACTGTAACACATCTAGATGCAGAAC
Organism: Eptesicus fuscus; assembly: GCF_027574615.1. Lineage (NCBI taxonomy): Eukaryota > Metazoa > Chordata > Mammalia > Chiroptera > Vespertilionidae > Eptesicus > Eptesicus fuscus. The sequence goes on from NC_072493.1 coordinate 10,818,953, forward strand.
TGGAATTGTGGCAGGTTCCTCTCACCTTCCCTCTGGGGCAGCCTTCTCGCTCATAAAGGTGGAAAAGGTAAGAGATATGCTCATTTTGCTCAGGAAGTTGGTACCCAAGCTCCTTACATACCTGTTGCTTCATACATCCCCTTGAGACAACTAAAACTCTACAAAGAACCTCCATGGGGAGGAAACAGCCTCCTCCCTTCCTCTCAGGAACAAAAGGGACCAGGAAAGCAACACAACTTGAGCTACAGTTCTGCCTTGAAACCTCCCCAGCAGATTTGGAAACAGGAAAGGATAAACCCCAAAGGCCACCTTCTGTCTCTGGGTTTGACACTGCTTCCAGCTAAGGTGTGAAGAATGTGGGAGAGGAAACGAATTTCATTCTCCTTATTAAAAGAATCAACACACAACATGGATTTTTGCCCTTCATTCCCAAACTGTCACAATAATACTAACAACAACTCAGTGCAGAAATCACCAGTGGGAGGGTTATTACTGCCTGATGAGTCACATGAGCGTCTTTATTAGGGACTATGACTGTGATGCCAGTGAGCTCTTTGTTGGCTTGTAAATTATTATTATGGTCTGCTTTTTTCCTTCTTCTTCTTTGTCTTCCCCTCTGGTCTGAAGCCCGTCCACAAATTCTACTCATGCCAGTTAAAATCAAAGTAATGAAACGTTAGGGCTCCTCCAGGACTGAAGCCCCTGGTGCTTTCTCAGCCGGCTTCATGTCTCACATGACCACAGCCATGTCAGCCTCGGAGCTGCCCGCCTCCAGCTGCCCCCGGGATTCAGGCAGCATCTTCTAGGCTGATGTCTATGCTGCATCTATAGCCAAAGGAGCACAAGTGCCCATCCTCCCCAGGGAAAGCAGGCCACAGGGACGGGACACTCTGTTTTGTAAAGATGATTTCTAACACACTGACTCTATAAAAGGCCAATCAGCTAGTGCATCTCATTCTTCGGCCACTTGCCAGCCCTGGCAGTTATAAACCCAGGCTTCTCCCTTCAGAGTGCAATAACTGCAATCTCCTAATAATGAACAAAACCAACATCAGTGACACTGCCTGGAAATGAATGTTACCACTTAGATTCTAATAAAAGAGAAGTTGGAACAAGCTGTTCTAGGTGCCTGTTATTTGTACTTATATTCAATTATATAGCATATGTTTTTCGTGGAATTCTTAAAAAGAGATGTATTTATTTTCAGTGAGCTGCATCTTCTATCCCAACTGGTAAAATCAAATCTTAATCACTTGCTCAGGCCCCTACCTCTGGTACCTGAACAATTCAAATCAGTTCAATATAATTCCACAACCATTTTTTCAGCCCTTAGCACAGGGTATGACCAATACATATTTTCTGAATGAGTAAACAAGATGACATAACTCCTTAGCTGGGAGGCAGAATAAAGGGGTATGTGTGCGTGTGGCAATAGACCAAGTCTCTCAACTAGTTCCCCCCAAATGTTGGTCTTCAATCATTACTATTCACCAAAAAATTACTCCTAAAACTAACCACATCAACCAGGAGGGGACATAAGGCAGTAGAGAAGGACTAGATCAGATTATAAGGGCATGTAAATTCGAGTTTTAACGCTGCTGCTAATGACTGGATTAACTGAGGACACATCACTTCATTTCTCCATGTTTCCATTCCCACAGCTGTAGAATAGGTGGAGAAGTTCAGACTCTTCTTACTCTAGACTGTGGCTCTGAATCAGCTTTAAGAGTATAGAAGTGGTCAGTATCTCACTGATAAGATGATACACATGCTGACGTTTCTATATGGCCCTGTTTTTATTTACCAGAATCCACATGTAATTCCTATTATTGTTGTGTCTGTGGTTTTCATAAATCAACCAAAGACTATTAGTGTACATCAATGTGCTATGCATGTCCGGTTTATTTTTCTCTGCCTCAATTTGCTTACCTGAAGTTTCTTGTAGCTCTAACGTTCTAGCTTTCTCTAATAGCTTAGTCATGAGGACGAGGGAAATGTGTATGAAAATCTATACATTCATATCTAGCCTCATCATTAGAGAAACAGCTTACCTAAAAGCCTGTGTCCTTCCGAAGTCATCCTTGTTTATGAAGGACAGTACATTAGTCCTGTCAAGGGGAACAAATGGCTCAGTTACCGTGGTGACACGCTGAACTCCTCAAAGTCCAGGACCATGGAAACTAACAATATGTTAGTTACAAAATAAATGGCATATTTTAATTAAACGGATTCTATATAAAATCCAGCTCCCAAGATGAAGTACCAAAGTGTCAAAGGTGTCAGCAATTCTGATGACCCCTTCAGAGAAAAGGGCCAAAGAGGGACAAAGCAAAGGCAATCAGAGAGGTAATTCTACAGGGAAGGGGTAAGTCAGTGTGCTCCACAGAAAACTGGGTATTTTGCTATGGATGTTTCCAGAATGAGAAATGGCCTTGAGATATTTGGAAATCCTGAATTACCTTTTAATGACCACTGCTTTCAACAGCCTCACTTTGTGATTCAAAGACTCGCAAACATTTTCTAGCACAAGTATCCCAGGCATTAATGACAGGACACAAGATCTGCGACCGGCAGATAAATCTACACTAAAATCAGGGAGAAGAGTGGAGAGGGAAAGGCTGATGCAGGCGGCATCATTGTCTTAAGTGCATCATAGCACCAGACCCTGAAATGTTACATTGCAGTCACAAAGCACCACACATTAACATTGCTCTGCACCAAAGAGCCTAGCTTGCCAGGCTCACAGTTTCTATGAGCACCACATCCAAAAGGCTGAAGAGGGATGTTTCCTAAGCAAGACCAAAAAAAAAAGGCAGAAATCTTAAAAATAAGCAGATATGTATATCTGCAAGATGATATACCTTGTATTCTTATAATATGTGACCAGCAAAGTGTTATTATTTCTAATATACAAAGAGCTCCTACTAGTCAATAAGAAAAAGAAAACTCAATAGACAAACAAGCAAAGGGTTGTGAACATGAATTTATAGAATGGGAAATGCAAATAAATGTCCAATAAATGTATGAAAGATACCAACCTCAGAGACAGGTAAATGCAATTAAAGCAACAATGAAGTATCACTGTTGAGGTACCCTTATTGCCTTTGTTGACAAAACTTAAAAAGACTGATGACATCCAGTGCTGGGTATGGCATTAAGGACAAAAGTATTCCCATGTATTTATTTCTGAAGGAAATATGAATTGCCACAAAACTTAGGGGAGGTAAAATCATCCATACTTATTAAAGATTAAAAATGCATTACCCTTTGACATAATAATTCATTTAGAAGACTCCACTGAACAGAAACAAAAGCACCAATATATAAGAAGAATATGAATTAGGATGTTTACATAACATAGTATACTATAGGAAAAAACTTTGCCTCACCTAAAGGTCAATAAATAGAAAATTGGGTGGCTGGCTACATGTTATATTTATTCCATAGAAAATTATGATATTACTAAAAAATAAGACACCAGGGAGAGGTCAATGGGGGGAAAAGGAGACTCATGTAATACTTTAAACAATAAAGAGTGTAATTAAAAAAATAAGACAGAAAAAATATTCATTATACACTAGTATATTTTAAGAAGTACATTTCAGAGTAGAATGTGTGATATATCATTTTTGTTTTAAAATAAAGGAAAGTTGTGCATGTGTGTGTGTTGTGTGTGTATAATGGTATAGAAAAATGCCCATCAATTACCAGAAAGATTAATTACAAGGGATGGTAGAAATGAGGAGGAAGAATGGCATATTAGTTACTTTTTCTTTACACATATTTATCTACCTCTGTATTGTTTGACTTCCTACAAGAAGGATGTAATAAATTGACAGCAATAAACAGAAATGTTAAAACAAAAAGCTACAGCAAGTTGTAGCCAACCAAGGATGGCCCCATGGACCAACATGGTCCTCTCACATAGTTGACACAGAGTAAATTTTTGTTGAATAAACTTTCAACATGCAGAAAGATTTACTGAATGTGGTTTAAAGAAGGTGTAATTCCAGGATCCAAGAAAAGCTTTATTCGCAGCCCTCCCACTTCCATCCTTTAAAAAAAACAACAGCTTAGTATCTGGAAAATTATTTGATATAATTTACAACCCTCAGAGGCCCATTAGAAGCTTCTAGCATCACGGCAAATGTGAGTCCCTTATTGAAAAATATGTGGGTCTCATACAATGCCTAGGCCCACCTGGGAGAAATGCAGCTGCTTCTATTTCATTTAGGGGAAAAGATAGTGAATGCTTCACCTTTCTGACACACTATAACATCACTGCAAAGCCATCTGAGTCCTTCTCAAAACTCTGTGGAATCCAGTATGGCCAAAACATCACACACACACACACACACACACACACACACACACACACACACACACTTACTTGGGGCTTTGATTTTTAAGCAAGTGACTATATTTAATGCCAGCATATAAGCTATTGCTTCTCTTACACTGCATTTGAGAAAATGCCCTGTCCTTAGCTCATCATTGTACCTGCAAAACTTTTTCATAAATATAAATATATAAATAAATATAGATATAGATATAGATATTTTGCTATCTAGTATCAAGACTGCAAGAACCGTTTCCCCTTCAAGAAGGCAAGGACCTGTATGTCTTCATCTTTGCACACTGTAGACACTCAATCACTGCATTGAATGGATGGGTGAAAATCGCTCATTATTCATTCTCTTGCCCAACAAATTTATTGAACACTACAATGTGCTAGGCACTGCTGAGTGGTGTGATATAGAAATGGAAAAAAGAGTCAAATTCCCTGCCCTCATAGATTTTACATTCTGGGCAGGGAGGCAGACAACAATTTGATGCATGCAAAATATATTGCCTGGTTGCACGTGCAGAAAAGCACAGCAGAGTGAGAAGTAGAGGGTGACAGGGGAACTTCTTTAGCTTGAGTGGTCAGAGAAGGCTTCTCTGAGAAGGTGACATTTGATGAGTGACTTGAATGTAATGAGGGAGCACATCAACAATGTATACATCTGGAACAGAATACACCAGGCATAGTGGCCAGCCAGTGCAAAGGCTAAGACAGAAACATGACCAGCAAGTTTGAGGAAAAGCAAGGAAGCCCATGTAACCATAGCACAGTGAGAGAAATAGACCAGAATTGGAGGGAAGGACAGAATGGAGAAAAGCAGGTTGGCCCTTGTGTAGGTGCATAGTCAGGTTTTCATGAGAAAGGCAAGCTTAGGGATAGGGTAGTTCTCAGCCTGCAACTGTAGTTGGTGGGGAGGGGAGGAGGTACAGAAAAAGGGCCACACTGTGACATCCTGCTGTAAGGTCTCAATGCTTCAACCTGACACTCTGAGCTCACTGACCCCTTGCTTCCTCACTGCTTACCCTTTCTCATCATTATTGTGACAACCTTCATGTAAAATGTTACCCCTTTTAAAAATTGGTGAAAGATGCCACTTTTGGAAAATGAGACCAAGGAAAGCAATTGATTCTGATCCACCTCCCTACACCACCCCATCCCCAGCTTTGGCATTGCCCTGATCCTTTGTTAGGGTTGTATAGGCTCTGGCCTAAAAGGAGCCCTGCAGCCAAGGTACATGCCCTTGACCGGAACTGAACCTGGGACCCTTGAGTCCGCAGGCTGATGCTCTATCCACTGAGCCAAACCGGTTAGGGCGAAAAAGTGTTTTTAATGGGTACAAATAAACACTGTGAATTCAGAAAAGAAAGTGGTCACACATCTAATTGGCACCTCCAGGTGAGAGCAGGGACTGCTGGCATTTGAGATGTGGGAACCTATACTATCATAAAAGTTGTCTCAAAAGCTGAGCACTTGCATGCATAAGTACTACATTACTACACAAACCTGTCCGGCCCAAATGTGATACATATGACCCACTTATACCCTTTGACTGATTTCTCCCTCCTTCCTTTCCTTTCTTTAGCTCAAGAACATTATGATCCATTGATATCAAATGTAAGAAAAGTCCAGATATTTGTTTTGTAAATATCTATAACCAGCAAGCTAATATAATGTGTTGAACATTGCTAAAAAGTATCCATTGTCTAAAGTAAAATATTACACCCACCCACTCAGGATTCTAGCATCTCATTTCGTTTCCAACATACCTTTCTAGTACACATTATGCCAGGCACTGTGCTAGATTACATGCTTTATTTCATTTAATTTAATTATCCCAACAACTCCTATGACCTTGGTACCATTATTATCACCATTTTATATTCAAGGACTATAACTTGCTCCATATCACATAAAAAGTAATGGAAAATCCAGGGTTCAAAGCCAGGTTTTAATGCCCATGGTTAGGAGCTCACAATCAGTCACCCTACCTCTCAATGTTAACTTCCCAATAGGAGCAGGGAAGGAGCAGAAATGGAAGTGCAGAATAAAAATGGACCAGTTTCTTTCTTGAAAACACTCCATGATGGAGACTCTGGAAGAAGAGTGGAAACGGTTAAAACCATTAATTTTGGATTATGAGTGCATTTTCATTATTGGAATGAAGCTACTACTTTGGGAGAATAATCAAGAAATGAATGCTGTATGGAACTCTGTTGAATTTAATTCATCTCATTTTGTTAGAGAAAATAATAATGGATGGTTGAGATGTATTGCTATTATTATTGTGTTTTATTGTTATTATTGTTGTTATTGAATAGTTTTAAATATCATAAAGAAGTTAGATATGCTAAGAAATCAATCTATAAGCTTTTATAAGTGAGGATTTATACCTTATGCTACAGGGCTGTACAACTTATGGGCATTCAATGAATGTCAGTAAAAAAGGACTGAAATGAGTCAACTTGAAGGTAGTATACCTTGAAAGTAGCCTGGGTAATAGATTTAAGAAGAGCTTGAAGCAGATGCCCAGGGGTTGTGTGACATGAAACCATTTAAACATATTATTTTAGAGAAAAGTGAAAAAATGCACAGGCTTGAATCTCCAGAAAATCACAGAAATGGCTTAGAAAGGAACATATAGTGTTCAGAGTGTATAACTTACAAGGGCTATAAGCCAGCATTCTAAGCAGTCTTGGAGAAGAACATGCTGGAAAAGGATTTCCAAAAGAGATCTATAAATGGCCAAAAGTTACATAAAAAGATTCTCAACATTACTAATCATCATGGAAATGCAAATCAAAAGATATCACCCCACAGAAGATATTACCCCACACCATGTAGAATGGCTAATATAAAAAGACAAGAGATAGCAAGTTGGTAAGAATTGGAGAAAAGGGAACCCTTGTGCACTGTTGGTGAGAGTGTAAATTGGTGTAGCCACTATGAAAAACAGTATGGAGGTTCCTCAAAAAATTAAAAATTGAACTACCATATCACCCAGCAATTCCACTTCTGGGTATATTTGGAAAGGAAATAAAATCAGAACCTCAAAGAATTATCTGCACATTGTAGCATTGTTCATTATTGCCAAGATATAGAAACTACCTAAGAGTCCATCAGCAGATGAATGAATAAAGAATATGTGGCATATATACACAATGGAATACTATTCAGCCATAAAAAAGAATAAAATTTTGCCATTTGTGACAACATGGCATTATATTAAGTGAAGTCAGTCAGTCAGAGAAAGACAAACACCATATGGTGTCACTTACATGTAGATTCTTAAAAGGAAAAATCAAACTTCAAACTAATAAAGAGAACAAATTGGTAGTTACCAGAGGCAGGTAGTGGGAGGTAGACAAAAAAATAGATTGAAGGTATGAAATAATTTTTTTTAAATAGAAGAAAAAACCTGATGAAAGAGGGGGTTGGGTCTGAAGAAATACATCAGATAAGTTAAAAAGTCATAGCAAACTACACTTTTGATAAACAGAATTAATAGTGCGTGATTAATGACAGAGTGCTGGGTAGATTTTGTTCTATCATTTAAGCATTTTTACTGGGATTTGTTTTGCTTTTTGTTGTTTATTATTGTTTTTGAAATGACTTTGTAAGCAATAAGTGGGACATTTCCTAAAGAGCAAGGGGTTGACTAAAATATGAGGAGGAGGAGGAGGGAAGCAACTGGCAGATTCTTGCTCTCCTCGGCTGTCGGAACAGGGGTGACCCTGCCACCATCCCATGGTGCAGGTAGAGCTCCCAGGAGGAATTAAAAGGACTCTTTAAGGCTATTCCTGAGGCTGAAACCTCTTTTCCGTGACAAGCATCATCAACGCTGTAATGCAGGTCAGCTGCACGGGGCAGACCGGTGTGCAGTGCTGCGGCAATCGCCCTGGCAGGGCAATGAAAATGCACCTGACCCAGGGAGGTGTCCCCATGTGGAAGCCTGCCCCTTCCTTAGTGGGAAAGAGGTGGCCAGGCCTGCAGCCTCATTGAAGGGGGCCCGAGTCCTCTCACCTGCCAGCCGGTCATCCACGCAGTTGTTCTGAAACCCGGCCTTGAGTTGTCACGGATTTATGAACTCCACTCTCCACAGCTTTGTCTGTTTCACGGTGCTTCTCACCGAACCGACCTCATCATTTAAATTATTAACAGTGGAAGTGCATTTACTGGGGGAGTCGGTGGAATACAGAATCTTAAAAGAGGGTGGAAGAGTGAGCAGGAATGCAGCTTCACCTCTCTCATATGAACTGCCCTTCACAGCCTCTGATTTGTGGGCTAAACATACACAGGAGCAATGTAGGGGATTTTAAAGTGAGTTTCTCTTCTGGCTCTAGTCATTAAAAAAATTATTTCCATTAACTAACCTGAACTTGCCAATCGTTTTCAGAAATCATTAGACCATCAAAATCTTACTCAGTCTGGAGAAAATGGCAACCCTGCTGTTAGTCGCTCTCCTCCTACCTGTCCTGGCTTTGTGTTACTTGGCTTAGTAGCAGAGCAAGGAAATTAGAGTTTTCTTGCAATCCACCTACTGCAATGTCTGTCTCCTCTTCTCTTGCAGCAAAGTCAAAGCTAATGTAGAAAGAGGTTGGTTACCTGCACTTTGGCCTTAGAAGGTCCTGGCTGTTGGATGCTAGATCTGAGGCCTAGTTCCTAGTATTTATTTTCTAGGTTGCTAAGCCCTGCCACAGCCTTTCTCCTATTTAGCCTGCTACCCCAGAAACAAAGTGAAATGATATGGTTCACACCACGCCCTGCAAGAATGAAGCAGGACCACTGAAGCCAATCATCTCTCCCCACTTTTACTAAGTTGGATTGTGACTCAGTCTTAGAAGTATCTGGGCCTCTGCCCTGGCAGGTGTAGCTCAGTAGTTAAGCACTGGCCAATGCACCATAGGGTTGCGGGTTTGATTCCAGTCAAGGGTACCTACCTCGGTTGCAGATCCAATCCCCACCCCCCAGCTGGGTGCATGTGGGAGGCAAACAATTGATGTGTCTCTTTCACATCGATGTTTCTTTCTCTCTCTCTCTCCCTCCTCTCTCTTTTCCACTCTCTCTAAAAATCAATGGAAAAAATACCCTCACTCCTCAGGTGAGGACTTAAAAAAATAAGTATTTGGGCCTCTGATGGAAGGTCTCCTTTCAGCGATGATCAAAATTTTTCATTCACATCAAAAGTCAGTTTACAAATGCATATTTTAAAATATTATTTGATTTAATAACTAGACATGTAACAAAGTCTTCAATTACTTAGTTATTAACCTAGCTAAACTCTAATGATCCCTTCCAACTCTAAAATCCAGTGATTTCTTTTTTGTGAATTGTACTTGTTGACATCCACTATTTTGCTGAACTACTTCAGATAGTAATAATAATAATGCATAAAGTTTTATAGCATTTTATAAAGTGTTTACAAAATGCTTCCACATCCATTATCCTATTTGACCCATTATGCACCTCTATGAATTATGGTATTTATTAACACTCCTGTTCACAAAAGAAGAAATGGAAGCTCAAAGAGATTAAAAGGCTTAGTCAAAGTCATTCAACTAAAGAACTGGAAGAGCTGGATTGTAAACTATCAGGGAAGTTTGAGGACTGGATTCAAGTGTAGACCATTACTAACTGGATGCATGGTCTTAAGTAAATCACTTGTTATTCTAAGCTTCTTTGTCAATTTGTAAAAGGAGTTAGTTATCTAGAAGACCTCCATGGTCTTTCAAAGCCCTACAACTCTACAATCCTGTACTCCTAAATGTTTCCAATTCTGGGCCTCGTACTTCCACCCAAAAATAAGGGAATAACATCAAACACCCAGTGTGCCACACACAGCAACTTTGCAAATACAAAAATACCAAATGGAAAAAATTGTGATGGAAAGTTCAGAGCATATCACCTAATATGCCCATTACAGTGTGCAAGTCCCAGAACTCAAACCCTCCAACAAGATTTAATTAATATCTTTGTCCCTAGAAACCAAACCAGAATGTGCTTTTGGCTTAATTCTTTTAGAGACCACAATGCCTTTCTCCTGAATTGGAGCCCTCAATTTGAGACATTTGACCTACTTTGTGCAAGGTCACACTCTTCTCTCTGAGTGATCTGAAAGTGACATGTATAGCCTAAATTTCCCAGGGCACATCAAAGCCATTTGGTGACTAAACCATGAATGCATCAGAGTTGATCTTCAGTCCCTTCCTTCCTTTCTTTTTTTTTTTTAATCGATTTCAGAGAGGAGGGTTGAGGGTGGGGAGAGAGAGAAACATCAATGATGAGAGAGAATCACTGCTTAGCTGCCTCCTGCACACCCCCTACTGGGGATCAAGCCCGCAACCCAGGCATGTGTCCTGACTGGGAATCAAACCGTGACCTCCTGGTTCATAGGTCAGTGCTCAACCACTGAGCCACGCCAACTGGGCCAGTCCCTTCCTTTCTAATAGGCAGGATACTACCAATTTCATAATGACTTTGTTCACTCTAAGTCTTTTTGGGGGGTTCAGTGGTTTACCACCATTTGGAGAGCCCTGCCCAATTCCCAAGCCTCACTTGGCCTGGCACAACTGGTTGTCTTGAGACAACTCTAGCTGAGTATTCCTATATGTCAAGACTCTGCTAAAGTTTTATCTGCATTCAATCCTTGAAACAATTCTATTATTATCACCATTTACAGATGAGGAAACTGAGGCACAGAGAGGCCTCCCGCAAGGTCATATGACAAATAAGTGGTGAAGTCTGAGATTCAAACCCAGACAGATTGACCCAACCTATAGTGGTCTCTACCACCACATTGCTGCCCACCCGTCCACTAACCAGGCACTGGATAGACCTCCAAAGGAGTCAGTTCTCTAGGTACTGAATTTCCCATCACCAGAAGCATTCGAGCATAAGCTGGGCCTCCACTTGGCTTCATACTCTAAGATTTTATGGTTCTAAATCTGTCTTTAAAGCCATCTCAAATCCCGCTTGGGTACTCTTATATCTACTCCTGACACCCTTCCTCGGTCCTCCTAACATAATGAATAGCTGTCTATGTGTTCCCATTACACTGTTTACACTTCTATTACAGTATTTACCACACTGCATTATAGCAAATTATGTTCTTCCTCCTCCAGAAAGTCTTGCAAACTGGCTGCCTTTATTGAATCCTAATCGTAGACATGTTTATTGGAGGCAGTTATCACATTATAATAAATACAGAGTGGGGCAAATGCATTTGTGAGTACATGAAACAGAATTTATTGTTGTATTATTTATTAATTATTGTATTATTTTCCATAAGAACAACTGTAAACCTGTAGAAAGGGCAGAAACTTCCAGTTTGCCACAGTCCTCTTCATTCCCTACTATCTTATCCCTGGTCAGGTCATACATCTACTTTACCTGCCCACCCTGTGATGGGATTTGAGATTTAACCCCTGTAAGAATTATTCCTTTTTGAGTATTGATTATGTCCTGTTCATTTTAGTATTCTCCATGCAGCCTAGCACAGTACCAGAAAAATAGCTCAATAGATATTTGATGAATGAATAAGTGATGAACAGATGAACTCATGAAGACTGCCAGGCAGCCTAAGATCTACTGAGCACAAAGGTGGCAGATAAGATAGCAAGTCATTGAGCAAACTTCCAAAATGGGAGCAGCCTTAATCTCTTTAGGCCTCTTAACTCAATTTATAAAGCAGATATGATAATACTTACCTACTTCTCGCTAGGGTGCCACATGAAATAATTAGTTAATGTGTGTAAGGCATTATCTGCACTAAGTGGTAGATATTAGTCCTACTGTGAATGCTCAGCTTTGGGCCATCAGTGAATCCACTTTAAATAGAGCTGGCAAACTAAACACCAAGATTTATTCAATTTTCCCTTCTGGCTCTGCAAACATCCAGCTTCCAAACCAGGAATACATAAGACTTTTCTCAGATCTCTTTGATCTCTCTCTCTCTCTCTCCCTTCATTACAGTCTCTCTCACTCTCGCTCTCACTCTCGCTCTCTCTGTCAAGTTAACGTTTGGGTAGGAGGTAAGATGTACTGACAAGTGAACTGGACAGAATGCAATGGCAGAAGAGCAGGAAGTTAGTGATCTGGAGTAGTGGGGACACATCCTTGATTTTTGTAATGTTCCCTTTCTTCATCTGGGAGTTGGACGCACAGATGAAAATCAATTGACTTGTATATATTTGTGCATTTTTTTATATTTCAATAAAAAATATTAAAAAGGCAAATCATGCAGAAAAAAAAGTGGGAACTACACCTCCCTTTCCTTGCTAAAACTCAGCCCCTTTCCCACTCAGTTTAGGCCTTTTACCAATCACAAGCTCTTTGAGGCACACTCTCCTCACAAGCCCATCCTGTAGTGGTCATTAGCTAGCCATGGCTCTTGCACTAAACCAGAAGTCTGCCTTTTTAGCTGTACCAGTGGTCATTAGCACAACTTCCTTCCTTTTCCTGCACCCAGTCCCAGTAAATCCTCCCATAGTCAAGAACTCCTTCCCGGAGCAAAAGCACACACCATGGCTATCAGCTAAGTCCCTAGGCAGCTCAGCTCCAGGCAAGATTTGTTCCCTTGTTTGTCTGGAGCTTTGGTTTTAATTTGTAATGTTTGCTAATCTACTATTAGATGTGCTGAATTTAATTTAACTCATTGTAGCAATTCATTTCTTTCAATCTTCTGTTATTGGGTATCACTCCTAAGTTGTAAGTGATTTTGCCATACTCTAATCATCATGTTGGAATCTGTTGGCCCAGTTATTCCTCCTTGAAAGCAATATCTGCAATTAAATATATTTATATATTATATGTACTTATATATAACATATATTAATAGTTATAAAAATATTTATCATCAAATATGTTTATACTTTAATAGTTAAATATAAATATATCATGAAAATATGTAAATAAATACATCCTATATAATAAAGATGTAATATGCAAATGGTCGTTACACCGTGAAGTGTAATGACCAACTGCATAATGACCGACAATGTAACAATCGGATCATGGATCAGCAGGAGGTTGGGGCAGCGAGCTACAAGCGGGCGGTGGAGAGCTCCAGGAGGGGGCAGGGCAGCAAGCTATGAGGGAGGACATGGGGCGGAGGGAGCTACTGGCTACAAGCGGGCAACGGAGAGCTACAGGAGGGGGCAGGGCAGCAAGCTATAGGGGGAAGGGGGAGCTACAGGAGGGCTGGGCAGCGAGCTACTGGTGAGCTATTGGCGAGCTACTGGTGAGCTACTGGCAAGCTACTGGCGAGCCACTGGGGCACAGATTTGTGTGCAAGGCTACTAGTATATAAATAAATACATATGTAATTGCAGTCAGGGTGATGGGAAAGCTGAATAGAATCTGTATCCTCAATTTTTTCCATTGGCTTCTATATTTAAATAAAATCAGGTAAATGATGACAAGGAGTTACTTCTTCCCCCCACCATTGTCATCTGGCAGATGGTGAAACATTAGTAGCCAGACAGACCCTCTACCTTACAAAACCAAAACCTAACACATAGTAAGTATCTTTAAAAATTAAAACAACAAAACAACACCTCTAGCTTGGCTATATACCATTTGGATGGTTGTGTTCATTATGGATTTATATGAAGAAGTAATTTTGGGATCTTCATGAGTTAATGAAAAAGTTGCTCAGCAGAGAGCCTTTTTGCAAAGATGCCTTACTATGAAAAATTTAAAATATATAATGTGTGTTTTTCAAAGAAAGCTTAGCATTTCCTTTTATGGAAGGTCTTTTGACTTTATACAGTTCACATCTTCTTAAAAGCACAAATCTCATCCAACATATACTGAAACACTATTATTTATCATGTTGCAATCAATTCAACTTATTCCAAATTTTCTGGAGGAAATGAAAAGTCACCACACTTAAAAGTAGGGTGATAATCACCAATTTTAGGAAACATTTCTTTAATATAATTAAGGAATGCCAGATAGTACCTAATATGTGAATGCAAGTACATGCAAAACACTTAGCCCAATGCCTGGGTTATAGCAAGCACTCAACAAATATTAGAATTACAAGAACAATATTAACTATAATAAAATCTATTATCCTATATAATAAAGCGGTAATATGCAAATTGATCATCACGCCCCACAAGATGGCTGCCTACAACCAGACCGGCAGGGGGGTTAGTGAGGGACGACTAAACGACTGAACAAGTTTGCTGCATGGGGCCACCAGGCCAGCAGGGGGGCCGTGAGGGGCAACCAGGCTGGCAGGGGGGGGCAGTTGGGGGCAACCAGGATGGCAGGGGAGGCAGTAAGAAGTGACTGGGCTGGTGGGGGGGGGGTACAGTTGGGGCAACCAGACTGATAGGGGGGCAGTTGGGGGCAATTAGGCTGGCAGGGGGGGCAGTGAGGGGCAACTAGGCCAGCAGGGGGGCAGTTGGGGGCGACCAGACTGGCAGGGGGGCAGTTAGGAGTGACCAGGCTGGCAGAGGGGGGCAGTTGGGGGTGACCAGGCCAGGAGGGGGGGCAGTAAAGAGTGACCAGGCCAGCAGAAGGGGGAAGTTAGGAGCGACCAGGCCGGCAGGGAGGGGTCAATTGGGGGCGACCTGGCCGGCAGTGGGGGGCAGTTAGGGGCAACCAGGCCAGCAAGGGGGGCAGTTAGGGGCAATCAGGCCAACACGCAGAGGCAGTGAGGGGCAATCAGGCTGGTGGGGGGGGAGTTAGGGGCGACCAGGCAGACAGGCAGGTGAGCAATTAGGAGCCAGCAGTCCAGGATTGTGAGAGGGATGTCCGACTGCCAGTTTAGGCCTGAGATCAGGCCTAAACTGGCAGTCGGACATCCCCTGAGGGGTCCCGGATTGGAGAGGGTGCAGGCTGGGCTGAGGGGACACCCCCATGCATGAATTTCATGCACCGAGCCTCTAGTTATTATATATATTATCTCATTGAGTTTGATTTCTTTATCTTTGTGGTGAAACATGCCACCAGGATATATCTTTCCAAAGCTCATACTTCCAAGTGGATTAGGTGATCCTTCTGATATAAGTATACCAGAATGGTTTTTTTCACCAGAGTCAGTGAAACTGACTTAGTGCCAGAAACTCCATGTAGGAAGTGGCTTCTAGGAAACCCTTGAAAGTGGTCCACAAACATGCAAACTACATAGGAAATATTTCACCTAATTCTCTCTCTCTAAGCAGAACATCCCACATTGTTTCAATTGTGCAGAATTTATCTGGAAAGACCTCTAAGGACCCAAATCTAATCTGTTATCTAACTTCTAATCCCCAATGTAAACAACTTCATAAAAATTGTAAAGTTGGCCTTGGCCAGATAGCTCAGTTGGTTAGAGCATCATCCTAATAGGCCAAGATTGTGGGTTAAATGCCTGGCCAAGGCATATGTAAGAGTCAACCAATGAAGGCATAGATGAGTGAAATGGCAAACCAATGTTTCTTTCTCCTTTCCTCTCTTTCTAAAATCAATCAATAAATAAAAATTTTAAAGATAAAATTTAAAATAAAAAAAAAGACCGTGGCATTTCTTCTAAGGCACTTTGATGAGACTGACATGTGACAGAAGACTTAGGAAAAGCTACTACTTACTAGTAACTAAAGTGTATGACCCTAACATTTCATAGAATAAAAATATGTCTTCATATAGAGAAATAAAATGGTAGAGAATGGGGTTCACAGGGGAGAGAGACTCATAATCTGGATCTACAAAACCAGTTAGCTGCCTCCCAAAAATAAAACAAACCAGTAACAACAAAAACAAACAGATACAGAGAGAAATAGTTACAGATGATAAGGGTATGGGTATGAACACAGATACAGACACACACACACACACAGAGAGAGAGAGAGAGAGAGAGAGAGAGAGAGAGAGAGAGAGAGAGAGAGAGATGAGATGGGACTAGATCTCTTTCAGCTTCATTATTCTACATTAAACTATCTGCCTGATACTTGTACAGGAGATGTTTAAAATCCAATTAAGGAGATGATAATGTCATGAAACATTAAAAAATCTAACATAATCTTCATGTATAAGCTATCAAAAGAAAGTATATAAGAAAGGGTTAAATTTGTCATGGGAGCTCACTGGAAAGCGATTTCACCACGTAACTAAGTCCAGACGCAGAGGTTTTGCTCTAGATACACGAGCAGAGTCCAACTTATCACCTATTATCATAAATAGTTTTCTTGGAACACTGCCACACATTTATGTACTGTCTGTGCTGCTTTCCCTGTACAATGAGAGTTGAGAAGTTGCAACAGAGATTGTATGGCCCACAAAGTTGAAAATATTTATAGTCTTATATTGAAAAAATTTGCTGACCCCTGATCCCCCCAAAAGAGGCTTCACTAACAAAGTTTTTTTAAAAAAGAGCTGAGTCTTAAAGGATGGGTAGGGACTGAAGAGGCAGAGGGCTCTCCCAGCAGGGAGAAGGAACTGAGCACCTCAGTAGAGATGGGACTGGGCACTGCAGGACCTGCATAACAGGTCAATGAAGAAGAGTATGGAAAATTAATTAGGTTGAGACTGCATAAGCCGGCAGTCAGACATCCCCTGAGGGGTCCCAGATCGGAGAGGGTGCAGGCTGGACTGAGGGGACCTTCCCCCCCCCCTCCAGTAACCACCCCCCCTCCCCCGTGCACAAATTTTGTGCCCCGGGCCTCTAGTTATTATATGTAATATCCCATTGAGCTTGATTTCCTTATCTTTGTGGTGACATCTAGACTAAGAAGACTGGACTTGATTCTGTAGATAGTCAGCCATTACTGAGGTTTTCTGAGCAGATAATTGACAAATAAAAGTGAAAATTTAGAGAAATCCATCAGGTAGTAATTTTGGATGGATTGAGATTCCTGGCAGGAGACATTGGAGGCCTTGAGCAACCCAGATGCGGAAGGACTGAGTAAGGGAGACAGTAGGAAAGACCGAACATGATTTAGTGACCATAGGGTTTGAGAATGAGAAAGAAGAAAGCATAATCAAGACTACTCCAGGGATTCCAAACCCGGTAACCACACAACTGAGCACTTTGCATACAGCCACATTTATTGGCGTTTGCAATTTTTTGAGCTGATGATTAAAGGCATGCCTAAAAATTTCATGCTATGAATCAAGTCCAAAGCAATTCTAAAATACAGGGTCAATAATTTCAGTTATATATTTTTTCTTTTTTTTTTACCCTGTTCTAAACAATGTAATTCATTGACTCATTTACCATATTCTAGGGAAAGAGAAAAGCAGCAGTTTGCTGCTTCTCAAAGTTGCTTTGATAGGTCAATATCCTGTCATCACCAATCCTACAAACCACAACAGACTCCTTTTTAAAGACATCAAGCAAATAGGTGGCTATCATCATCTCTCAGGGAGTTTCTCTACCTGACCTCTTTTTCATGTTACAGACACCCTAACGGTAAGTCTCAAAAATCAGTTTGGACAGGCAGATGATGAAGTTCAAGTCAATTCCTCATTTTCCTGCTCTGGCTACAAAGGAGAAGTTGCAGCAGTTCAGGAGCATCCATTTGGTTCCCTTGAAAACAGGCAGGCCTGCTCCCCATGACTCCCATGTTACAAGGCTCTCCTCTCCCTTGTGACAAGCAATGTCTCCCATTGCAAAGTGCTAGACATCGTTCTGGAAACCCTTTGCCCAGATACTCATTAGTACTGCATTAGTCTGTAAACTCAGAGCAAAACGCCTACTTCAACTCGCTCTTACTTGATGTACTTGAAAGGCCTGGTGAATTTATGGCAGGATAATGTGGAGCCCAGCACCTATTTATGAGTTGATCATTTGTACCGAACCCCCCTCAAAGTGCCGAAGGTTACCATTCAACCAGGGCCTGCACTAATGCCACTTGAAGGCCAACAAAGCCAAGTGTATGAAAGTTAAAAGCATTAATAAAAGTGTGACTTATAAATTACTTCATCTTTGTCACCCTTTTTGAAATGGGGTGAGAGAGGCCAGGGTAAATTTATTTTTTAAGTGCTTTCTGAGACCCGAACGGGTCAGGCTTGAAATGTTGTAGTCTATAAATCATTCTTTGCAGATCTGGGGGATGCTGCTGCATCATAACATTAACAAATATTGATTTATTTTATCATTTGCAACTGTTTATGGAAAAACAGAAATCCTACTGCATTGGGGGGGGGGGGTCAAATACTTATTTAGACACAGTGTGGCCAATTAACACCTCTTGCTGCAAGGAAGAAAAAGGAAAATGGCAATGGGATTTCAGCTTATAAGGGAGTTCATGGCAAGGTGATTTTCATCAGGTTAGCTGACATTAACTCAGCCCCCACCCCAATACCACAGAGATGGATGGATTTTTTGCTAAGCAATTTTATGTACAAAAGGCATGTGTAAGAGGTCCTCTTACCAACACAGCACCATTATATGATACCAGCCAAAGCTCTTACAAGTCCCAGACCCCATGCTCTTTCAAGAAAGGTTCAGAGGGGTTTCAGACACCTGGCAACTCTGCTAAACTTTATATCAAGCATTAATGAAACAGATACTCATGCTCAACTACAGGGTTCTAAAGAGATTCTTTATGGGTCCCTGCTGGTACAATGAAGGACAATTAACACCAAATGCACACAAGGCAAGGGAGATGAAAATGCACGTTGTACTGGAGAGCACTTGTAGCTCCACAACACTTTCTCCAATTGTACTTGATTTATTTTAAAACTTCTAATTGCTCACAATTTGGGAAGGAACAAGCTAGATATTGATTATTCAGAGAACTTCAGGACGTTCTGAGTCTCATTGAGATTAACAATGACAGAAACATACCCAGTGATTAAGAAAACCTATGACAATGATTAATGCCTATGATCTACACAGGGATGGACTCTGAATAATCATAAAACTGATATAGTGTACTTGTTTTGAAAACTTCTGCAATAATTCATTACTTCAGTGAATTACCAATGGCATAACAATGACTGGGAATCCCTCTTAATCATGTGGTGAGGAAAATGTTCTCTCAATGGCAACAATAGCTGAGGTTAGATGGGGGCAAAAGGCTCTGTTGAATGCTACTCAAGGAATCCTATCCGAGAATTCTGTCCTCTGACCACAGATTCCTAGAGTAATATACTCAGTCATCGTGCTTCCCCTGGGCTGACGTAAAAGCTTCTTCTGCTTTGGGCTGGGGCCAGCAGCATACTCAACATTACATGGGTCAGGTGCCATCTTCAGTAGCAATTCCAAAGGGCACTGGGACCAGAAAAAAAACACACAATTTTTCAAGCAATCAGTCCTTATCTTTTCCTTTATCTTTGTAACTTAGCTGTGCCTTTTACCTGCTAGGTAGCAATAGGCAAATCATATATCCCCTGAATCTCAAAGACCTCAGCTGAAAATTTGGAATTATTCCTACCCATCGGATAGTGATGATAATTTGAGACAATGTATTAAAGTGTTCAGCATACTGCTGGCACGCAAGGGCACTCAAAAGCGATGGACCTACCTAGGAGCTACGTCTGGCATGTACAGTCTGAGGGATAAGAAGGCCAGAATGCAATGTTTACATTTAGCTTCTGTCTAAATTAACGCCTGGAAATTTAGAGCCATGTTGGGCACATACATCCCTCCTGCTTCCTACAACTGACATATAACTGAGAGAAGACAGCTGTTGAAATGATGAGATCAGTGGGAAGTCAAAAATACTCTAGTCTGAAATGTACGTACATGAGCTGACCTTTGCCAATGCACCGTTCACACACTTCTGAGATGCCCATACATCCTAGGCTGTGCATGTGAGAGTGGATGCAGCCCAAAGGCCCCATGCCAGGGGGCTCCTGATGCTTGGAGGCCCACTCCAAAGGGATCTAACCTCTACATTTGCCTTTGAGCACAGCTGAGGTGCTGCCTTCTAAGGGACTTCCACACCTGGCCCTTCATGCAGTCTTTAGCCACACAGAAAGACACCTCTGCTGGCATCATCGTTGACCAGCAGCACAACCATGTATAACCAAAATTTCCTAACAGGATCCCATGCCAGCCTGAGTGAGATTTCTCTTTCCTGTCTGTGCCCCTTAAGCATCTGGTTTCTCTTTCTCTTTGAAGCTTGCTCACATCAGGAGAGGGACTGGGAATGAAACCCTGGAATTGAGACTCTGATCTCCATTCACCATACCTCCCCAGGCTGGAGGCTTTCTTCTCTAGAGCCCAGAGAACGCACTGTAGTTCAGTCACATTAGGTTTCTGGCAGCGAAGAAGCCCAAGTTTCAAAGGAAAAGCAACTATTCATCCCAAATTCACCATGCTAGGACTTTTGTAAAAGATCCTAAAACACAATTAATAATGCAATTGCATCTTAACTCAGATTTTTCCACTTAGTGGCTTTCTTGGGTTGGCCGTCATTGAAAGGGCACTTTATACTATCTTTTTTTTTTAATTAAAAAAATACTATAGGGCACAGTAATGCTTTATTCTTAGGTACTAATGTCCAGTTGAGTTTTGCTCAGAACAGCTATTGAAGGTTCCCCAAGTAGAAAGGATTCATTCTCTATCATTTATTGTAAAGTTTGTACCTGGCAGTTGTAGCTCAGTTCATTTGGAAAAGGAGTCAAATATTTGGATGAAAGTGCCACAATGTGGCATGAGGCATAGCCTACAAATTTCTAACTGATGCCAGAGGAAATCAAAGCTGCAAGTCCATGTCACTTTTAGATATTGAGAGTAACAGCTGTCATTAATTTTTTCCCCTTAAAATGTTTATTAAGCATACATGTGCAAGCTCTTAGACAAAACAATGAGCCAGTGGTAAATGACTGATTGAATTCAATCATTCAGTGATAAGTTAATGCATTCATTTTTATCTAGCAAATTTTTATTTAGCATTTACTATATTATAGGCACTGAGCTATGAGTGAGCAAAACCAAGCCTGATTTCTGCACAGTGGCACCTAGAGACCAGTGGCAGAGACAAATTTAATCATCTAGTCATAACAATTAATAGGATATTATACTTGAACCGAGGTCTGTGACGTGCATGAAGGTTTGAATTCTCTTAATAGGGAGTTTTATCAATCTATGAAGTCAGGAAAGCTTGAGTAGGCTAAGACCTTACACCAAAGTAGGAGCTAATAAATCAGAGATAAGTAGGGGGAACAGCATGCTCAAAGATAGGGAGCACAGTGTGTTTGTGGAACCGATGGCCCGAGAGGCCAGAGTGGAGGGAGGAAGGGAAAGCCAGATAAGATAGATGGAACACAATGCCATCCCTGGTCCCTCAGGATAACATAATGATAGATGACAGATTCCATGCCAGACAGAATAAAGTAAGTGATAAACAAAGGTTCACACTAATGTGGGAACAGTGGCTGGAACCTCAAGAAAGGCTTCAAAAAGAGTCACCCCTGAACAGAGTCTAAAATAGGGACCAAATTCTGTTGCGACCTATTTTTCTAAGGGAAGTTGTACTAAGACATAGGCACACCCATTCATTTACACAATGTCTATAGCTACCCTCACACTACAGTGGCAGATTCGGGGAGTTTCTGCCAAGACCTCTTGGCCCGCAACACTGTAATTATTCACTAGCTGGCCCTTTACACATAAAGATTGCTGAACCCTGGTTTGAAAAGATGAGCAGGAGTTTAAATCAGAAAGTTAAGAGGAAAAGTGTGCCAGAACCTGTGTCTCTGGCACCTGGAAGAAGGAAGCTTGAGCATGTCTTTTAGTGGATGTTCTGACCAACTAAAAGAATCACAAGAAGGAAAGGGTGCATTATAGATCTTTTTAATAATGCCCCCCAAATCAAACAAGACAAGGTTCATACATTTATGCATATTTTGTTTCACAAAATAGTTATACTCCAAAATATTTTATTGTACACTGGCACCTCCCAAAGACTGCCCTCTGAAAAAAAATAAAATAACACAAAGATGAGATATGGAAAGCAATCCAAAACATTGTGATCAAATAATTTGTAAAGCATTAGATAAACAAAATTGAACAAGCTTATTTATTGCAGGATTTATTTAAGCCTTTAATACGTTATGTGCTTTGTAAATCTCCAGGAGAAAGAAAAAATTTATGCTGTGTGTCTCAAATTTATTTGGTCACAGACTCCTTTTTCAACAACATCTTGTCAATCAGAGATGCTTGAAGCAAACTTTGAGTAACACTGCTCTGAACTTTCCTCTTAATTTTCTCCCAACAATATCAGAAAGGTATTGCCTTTCAAAACAACTTCAAAACTGTCAGAAGAGGAAAGGGTTATCTGTAACAAGCTACACACCTGTAGGTACACAGGAAATAAAAACTCACCCCTCTCAACTTCTCCAATTCCTCCCACATAAAAAAATTATAGAAATTTTGTTCTCAATTACTATTTTAAAAAATTCTATGTCTGAGAATTCTCTGACTCTAATTTAAAGCTTCAGATATTTGCCTTTTTTCTTCTAATTTCCACAAATTGTCAACATCAACAAATTGCACTTGCCTGAAAAAAAATGTATTCAAAGCATCAGTTTACAAGAAATAAATGCATGTGTTTAACCTCGTCAATTGACTGTCTCACTGCATTCCAAATTCTGTAAGCTAAATTTCTTTTAAATATTGCAAAAGATACCTTCTGTGTCCCACCCCCACCCCCTGCCAATCATTCAATATGCAAAAGAACTATATAGCCTTCGAGGTCAAGGTCTATAAGAAATTAGTCCTGGACACGACAGCCAACTGCACTCATTGCTCTCAGATCCACCATCTCTATGCATTGAACAAACAGATCCAGGCATCTGGCAGACCAGTAACTAGCTCCAAGACTGGCACTACCCTCAAGAATGCAAATATTATGTATTTCTCTTTTCTTTCAATCACCTACAAAAGGCCAAATAGAAGGCCAATAAACATTTTCAAAAGCAACCATAAATATCTACAAAAATTCTAGACCCTGTATAGGTAAGCAATTCTTAGGGTATTCACAGCCCTGGAGAAATGGGCCAAATTTTCCCTTCTCAGGGCTAAAGGGATTTGAAAAGGGCAGTGGGAGAAATCACATCATTGATGGTGAGCATCCCTGAAGGCAAAGTCCTATTTCAGAGTCCGCACTGCCCGTCCAGAAGCAGCAGGCCATGTGTCCACTCTGAGGTCATCACACAGAGGATCCCTGCAGGGTTGGAGCAGCCCTGGGGGCTCGGATGAGAGGTGCTAAATAAATTAGTGCTATCGTTTATTAGAGCATAAGAAACAGATGGGAAGGGGCAAAATGACAGCTGGAAGAGTGCGGTTTCAGCAGATGAGTGTCCGTGGTACTGAGAGATTCATCTACACAATGTCTATTAACAATAACAGCAACTGCTTTCTGAGCACTGTACACAAATGCTGCAGTTTCTTGAACATTCATTCCTTGACTTTCTCTCCTTCACAGAGACAGTTAATCTAGTATCTAATTATAAAATAATTGTCAATCCCACAACTTTCTCTCATAAAACTCCCCACCAAGAATGATTATTTTCAACTCATTCCTTGCATCCATGAGTGGTGGGGCAGGAGGGAGAAAGAAAAGGCAGCCAAGAGGAAATAGGTTGGGAAGCGGGAGGGAGAGAGAAAATTTGCTAATTGTAGACCTTCCTTCAGGGACAGGGATAAGCAATTGGACATCCATTTTCTCCATCTGCCCAGCACTGACCCTCCCTGATGGCAGTTTGTGTTTTTATAGCATTCTTGAAGGCATTTGTTTTCATTCCAGATGGCACCAGCATTCTGGGTCTCTACTATATGCTAAGGTTGCCCACAGTTCTTAAAGAGTCCAGTATATTGGGGCAATTTAGACATAAGTCCTTATGCTTACTTTCATAACCTAAGAGGAATGGCATTAAGAGCCCACAGTTGTTCATTCCTTAAGACTAGGGAAAGAAGATTAAAATTAGCATAAGAAAATACAATACATTCAAGAAGCATATTTTGATACTTCTACTAAATGGAATTATTTTAAGCAAGGTCCTTTTTAATGGGCGCAGGTGGGATAGTTTTGAAATAAGAAGGCAGGCTGTTTGACAGCCAAATTTAATATTTATCATCCAAATGAATGTCTAAATGCTGACTTACACAGAGAAAACATAATGGAACAGAAATACTTCCTGCCAAAACTAGACTTTCAGAAGTTCTCAAAAATAGGTATAGATCAGTTTTATATAGGCTTCTAGAAATTCTTTCAATAATTTATTTAGAATTATTTATCAATTCCTTGCAAAATGGGAAAAGAAATATAAAGTATAGTTTCTGTCCTCAAGGAGCTCAAGATCTTCATCATATGAAACATAAAATATGCAAAAATACAAAGACAATAACAATAGTTGCTATGTTTTGAGTGCGTACTATACCTCAGATACCTTATTATATGTATACTAGACGCCCAGGGCATAACATTCGTGCACTGGGAGGCGGGGGGCAGGGGTGGGGGGTCTCTCAGCCTGGCCTGCGCCCTTTAGCAGTTGGGAGCCCTCAGGGGATGTCCAACTGCAGCTTAGCACCGCTCCCCGCCCGGAGCAGGCCTAAGCTGCAGTCGGACATCCTTAGCGCTGCCGTTGAGGCGGGGAGGCTCCCACCACCGCTGCTGTGCTCACCAGCTGTCAGCCCAGCTTGTGGCTGAGCGGTGCTCTCCCTGTGGGAGCGCACTGACCACCAGGAGCAGCTCCTGCATTGAGCGTCTACCCTCTGGTGGTCAGTGCATGTCATAGCGACCAGTAGTTCCACTGTTGGGTTGATTTGCATATTATCCTTTTATTATCTAATCTAATAATAGACAAATATGCAAATTGACCATACCTCCGACACACCCACAAGCCACGCCCACAAGCCACGCCCACCATCCAATCAGAGCGAGCATGCAAATTAACCCAAACCAAGATGGCTACAGCCACAGAGAGCAAGGTTTCCTAGGTAACAGAGGAGGCCAAGCTTTCCGCCTGCCATTTCCAGGCCTAAGCCTCCACTCAAGCTACAAAGTTTCAATTATAGAAGGTAAACAAATTCAAACAAATGGCGACAGAATGGAGCTTGAGAGAGCAGGCCAGGGTTGCCGCCGGCAACAGGGGAAGCAAAGCTTTCCACACACCCTGGCCGGGCTCACCCACTTAAGGCAACATAGTTTCAATTATAATCCCAACACAATGGCTGCTGCCTCGGAGGGAGCCCCAGGCTTGGTTTGGCTCCGCTCCAGGCTACAAAGTTTCAATTGTAGAAGGAAAATAAATTCCAGATACCAGGGCCTCCGCTTGGGTTGCCAGGGGGCGTGGCCGGCCTGCAAACCACCACAGGCCCCTCGCTCAGGCCGCCCCACACCTCAAGGGAAACCCCATCTGATCTGGGACGCCCTTCAGGGCAAACCAGCTGGCCCCCACCCCTGTACCAGGCCTCTATCCTATCTAATAAAAGAATAATATGCAGACTGATCATCACTGCAACACACAATATAGCTGCCCCCATGTGGTCAAAGACCCTGCCCCCATGTGGACACAAGATGGCCACCACAAGATGGCCTGCAGGAGAGGGCAGTTGGGAGGCACCCGGCCTGCAAGGGAGGGCAGTTGAGAGGGATCAGCCCTGCAAGGGAGGGCAGTTGAGAGGGACCAGGCCTGCAAGAAAGGGCAGTTGGAGGGGATCAACCCTCCAGGAGAGGGCAGTTAGGAGTGACCAGGCCGGCAGAGGAGGGAAGTTGGGGGCAAACAGGCTGGCAGGGGAGCTGTTAGGCATCAATCAGGCTGGCAGCGGAGTGGTTAGGGGGTGATGAGGCTGGCAGGCAGAAGCGGTTAGGGCCAATCAGGAAGGCAGGCAGGCAAGCAGTTGGGAGCCAGCAGTCCTGGATTGTGAGAGGGATGTCCCATTGGGATCGGGCCTAAACGGGCAGTCGGACATCCCTCGAGGGGTCTCATATTGGAGAGGGTACAGGCTGGGCTGAGGGAGAACCCCCCTCCGTGCACGAATTTCGTGCACCGGGCCTCTAGTATATATATAACACACACACACACACACACACACACACACACACACACACACGTGTGTGTGTGTGTGTGTGTGAATATACATATATGTGTGTATACATATATATTATATGGCACATTATGGGGGAGGGTGATTGAGACTAGATATACACTGAGTGGCCAGATTATTATGGTCTCTGAACGCATAATAATCTGGCCACTCAGTATATATATATATATATATATGTATGTATATATATCATATATATATATTAGAGGCCTGGTGCATGAATTCGTGCATGGTTGGGGTCTGGCCAGCCTGGTGAGGGGGAGGGGACATGGGGACATGGGCGGTTGGCCGGCCTGCCCACTGGTCGAACTCCTGGTCGAGGGGACAATTTGCATATTAGCCTTTTATTATATAGGATATACACTGAGTGGCCAGATTATTATGTGTTCAAAGATCATTATAATCTGGCCACTCAGTGTGTGTGTGTGTGTGTGTGTGTGTGTGTGTGTGTGTATGTGTGTGTATGTATGTATGTGTGTGTGTGTGTGTATATATATGTATATATACATACACACACACACACACACACACACAATGTACATATACCATATACCACCCTCCCCCATAATGTTCCATATAGTCTATACACACACACACACACACAATGTACACATACACATATACCACCCTCCCCCATAATGTTCCATATAGTCTATCGTTACTCTAGAAAGGAGGAGGAAGGGGAGATCTGTGGTGAGTCAGAGTCATTAGAGAAGTTTTTCTGGAAGAACTGGCCAAGCTGAGTCTCTAGGGCAGGGGTGGGGAACCTTTTTTCTGCAAAGGGCCATTTGGATATTTATAACATCATTCGTGGGCCATATAAAATTATCAACTTAAAAATTAGCTTGCTATACACCTGGCCAGTGAGGCTCAGTTGGCTGAGTATTGACCCACAGACCAGGATGTCATGATTTAATTCCTGGTCAGAGCACATGCCCGGGGTTGAGGGCTCAATCCCCAGTAGGGGGCGTGCAGGATCAATGATTCTCTCGCATCATCAATAAAAACATTAAAAAAAAAAACTAGTCTGCTATATTTGGCCAAACATTTAATTAACTCACCCCTAACGCCTTGGCAGGGCCAAATGATTTCATGGACCTTATACAGCCTGTGGGCCAGATGTTCCCCACCCTTGCTCTAGAGGCTAAAAGAAACAGGGTTGATTCTGGAATGCCTGGTGTAGTCCACTCACTTCCCAGGGCACTATCTGGCCTTTTGTCATGAAATGCAGTTCTTAATTTCCTGGTGTGATGATGTTCAATAAATAATACCCATCCTTTTCACTCAGCTTCTGAACAAATAGAGAAATGGTAAGAGTAACAAACAAAGGTCCAAATACCACCTTTATTAAATTTTTTTAAAAGGACAAATTGGAGGACATAGAGCCAAGAGTGTGATAAGTGGACCCCACAAGTAGGTGGATTTTCCCCAGAGTCAGAGCATACCAAGTGCTCCTGGAGGGAAGGTGGTCCCAACAGGAAGAAGCAGAGATGGGGCAGATGCCTCATTCTTCCTTCCCACATTTACCAGTCAGTTAAATCCATGTCTACTGGGTCACAGTGAGGCCAGGCGTTACACAAGCCAACACCTCTTTTCATGGAAGGAAGCAGGAGAAGAGGGGAAGAAGCATTTCCCCCAACAGTGTCACAACGGTTTTTAGCATGGGGAAAGACAGTGGAAGAGGCTGCATTCAGAAATGACAGAAAAAGGTGTTCCAGTAGCAAATGCTAAGACTATTATAACTCCCCTGTTACCAAAAATAAAGCAAAACAAATAAAATCAATAACTAAAGCAGCTTCTACAGTATTGGAGAAGCTATAAGTCAAAATACTCCCCAGAAGATTATTCCAATGAGATGAGGACATGAAATGAAACTCTTTGCCTGGGTTGCCCAAGGGATCTAGAACGGAAATTAAAAGAATCAAGGGGTGGCCCTCTCTTACTTCGGGACAGCTTCAGTTCTAAGCGGTGCGAGAGATGATTCATTCCAAGCTATCAAGAAAACTATACCTAATTTCCCATTTTCCTTTGAAGACTATCACAAAGGTGTTTCTTAGTCAGCCTAGTCTTTGACCAAATGCATCTGATTTCTTGTGCTCTCATAACTTTTCCCACACCTGGGTTGGGAGCAAGGTAGGATTCAAAAGGGCCACAAAGGAAAACAAATTTGATCCATAAAAGTGAAAAGAAACACACTCACTCTGCATAGAAAATAAAATGGAGGAAAGCAGATTAATATTTATTTCAAAGACATGAAAGCTTTCACTCAAAGATGGTAATTTTCAAGCCAGACAATAGGGGAGAGATATAAAGTGTAGCACAAGGAACTTTCCTCCAATAAGTAAACTGTCTTGAGTGTCCCCACACAAACTTAGGAGCATCTGCTCCACTACTCTCTCCACATTAAACCCATTTGCAGAGGAAGTCATCTTGTTGTACTACAAGCATTTGTCTGTAATGTCTGTCACCCCATGAGACAGTAAACAATGGATGATAGCATTTAATATAATGTCTACCTCAGAAAAAATACTGAACAAATACTTGTAGGCTGAATCAATTTAAAGTGAGATCCCCAAATAAAGTAATAGGTTATTTAACATGTTTGTAATGGGGGGGGGATACTTTAAATGGGTAGATTTAGGATTTCAGAAGATAATCCTTTATTAAGGCAAGGGAGAATAAATAACAAATAATCTTTCAGTATAGTGAGTCATGGTCATTGGAGCTATTGACAAACATGCAGTACACTCTGTAGGCAGTGTGGAGCTAACTCATTTCTCCATCTACTCAAACACTGACTGTTATGGCCATGCGACTTGCATTCATGGTTCAACTCAGTCACACTCTCCCCTGCCTGGGGGATTTCTGAAATCCATGTCATGATGGAGCTTCTGACAGATCAGGTGCAGGAATGACAATAATGAACAGAAAGAAGTACATTGCTCACAATATGATGGACTGCATGAGTGCTGTGGACTGAATGTTTGTGTCCCCCCACCCTCGCCCCTGCCCCAAATCCATGTATTAAAACTCTACTCCCCAATGTGATAGTCTTCAAAGGTGGCGCCTTTGGGAAGTAATCAAGTCATGAGGTGGGAGCCTTCATGAATGGAATAGTGCTATTTTAAAGAGAGAAACAAGAGAAATCATTTCTTTCTTCCAGGTGAGGACCCAGTGAGAATATGGCTGTCTGCAAACCAAAAGGGGGGCCCTCACCGGAACCCAACCATGCTGGCACCTTGATCATGGACTTCCAGCCTCCATAACTGTGAGAAAATAAATTCCTATTGTTTCCATCACTCTATGTCTATGTTATTTTAGTTGTAGTAGCCCGAGCTAAGACAGTGAGCAAGCATGAGTTAGAACAAAACTTGTTTTTATATCTTATCTTTGGATTGACTGTTTGATGTAGCACAAAATGTTTGACACGATGTCCCCCATAAACCTGACTCCTATTCAATTTCAACTCTGAGTTTCATCAAACAACATGATTACTGCCTTTTGGCTAAGAGGTTGTGATTTTCCATGTCCCAAACCTATTCATATATGTAGGTAAAGATGTGGAATTGCTGGGTAACAGACAGATTGTGGCAAAGACACAAACCACTTGATATACTTTAATGGTGTTTTGCTTTTCAAGTCTTTCCAACTTTCCTCAAACAGCTCTCCATGCCCATGCTCTAGGGTCACTATGAGCACAAGAATTCTTAGAAACATGCACATATCAGCTGAATTATATTTATATTTCCTCACTCTCTCTCTAGAAGAAAAATCTGTTTCCCTTTTGTCAATGGTAAAAAGATAGAAAATTGCCCATCAAGCCACCAATGTCACTGCCACATGTACTGGAATATGACATGCTCAGCTATTTAGCACTTCCAGGTCTCCATTTTAATTTGGCCACTTGGCATGGAGTGTTTGTTGCACAAGAAATGTTTGAATGTTGTCAGATTTCAACTAAATTTGGCGAATTACTAATGTATCTAAAATATTCCAAATGGGCCCAGAGAGCCTTTCTCCCATTAGGACTCACACTTTGCTTTTCCTGTTTTGGGTTGATCTGGCCTTTATTTTGTTGTTCAGTTTTGTCTGTTCTCTTGTGGGGAGCAGGGGGGAAGGAAGGCAGATAAAAGGTTTTTTATATAAGCATATCTTCTGTCATTTTAAGGGATTCTAATAAAATTAGCTACGTGAGCAAATAGTAAAGAAAATGGCCACTGCTACCACCTCAAAAAAATAAAAAAGCATGTTGCCAATTTAATTTACATCAAGTGAAAACAGGCTACATGAGGCTTGATTAAGGGCCACAGCTCAGACAACCCCAATGAATCATTACATATCTTCCAGATAGCTAAGAGACATAATAACACTGAAAGAGTTTTACAAAGTGTAAAGTGTTACTTAGAGGGGAGTTCTTTCATTTGGGTGTCAGGTATCAACAAGAAATGGTCTTTTCTAGTCTGATTGAAGGAGCTGTTTCCAAACATCAAGTTATACAGAAGGAGAGGCAAGAGCAGAGTGTTTCAGAAAAGTCCCGCAGGTCAATTTCTACTACTGTGTGTGTGTGTGCACCTGTGTATATGTGGTATATGGTGTGTGTCCCTGTTGGTTATGTGTGGATGAAGGTGTGTCTGTGAGTGTCAGTGTGTATTTATATGTGTGTGTGTGCACTTCTGTGGTGTGCACTAGCAGGACAGGAATGGATTGGAGTTTTGAAACCAGAAGTTTACCAAGAAGCTTCTTACAATGATTCATTGACCTGAAAGAGTAGCTCAGGCAAAAGTCCATGAGGAAAATCTAAAGCTTAAATTCCAAAGCTGGAAGACCAAGGAAGGATTGTGAAGTTGTCTTGAGTCCATCATAATTAATTGACATAATTAATGCTCTCTTCATGTCTCTGAGTCAATGAAAAGAAGAAGCATATGCCCACAACACTGAAATGTCTCCTTTGCACTCAATGAACTT
This sequence comes from Eptesicus fuscus, assembly GCF_027574615.1. NCBI lineage: Eukaryota > Metazoa > Chordata > Mammalia > Chiroptera > Vespertilionidae > Eptesicus > Eptesicus fuscus. The sequence goes on from NC_072493.1 coordinate 10,850,251, forward strand.
GACTGCCCTCTCACAGTGGGCCAGTCTCAAGGAAACATGCAGCCTGCCTTCTAATACAGTAAGTGGGTTCATGATTTCAGCTGTCCCCATCACCCTAACCCTAATCTTGGGAACTATGGTCTAAACCAACCTTTGAGAAGACACTCGGTATACAAGGCACTTCCTTCTAGTCTTGCTAGCAACAATTTCCCCATCCCTGCTCTTCCCCATTTCTCAATTCTCATTTCCATAGACCTTCCAGCACCTCTCCATTTCCAAAGGCATCTTCCTTCCATGTGCAAAACCACCTCAAATCCCATCTTGCACGTCAGTTCTCTTGCCCAAGCAAACATCTGAGTAGAACAGGGATTTAATCTTTCTCCACCACCCAGCATAGTATCTGGCACACAGCAGGCAGTCAATATATGCTGAATGAATGAATGAGGGAATGCTATAGTAAGGTAGGGCTATAATAAGGTGGAGCTATGAGAGGTGGGAATGGAAATGTCAGGACATGGGAAGGGAGGGAGAAGAGAACTAGCAAAGAGGAGAAAATGGAGAAGGAAACTTATGTCCTCTTGCTGCTAAAAGTCACCCTTCCCCCAGTCCCTAAAGCCCCCACCACCAACACATGAAAGAAAGAATAGTCCACATATACTCCTCAGCTGAAAGTCATGTGACTATTTACCTTTAAGGATGACCTGGGTATTTATTCCAACCCAATTTCACTTGGATACATAATGTAATTTTCCCTGGCCCAATCCCCCAGAATTGGCAGGCTCTTTTTGCCCAAAAACAACAAAAATTTCCTTTTAGGTAGGAATCTTCTAGTATCACCATTTGACAATGGAGAATTTAATGTTCATTGTGTTCCGCAGTGTTTGGGGCTCTACAGCACATTCAAGGACAGATGCATTTTGTGCCCTCAGCACCTAATGAGTCTACAGGGTACAGAACAGTGCAGTTCTTGACCATTCCCTGTAAATTCCCATATACCCCGAGCTGTCCCACATTATACAATGTACCTCTAAACTGCCTTTCATACCACAAGTTGAGATAAAACCAAGAAAAAAAAATTTTGAAAATAGTGAACTGATGTGACTTATATTCCTCTTTCCCATAAATCATTTCCCTTGGTGGATATTTCATTCTGTTAGCTCCAGAGGGTAGGATGGGATGGGATAAGGGAGTACCAGCTTGGAAAGGAGAAGTTTCAATGAAGGAAAATACTGCATCAAACAGGAAGAGGAAAAAGAAAGCTAATTCCTTCCACCCCAGGGGAATCGGTAGGACACCAAGTCAAGTAACATGAAAGAAGATTGTAAAAAATGCATGTACTAACTCCATTCTCCAAGCTGGAGTCCTAGATGGGAGTAGGCATGTGAAATACATTAAGGGGGAAGAGAAAGCAGAGAAAGAGCTTCCTTCCCATTAGTCGCTATATTAGAGGTTGACCCCTCACACCCCATACTAACCTAAGGTGTCCATAGCAGAGTCATATTAGGGGCTTGGCAAGAGAGGAATAGGGAAAGCTTTCCAGAATCATCTTTAGCTCCTATGTTACAGTGCAAGTATCTGTTAGCTGCTGGATGGACCCAGAAGATAGCTGATGGACTTGTAAGGGAGGGGATGCTCACAGCAGGGATTGAGTGATCCTGAGAGCCATAGACTACAGGGGAAATGTCCCAAACCAGGAATGATGGGCAATACTCAGGTCAGGGCTAAGGATGGACTGAGTTGGCTGGGAGGATTCTTGGCATGACCAAGCTGAGACAAAGGCACCGGGATTTCAGAGCTGTAAACTTCGGCACCAGTCCAGAACCTCACAACCAGGCAGATTCAGGACATGACTATGGCCACAAGAGGGGTCAGTGGGCAATACAAGCACCTGCAAGCATGAGCCACAGTCTACCCCTCACCATGAGATGAGATCCCGCCACTGTCCACAACTCTCTTGGAAAACAACAACAGAACAATAGAAGCAGAGGAAGAAATCTGAAAGACTAAATCTTTACCCAAAGAGACCTTTACCTAAGAATCTGTTTAAATTATTGAATCAAACCAAATTTTATTTTCTTTGATACCCAGCAGAGTAGGAATTACCAGAGAAGAGTATATCTGTTATGAAACATTTTAAAACTATATTTTTTGCACATTGGTATATAAGTATGTAACTGAGCAATGCCAGCTTCAAGAACTTCTGTAACTCATATGGAAAACAATAATTGAAGTCATCCCCAAATGGCACTGTCTGATGCCTGTTGCAACCAAGGGATAAAGTGGCTGAGGGGAGGACAGGTCCTGGGAGAGCTGCTGTTGCCTACACAGGACCCTGGTGGAAAGGAACCATCCATCCCTCCAACCTTAGGCTCCAAGAGCTGCTGTTGCAATGGGCTGACTTGAGCAGAGACAGGCCACACATTGCCAGAAGCTGGAACTTGGAGTCAGTTATTTTGCTAGATGCAGTCTCCAGCCTGTGTCTCATAGCTCTGCCAATATCTGTCCCCTCCTACCTCCTCACCATGGCTCTCCCTTAGGGAAGCAGTCAGGTGACAGCTAAGTGTGTGTGAGTGTGAGTGTGTACGTGTGTGCGCGCGCGCACAGGAGAGGGATAGACAAGGCTCTATGATACTAGTAATATGTTAGGATAATTGCCACTATTTTTATTCCAGGGATCTAACACATTCATATGTAGAAATTCCAGATTAGGGGGATGCCTAACCATCAGCCACATCAGGGGAGATGCCTGGCTTGCTTCCCTAAAATTCAGCATGAGCTATCACCTCCCTACACATTGCCACCTCTCATGCTACAGCTCTCCAAGCCCAAGGAAGGCAGAGTTTGCTCAAATCAGAATTAGGCTTCTTATGACTTTTTTTAATTCCCTGCAAATGGCACCCCCACTACAACACAGGAATCAATTGTTCAACTCTAGGACAAGTTTTCAGGAACATATTATGTGCAAAATAAAGGCCTGCCTGATTTCTTTTTCCCCCATTTTTGTTATTTGGATTTGCTTCTTTGTTTTTGCAGAATTTTTTCAGTATAGGTGTCAATTTATATTGTAAACACTGTTCTTAATTGTTTGCAAGACTGAATAATAACTGGCACACACTGAAGTTATTTTAGACAAGAACAAACAATTTGAATATGGCAGTTAGTGGGGAACTGAGAACAAAGCCTGCAGTTTTATTTAAAGAACAAGTCAATCACCCCAATAGAAAGACAATGTGTATGCTCCTTCCAGCGTGCACAGCTGAAAAGCCTGAAGTTGCACTGTTTTAAAATGTGTGAAGCTATTCGGTACAAAAGGCCCGGTTTTGAACATTGATAAAAGAAATTCAAGAAGAGCTGTGGTAGTTCACAAAAAATACAACAAAACAAACAAACAAAAAAAAAAAACAACACAAAGACTTCGAGCTGAGAAAAGGGATTGTGTCCTGTGAAACCCACTACTCCAAGATGACAGGGTCTGGTTTCACTGGCAGGCAGAGAATCAGGAAATTGACTTGACACAGAAGTTTTATGCAAACTGACTTAACATACTCCCATCAAATATATTAAAAGCGTCAAATAAGGAGGAGGAAATACTGAAAATCAGAGACAACGGTTACTCAGACAACTCTCCTTAAAATAGCCAGCTTTCAAACCCCTGCTTCTCGCATCAGGATTCTCTCTTTTTTCATCGTTGAGTTTACTAAGAGCAAGACTCCAAGTCAGCAGTCAGCAAACATTTTCTGTAAAGAGCAGACAAGAAATTTTTTAGGCTACTATTCAACCCACCATTGTAGCATGACAGCAGCCATAGACAATTCATAAACAAATGGGTGTGGCTGGGTTCCAATAAAACTTTATGGACTCTGAAATCTGATTTTGATGTAATCTTCATGTGTTCTGAAATATTTTTCTTTTGGTTTTTTTCACACATTCAAAAATGTATAAACCATCCTTTGCTGAAAGGCCATTAGACAGTGATTGCAGACTTCCCAGCCTGGCTGCTTAATCCACAAAGCCTTCAAAACTGCAACCTAATATTACCTGCACGCTCATACTTCTGAACACGTGCTCAAGAAGAACGGGCAACTACAAGAATGCAGAAACTAAATGGTGGCCAATGAAACACTAGCAGTAAAGAAATTGGGGGGGGGGGAGCAATCCACAAATAAAAAAGAGAGCTACAAAATGTGGTGGAACTTATTCACGTCAGTCCTGCTGATGATGTGAGTGTGATGAAAAGGGCTGAATAGAATAGCAGTTTTCCTACCAATACTTGAACTTGATTGAAGATAAGTTTGGGAAAGTCCTAAATGACAAAGCATGGCCCTGCTTTTTGTGAATGGAACATGGGAGAAGGAAGGAGAAAGGAGGTCACAAAAATAATGAAGACATAGAAGGCTAATATTATAGAGACTTCCTAGGTAATGGGGACTATCTAAATGCTATATACACATTTTATCATTTAATACTCATAACAGCCTATGAAGAATTATTACCCCATTTTACAGATGAGGAAACTGAGACCTTGAGAGAATAAATAATATGCCCAAGATATGGATGCATGGATGGGTGGATGGATAGATGATGGATGGATGGATAGATAGAACAGTCCAACTCTAAAAATGGAACAATTAACTCACACTAGGCTGTCTGTGTAGACAAAGTAAATAAGAAAATAAGTAAAAGGCTATTGGAACACACAGCAGCAAATGAAGAAGTGGGAAGTGGTAGGAACTCCTCTTTATCAATAAGCAGCCATGCACTGATAGGCTCTACTCTTCGAAGAGTTTGGGTGGAGGTGTCCTGAAGGAGGTGAGTTGAAAGTCATTTTAAAATGACTGAAGGAACTAAATATTGAAACACGCACACAACTACAGGATGTGTGTTCACGGAGGACCTGGGACTGGGAAAAACAAAGATTCAGCGGGGATTTGAAAGTGCGAAGATGATTTGAAGAACTAGATTTTTTTTTTCTCTCAGATCTAATGTAAGGACAGATTTTCAAAAACATAGGTTCTACAAACTCTCTCCCTTTGATATCCAGGAGGGGCTTGAAGGGAATGCAAAGCATGTTGTGCAAGGAGCGTCTTCCACTGTGGTGGCTCCAGCCTCAAGTGGTTGGGGATCTTATCTTCTTTTAAATAACCCTAACTCACACCAAACCACATTAACAAGGAACATTATCTTTATTTCACAGACAAAAAAAGAAAAGAAAAAGCTTTACAAAACTATGTAATTCGGCCTAAATCAATTCTAAGTCACCAGAAGTTTATTCCCTTCTGATAATGTATCACTCAAATGAGGCATGTGACTCTATCAGGTTTCCGCCAGCATGTCTCTGGCAACCACCTGTGCTGTCATGGATCAAAACCTCCCCCCAACAGAACTTTCTCTCTGAAAACTGTCTTTTCCCATTCCCTGAAGTAAGGCATGTCTACTTCAGATCTAGTGAAATGATTTTGAAAAAGATAAAATGCAAAAACTCTTTACTTTTAAAACACATGGAAATGAGGCCTGGCGTGGGGGTGAGGGTGGGCTAGAAGGGGTTTGTGGGTGGGGGAAACATCTGTTAATACTTTCAACAATAAAGATACGTTTTTTAAAACAACCTGGAAATTGGGCACTAGCTGTGTTGATTAGAGTGTTGTCCTGATACACCAAGGTTGCTGGTTTGATCCCCCATCAGGGCACATACAAGAATGAATGCCAATGAATGCACAACTAAGAGGAACAACAGCTTAACATTTCTTGCTCTCTCTCTCTCTCTCTCTCTCTCTCTCTCTCTCTCTCTCTTTAAAATCAATAAATAAAATTTAAAATAAATAAATAATAAAACACACGGAAATTGTTCTCTACCTTGATTGTGGTGTTAGTTACATTACTATATGTGCTTATCAGTATTCATGGACCTGTACATCAAAAAGTAAATTTGAGTGTATGCTAATTATATCTAAATTTCAATAAGAATAACTTTAAAAAAAAGAAAACATCAAAATTTCTGCCTGGACATGAAGGACTTTTAAAAAAGGAAACTTCTATTTTCCATGTCTGCTTGATTTTTGGAGGGAAAACCTGAATGAGCCAATTCAATACCTCATTTCGGGGTGATTGACAAGTCACATTTGAGACACTAACCTAGTTCTGCTTTCAGGACTGGTGGATTCCACTAAATCCAGCTGTGACTCTGTTTAACAGCAGTGTTCCCCGGAGGCCTGCCTTGGCTGTCTCTCTTCTCCAAGCTGCAATTGAGAGGCTTTGCCAGTGGCCCTATAAACACGCTAATGAATGAATGGACAACTAATTACCTTGTAAATATGCATGAATAAGCACAGATTCCTCAGCAGTAAGCCCAATGTCTGGGCGCCCTCTTGCTACCCACTTGTGCATGAGAAAATATGTGACATTCCTACAGTGGAAGCGGGGGCTTCTCATCCATAAGGCGAAACTCAACCTGGAAGGAAGACTAACCTTCCAGTATAGTTTTCCAGGATAGGACACTTTTAAAGGCACACTTTTAATAAAAATGAAAGACAAATCCAGCCACAAAGGATGGGCTATCACGAGTTTTTGGACCCCAACAAACAAGAAACTGACCTCTTGGTTGAAACTTTCCAGCCAAGTGTTTTTTTTTTTTTTTTAAATGTTTTTTTAAAGTCAGTCTCTCTTCCTCTCTCTCTCTCTCTCTCTCTCTCTCTCTCTCTCTCTCTCTCTCTCTCTCTCTCTCTCTGTCTCACTCTCTACCTCTATATCTATATACCTCTCTATCTCTCTCTGATTTCCCATTGTAGATCATACCATCTCTTTGGTTCTCAAAGATTCTAGGACTTTAAATGCCTTTAAGGACGATACTTCTCCCTGATCTAAGAATGTTAGTATCACACTTCAAAACCCGTGCTGAAGGGGGATTTGGTTGGTTCCTGGAAAAGGCATTGTTGTCAGAGTCTTGGTGGGAAAAGGCTCTCTTAGAAAGCATCCTTAGACTCATCTTGGGCCAGACAGAGTCATCCAGGGTGGTGAGTTGAGTAATTAAGTCTGTTCAGAGTGTGAATGGAGTCAGATACATTGAAATCCTGGATCTACTCTATGGTAACTGAGTGACCTTCAGAAAGTTAGCCTCCTGAGTCCTCAGTTTACTCATCTATCTCATAGGACTAATGAAAGTTACCTTTCAGTTTTGTTATGAATGTTAAATTAGACAATGTATACGAAGTACCTACTTCTGCATATAGCACTTGATAAATAATATTTCTCATCAGTAGAATTAGACCTAAAGGTATAGTAAACAGATTTTGTTTCCATACACTTTATAACCAATCTAGTCTGGACAGTGGATTACTTCAATGGGGGCAGCATTTCCCTAAATATCAGTTGGAACAGTCCTAATCTTGGAAATGAGGGAACATGGACAGGATCATGTCTAATGCAGGATCAAAGATGACCAGGAGAAAGTAGACTCTGTCGGTCACTCAGCCATTCTGTATTTCTGGTCTTACTTTTTACACAGGTTTGTGTTCAAGCCTGAGCACAAGCAAAAGGCTATTATGAAGCTGCAATGATACTTGATCTCTACTGGATCAATCAATATAGGAATGGGCAAATCCTTTAAAATGGTGCCTCCCATATTATGTTCCACAGAACACTGGCTCTGAGAGCCAATGTATTAGTTCTCTCTCAGTTTGCATACGAAAATGTATAGTTTCTCTGTTGTCATCTAAGTTATTGATTTACAATGTAAAAAGATAACAGATCCTCCAGTTTGGGAATGGTTATAAAATAAGGGTAATTCTCTCTTGTTAATAAAACTTTCTGAGAGTGGTTATTCAACTAACTATATTCCACCAGTCAATATTTCTCCATTTTGTCTTCAAAGATATACAAGAAACTTTGTCAACAGCCTTCTAAACTCTAGGATATTCCCTTAATCCACTAATATCACACTCATTTAAAAAACAGAAATACAATTAATTTGGCGAGACTTATTTTAAGTAAAGCATGCTCACTCTTGGAAATCATGGCCTCTTTTGCTGAGAGCTCACCATCTCAGTGATTAGTAACTAAGGAAGCAGAATAACATGGCTCAGACCATGGGTTTTAAAGCCAAATCCCTTCACCTTCAATTACTAACCTGCACCCTATTCTTAGTCAACATTTCTAAACCCAGATTCCTCAACTATAAAATTTTTAGAGTAAAAGAGATAGTATATATAAAATGCTTTGTAAAGTGCTGATAGAGAAAATTTCACTAAAATGGTCATTATTTTTTAAAACAAGCCTTCCTGGAATTTAGTTGGCAATCAATATGGTTTACTTTTGAAAACGGTCTGAATCAGGTCTGGTGCACAGTAACAGTCTTGCGATGAACACATGAGTTATCATGCACATAAGCTATTCAGTGAGGGCTCTCTGAAGGGGAGTGTGGATAGCAGGATAAGAGAGGGGAAGAAGGAGTAAGAATGTGGTTTCAGGAAAAGTCTACCTTCATTCCAATCCCAAGAGGAGCTGTGGGGCATAAACTACCTGGCAGAGTCCACCCTGCCCTGAAGAAAGGAAATAAGGCTTTTGTCACCCCCAACCAAAGTTGACTATAGGACTTCAACTGTTGAAAGATAGTTCCCAGAACTTCCTGCAAAGCAGTTCTACTTGACCAAGGCCAATCTTCTAGAGAAGGTTACTCAACTGGTAAAAGGTATCAGAGGATTTGGGTGGCTCATCACTACCAGCATCTACCATAAAGACATGCCAATCATGCCATCAAAACTTTGGACCCACCAACCAGAATGACCTCTAGGGCAAAACACACATCGCTCTATGCCACCTCAATTATCTTTTTCGTTCCTCCTTGTTTTTCCTCCTTCTAAACTCTCCCTTTGTTGAAATGTATTGTGATTAATAACAATTACAAAAGACCATAATATCTCCACTTCCAAGTTACAGTCTGTCTTATTGCTGTCAAAACATGGTTACAAACTATTTTTTTCTACAAAGAGACTGAACATAGATTAAAATATAGAACTCAATTCAGAGAGGGGGAAATTAACAACTAGTACATGGAACACAATAAAGCCTTCAATGGAGCACAGCATGTAAGAGAATCAAGAACTCAAATGTTCTACAGGGTACAGCCACATTTTAGACACTCCTGAAGCCTATGTTAGGGCAGTGTATAGAAGGAGGGGAAACCAAGCAACTATTCCCTCCTAAAATTATCTTTGTTGAGGTGGTTGCTATATTACTTCCTTGGACAAACATGAGCTCAGATCTTACTCTGACATATACCAGCTGGGTATGTTTTGTTAAGGTTCTAACCTCTTAAAGCCTGTTTTCTCTAATATCTTTAAAAGTTACAGGTGGGGTTTAAATAAAATAATGTATAAATATTCCTTAAAGTAGTGCTAGATACATGTTAAGCTTTCAAATGTAGCATATACATTAATCCCCCATATTAATAGTTTCACTCTCCACAATCTCAGTTATCCATGGTCTGAAAGTATTAAATGGAACATTCCAGAAATAATCTGTAAATTTTATATTGTGAGCTATTCTGAGTAGCATGAGGAAGTCTCACATTGTCCCACTCCATCCAGCCCAGGATGTGAATCAGTCCTTTGTCCAGCATCTCCATGTGGTATATTAGCCCCTTAGTAGCCATCTTGGTCATCAGATAGGTTATCAGAAAAAGAGAGAGAGAGAGACAGGGAGACCACATTCACATAACTTCTAGTAAAGTATCTTGGTTTTAATTATTCTATTTATTATTAGTTATTGTTGTTAACTTCTTACTGTGTCTAATTTATAAATTAAACGTTATCATAGTTACGTATGTATAGGAAAAAAAAACATCATATACATAAGGTTCAGTGCTATCCGAGGTTTGAGATGTCCACTGGGGGCCTTGGAACATATTCCCCGAGGATAAGGGGAGACTGCTGTATTCTTTAAATTCCTTCAAAAAGTCTCTTCAGAAGGGACTAAGAAGCTAAAAATTTAAGAACTACTGAAATCTTAAGATGATGAACTTTTACCATTGTACTGATACATTTTGATATTCAAATGTATCACTATACAGCCTACATGATATACTTCATGTTTTCATTTGATATCACAGGACTTCATTTTTTAATATTGAGGCATTAGCATCTACAGATTTGTGTTTCTCAGATTCCTCCTCACACCACTGTCTTCCATAGTGGCTCCACATATTGGAACATCACGGGGAAAGTTTTGATTGTCACAGTGATGTTGGGGGGAGGGCACTACTGACATTTAGTGGGCAGATCCAGGGGTGTTAAACATCCAGCATGACCAAAAACAATCTCTCACTATGAAGAATTGTCCCACTTGACTCCTGCATGACTTCCCAACATCCCACAGGACATTTACAAAGGTAAAAACTTGTTAGTCATTATCTGAGCCTAAATTTAAATACTTCTACAAATTTAAAAAACTATTTACCATTCAATGCAAATATAAGTGAATTTTCCAAGAATGCAATTGCTATATAAGTCAAGAGACAACTGTATGCTGTTTTTGCAACTCTATCACAGTTGCTCTCCATGCCAGAAAGTCATGACAAAACCAGTTAATAAAAACAACTCATCATTATAAAAATTTCTATCATCTGCATTTGTCACTGACCCACAGTGAACCTACACAAAGGTGTAGGTATTGACTTCCTCATTATGTTTTCTAGTGTGGTTGTCCTAATTATTTTCATATTCAAATGTGTATTTTATTATAAAATGTTTTCCTCTCTATTTTGTTTTATAATACTATTGGAATATTTTATTGATTTTTTTAAATCATGTGAATGGGTAGGTTATAATGTCTATGTGTTTCTTGTCAGGATATTAAAGAGGGTATTACAAAATATTTGTTATTGAAAGAGGAGTGTTGGGTCCCATAGGATTGTGAACTGATGTCATGCCCACTTGCCTCCAGGTGATGAAATTGGTCATCATCGCCACTCTAATATAATTGTGTTTTTTTCAGCCCAGGCTCCTCCATCAAGACTTTCCTCCTAGAAATGCCAGGCTTTCTCACCCAGCCCTGAAAGCTTGACAGGGTGCTCAGAAGTCAAGGTCAAAGTTCATCCCCATGTGAGCAAGTAACTAGGACTAGGTCTCTGCACATTAAGATGTTCACTGATAAGACTGAAGATGCTTCCCAAAGTCTCTGAGGATCCAGTATTGTCACATGTGTTAGACTGGGTCTTCTGTCTCCATTCTGCACCTCGGTCAACACCAAAATAAAAGTGCCCCTGTCTGATTCTGAAGACTCTACTCTTACCTTTCAGATGAACACAAAGAAAGCACATACAGCTACACACATAAAACATCATTGCTTTTGCTTTTGTGTATGTTCTGTGTACACTTTTTTTTTCCAGTAAAGGCAAAGTATATATTTGAGAGATAAAATTAGATGTTTTCCTGTAACCCCACTGACAAACCACAGAACCAAGGTGGTGTTAGGTCAAACTTACCCAGAAACTTGCTAGAATTTTTAGTGTCTCAGATTCTCTCTGGCATGAGAAATTAAAGATCATTATAAAAAGTACACATTTATTCCTATTTTGGAGGGCTAATAATAATGAATATACAGAATTGAAGAAGGAGTTCTTTTGCTTCTATAAAATTGGGTATTTTTTCTGACCCAGTAGGGGGAAAAAAGCAAAACACCAAATTTGCTGGAGTTGATGACACAAAGAAATTTATCTCACCTTCCAAAAATAATAACAACAACAAAGAACCAAAGTTTATATTTCCAGAAGGCAACCTAAGACCTCTGGTTGTTTTCGAGGACAGAAAGCACTTCCCATGCCTGCTCTAGTATACCTGGGATTTTCAATGACAGCTTCTGTCGGAGGTCCCACACAGAAGAAACCAGGGTCTGAAGTTAAAGGAGGCACAGCCACATGCAGACTCAGGAAAAAGTGGCTAGTGTTACATAAATCAGAACACATGAGCCCTCTAGGATGAATGAGGACCCAAAATCTCCTAGTTTTGGAGGACCCCAAGCCTCCAAAAGCCAATAATTTTCCAAAGAGGGTTGGTGTTTTCGATCCAGTGTAGAACAAAATAGAAAACAAAAGATAGCTTTTTTTTTTCTGAGAAATTAATATGAATTGAAGGAAAAACTGAGCAATTGTCCCCATTGAAATAGCAACAACTCCTTGCCTACAGCCTTTTGAATCAGAAATTGTTTGCATTAATAAGGCATTAGCCTTTTTTAAAAAAAAATTATTGTCAAATGCCAGTCTCTCAATGTCCCACATTTCTGCATGAAATTCAGGGCAATGAAGCTGACAAAATGTAATTTACTGGTATTGAAATGTGCCAGATCCACAATTTACTTTCCCAGCCTTTCAAGCTGGATTTCATATTCAGTGGCCTTTCTGAAGAAGTAGAGAGCTAGCCAACTTCCATGGGCCACAAACAGCCAGGGTGTGGCAGGTGGGCAGCCAGGGGAGCAGCTGGCAAGGGCACGGATAACACCGGGACTTTTCCAGGGGAGGAGGAGTAACACTGCTATAACCTCAAACGCCAGAGCTGTGCTGAGTTGAGAATTACTTCATCTTTGCTGCACATACCTTACTATTAATGCAAATTTATAGATGGGAATAAAATATACAAATGAGTCATCTCTGGAAAATACAACAAGCTCGAAGTTATTCACTAGAGCATAGAACTTAAAGAGCTAAACTAAACTTCACAAATAACCTAAATGTATAAAACAGTTCATCATCATCATGGAGTATTTTTTTAATAAAAAAGAGAGAAAAAAATAAGTCAGAGAACACACAGCAAAAACATTGCAAAGTGTAGATATTTGGGGCAAGATCTGCCATACATATAAAATAGAGTGGTGTTAAAAACTGCTTTATAAAATTTATGTTCAAAGTTATCTATCATGACATTACTTATAATACTTAGAAATTTGGGAGAAAATAAATTCCCAATAACTGAAAATCAGTTAAATAGATTATGATGTATCCATACTGTGGAACCATTATAAAATAAGGTTGTAAAAGTGTATTTAATAACATAGATAAATGTTCCAAATATAATCCTAAATTTAAAAAGCAGTTTTAAAGAAATATGTACATTTATATCCTGATTTCATAAACTGTATAAAATTGTATACACTCATGGGGGTGGGGAGAAAAGGATATACACTCTTTAATGTCATCAGCAATATGTGTAGATGGTAGGATTACATTTTATTCTCATGTTATTTTGTGTGCTATTCCATATATTTTTAAATGTTTTCAAATGAAACAATAAAAATTTTAAATTGCCTTATTTATGAAAAATGAGGTTGGATGCAGTAGCAGTTCTATAGTATTCATATTTAATTCCTTTAAATAAAATCCCTCCAGATTGGCAAGAACAAAAAAAGTTCTGTCTTAGAGGATATGGATCAAAAATGAGATGAATAGGTGTCCTTTGTTCTAAAAAAATAAATACATATTTGCCAGTGTTTTAAATTCACATTTTAAATATATTTCCTATATCAAAATAAGCCAGCATATGATTTTTAAGGGATTTGGGAAAATCCATTTCCAAATGCCTGTAGCATCTGTGAATAGTACAATTAACAATTAGCAGGATTTTCCTTTTCAAAAGGTACTAGCACTGATTTGTGAAGTGTCATACATAATTGGAAGTATCCCCACCCTTTGAAAAGCTCCTGATCTTACCGAAGTCTGCCTGCCTTCTGCCCCCACAGAAGGAAAACAATAAATTATTCAATAAAGACTAAATATACAGTCTTAAAGGAAAATAATTAAAATACCCCCAGAAACTCTATATAAGGCATAAAGGATAAAGGTTTGCACATCCCATTGTTGTTTGAATGGAGGTGAATGGAGCTATGGTAAACTGGCCAGGAACAAATACCAGCTACAAATGAACTCAAGCCCAGGGCTTTTCAGTTGTGACCAATCAGAGTGACATAGACAACCGATATGCGGAGGCAATTCCTTTAGCAGAAGATAGAAAACTCAGCAAGAGCCTTTCCTACCAATTAAAGGTAGTCAATATTGATTATCTGAGGGATTTCCATGCTCAGGGAGCAAATTAGAAACTCAATACCTAAACTATTCCTAAATGCAGTTATCAACTTCAGAGGTTTATCTCATAAAACCAATTCATCTTAGAGTTTAATTCTATTAAATTAGGGCTTAGAAATAAGATTTGCTCTAGAATGAATGCATCATTAGTTTTAAAATGCAATATATTGAAATCCAAAATGTGCGGTATTACAGTTTGAAGAATAGATGAGCAAAAATGGCATCTAAAGGCACTCCTTCTTAAATATATTTACCAGTCGAGAAGTGACTGTGAAGACGCTGAGCCCTCTGGTAGAATGAACACGGACCCTCTCTTTAGTATAAAATAACCCCACTGGTTCCACTTCTTTGCTAAAGTTTTCCCTTTGTTCTCAGCCTTCCTTATTCCAACCATCTACATATTTTTTAAGAGGGAGGGATATGTTCTACAATGAAGCCCCTTGAAATTCGGGCCACACATTTCAAAGTGAAAGATGAGAATACAGGAACCCTAAACTGAACTGCCTGATACAGTGTAAGATTTAATATCCTGCACCGGGGGCTTTGTTCTGTACTTTTTAAGTAAGATGGAGTCCATGAAGGCTCTTCATGCATTATCAAGAACAAGGTCTCAGGTCCTGTGGTAGATGCTTGATACTCAATTTTGACATCTTGCAGAAATGGAAAAAAAATGTCCCCGATTAAACCAAACAAAGGGGTTTGTCCTGCAATGCCTGCCTCCCCTATGCACAGGAAGGTTTGAACATCCTATACAAGAAAAGCTCAGTGGGTACAAATCCAGTAAACAGTGATGTTACAAGATGGAGAATGATAAATAAAGTAGAAAGAGGCTCAGAACATGTCAAAGAATCCCTGGGAAGGCTAAATATTGAAAGAGGCACTGAGGAGAATGGCTGCTGATCTTGATGGAGTCTTAGATGCTCTGATGACAACAGGTGGTTTCCATCAGTAACAATGGGCAGAGGTGGGTTCTTTAGCACAGAAATCACATTTGCCATGTTGAAAGGAAATGATTTTTGTTTACATGAATTGTACTGCATCATAGTGTATTTTAGGACCCTCCATAGCGTTGTTATACCCTCATGAAATACTGTATACATTGTCTCATTCACTGTAAGAGAAAACCAGTACCACAGCGTCTTGTAAATAGATGACATATAAGTAATCTAGCATTTGGATTCGGGAGGAATAATTTCACCTCAAACTTTTTGATATACAAAAGCACAAAGCTATCACAAAAGATGTCCAGGGAACTTTAGCAAGTGGGAGGTGATCACAACTTGGTCTGGTTTTAATACAGGGCTTTCGGGTGGACTGTATCATGATGATGGGCTTCTCAGCTCCATAATAATCCACAACTTTCAGTAAATTATGGGGCAGGTAAAAGGCGAAGGAGAGGGAGATGAGACCTGATTCTGACCCAGCTTTTCCCCAACTGAACTAACCATTCACAATCATCTGCTCCTCCCTTTCATCCCCTCTGTCTGTGCCTACTTTGTATGTGTAAATTCTGTTTATATTGGAAAAAACACACAAAACAATACCTAAGGGAAGACAAGGAGAGTGCAAATTTCTGTCTTTTCCCAGAGAAAAGCCGTTGTATAGATAATAGAAGGAATTCCTTCCAAATTTCATGCCAAGATGAGAAATTATGTTCAAAGTCTCCCTAATGACCATTGGCAAGGTCCCAATTGAGGACTGAAGTCCCCTGTTGTCTAAGTAAGTTTCTGGAAAGTTCCCATAACTCTTACTTCATCAAGTGACCAAGAGTGCCAGCAAAATGGTAGAAGAGCATCGCCTAATTTAAATCGTATTGCCCCATTGCCATAGACAGGGAGTGAAAATTAACTTAACTTTGTAAATTAAGCCCGTATGAAAATTTCAAACCTCTGATGTGCTCAGTTAGGGAAAGAAGCAGCCCTCTCCCGCCTCGCCATCTCTCTCTGCAGATCAGCCATTGGGCCGAGGGGGGCGGCGGGGCGGTGGGCGGTGGGGGGGGGGGGAGATTCACACAGAGCCTTGTAAATCGTTAATTAGTGTAACCTTGAGCAAGTCAGTTCATTTCTCCAGCATCCAGTTTCCTTCACTTCTATAAGGACAGTGTAGCACACCTCCAGGTCCAGCCTTGCTCTTGAACCTGGTCATTGCAATGCCAATGGCTATCAACAAAATGATACCTAAGAATTCAAGAGAAAGGCAACAACAACAAAAAACAAAAGCCAAAAAAAAGAGAAATGCTCTCTCTTCTGATAAGGAGAGAGGGGAAAATGGAAAGCAGTTGACCAAGATCACTAAGACTCAGAGACGAAACTTCTTCACATATTAAGAGAGCCTAATAGAAAACTTGCAATGTCAGCAAATTGTACTTGGTTAAAGGTAGGCCAGTGCTGTTTACGAGGGAATGTGAAGAAAAGTTAAAGTGTCCCACTGCATGTCTTTTCCATGCAGCAGGAGTGGCCTGCAGACAAACATCAAGAGACAGGAATGGCTAATTTAAAAGATAAAATGCAAAGTCCTGTGGCCCAGTTCAAATGGACTCTGACAGTGAAGGTCACAACTTTTCACGTTTGGTTAGAGATGCCGCCTTGATTGTTGCTGGACAACACACAACTGCAAACAGGAACCTAGTATCAGTGTATCCTGAAGAAAGATCACACTAAGGTGGAGTTTTGTTTTTCTAATAGCTTTTATTATTTTCTGGTTTTTAAAAAAATTGATAAATTATCAAATTACCAACATTTCAAAAAAAAGATATACAAAATTTTCCCTAATATAATTGCGAGCAACTGTAACCAAAAATTGTCCAGGCAGTCGTATGAATCCCTGCCTTTTGAAGGTTCTCTATAAGCCTTAATTCTTTATAACTTGCAACTTTTCAAACAGTTCCGATCTGTTCTTGCTTTTCTTGTCTTCTTTCTCTCCCTCACATTCTTTTCCTAGTCCTACCAATCACAAAGAGTGGTAAAACATTCGAGGTTTAAAAATTGTTCAAACCAAGGGGGTGAGAGGGTAAGAGATCAACCAAAGGACTTCTGTGCATGCATATGAGCATAACCAATGGACACAGACGAGGGCGGGGGAGCTCATGTGCTGGGGGGTGGGGACGGCTGGGGAGAGGTCAATGGGGGGAAAAGGAGACTTATGTAATACTTTTAATAATAAAGAATTAAAACATTAAAAAAAATGTTCAAACCAGTTGTAAGATTCATTGTCTGTAAAGAAAATTACTTTGGCCTCTAACATGTGTTTTCAATACAAATGCATCGCATAAAAAGTAAAAAGACTTCTTGTCTAATACGGCAATTCTTGTGGAGCCATTTTGGTCTTTAGAGAAAGATCTCACTTATATATTGGTGAGGGGGGAGGGGAGTGAAAGAAAGCAGACTCTGCACCTTCCTCAGGCCTGTTTTATATTTCTCCCATGCTGTCTCCTAAAGACACTAGCACTTGATAAAAGTTCAGGCCTTTTCGGTGCAGAACTCTGCTTGTCATTTCTTTGAAATGATTAAAGACATTAGCACAGCTTCAACATAAAAGCCTGAACAGCAAGTGTCAGGGACCAACTCCCCACCCCCAGCCCCATGCTTTCTCCACTTTGCACATTCCCAAGGGTTCTTTATGGAGGAGGGGAGGGAGTATTTTCTTAGTTTTCCTTTTCTAGACTTGCTGATGAAAATAATGCTGCTGATAACTTTTTGAAAATATTTGTAAAATTCTTCTACTCTTAGAATCAAAATCATCTGCTTTACAACCAAGTTTCTATGTGGCTCTTGCTTGTTAACACTACTCCAGAGGCCAGGGCAGAAAAATGTTCTTCAATGCAACAAAAAATGGTACCAAGGAAATCAGAGAGCTTTGGAGTCAGACGACTCTAGGTTTTAATCCCAATTTGATCAAATTATTTGGTTCTCTGTACCTTTTTCTCTAGCCTTAAAAGAGGAGGTACTAATAGAGTTTAAATGGAAATCATTCATATGAAAGTGAAGGATTCAAAATGTGTGATCTGTATTTGTGGAGAGAACATTTTCAGTTGTCACTTCCCAAGATCTTTGGGAGTTCCTTTCCACATTTTTTTAAATAAATCTTTATTGTTCAGATTATTACAATTGTTCCTCTTTTTCCCCCCATAGCTCCCCTCCACCCGGTTCCCACCCCACCCTCTGCCCTTACCCGCCCCCCACTGTCCTCATCCATAGGTGTACGATTTTTGTCCAGTCTCTTCCCGCACCCCCCATTCCCCTTTCCCCCTGAGAATTGTCAGTGCACTCCCTTTCTATGCCCCTGATTCTATTATATTCAAAAGTTTATTCTGTTCATCAGATTTTTTATTCACTTCATTTTTAGATTCATTTATTGATAGATATGTATTTGTTGTTCATAATTTTTATCTTTACCTTTTTCTTCTTCTTCCTCTTCTTAAAGAATACCTTTCAGCATCTTACCTTATAATAGACAAATATGCAAATTGACCGCACCTTTGCTACGCCCAAGCCACGCCCACCAGGAAACCGTTGCAGGGACATTGGGGTGTGGCGGAGCCCAAGGCCGGGAAAGCCTCGGGCGGAGGCTTTCCCGGCCTTGGGCACCAGCGGGGAGCCTGCATGGATCGCAGGAAACCACTGGGGGTCGGCTCCTGCGATCCTTAGCAGGGACGCTGGGTGCGGCCGAGCCCAAGGCCACCGCCCGGGGCCAAGCCCCAACCCTGAAAGAAGGCAGAAGGCAGTGGCCACAGCCAAGGCCTGGGTCCCCGGTGCCGGCAGAAAACTGGTGCAGGCAGCCAGGTGAATGAAGGTCTATTGTACGAATCTTCGTGCAAACGGGCTACTAGTTTCATATAATACTGGTTTGGTGTTGATGAACTCTTTTAGCTTTTTCTTATCTGTGAAGCTCTTTATCTGACCTTCAATTCTGAATGATAGCTTTGCTGGGTAGAGTAATCTTGGTTGTAGGTTCTTGCTATTCATCACTTTGAATATTTCTTGCCACTCCCTTCTGGCCTGCATAGTTTCTGTTGGGAAATCAGCTGACAATCATATGGGTGCTCCCTTGTAGGTAACTGTTTTTCTCTTGCTGCTTTTAATATTCTCTCTTTGTCTTTCGCTCTTGGCATTGTAATTATGATGTGTCTTGGTGTGGTCCTCTTTGGATTCCTTTTGTTTGGGGTTCTCTGCGCTTCTTGGACTTGTAAGTCTATTTCTTTCACCAGGTGGGGGAAGTTTTCGGTCATTATTTCTTCAAATAGGTTTTCAGTATCTTGCTCTCTCTCTTCTTCTGGTACCCCCATAATTCGGATGTTGGTACGCTTGAAGTTGTTCCAGAGGCTACTTACACCATCCTCATATTTTTGGATTCTTTTTGCTTTTCTGGTTGTGTGTTTTTTGCTTCTTTGTATTTCAAATCTTTGACTTGAGTCTTGTGATCCTCTAGTCTAATGGATCTCTGTATATTATTTTTTATTTCAGTCAGTGTATGCTTAATTTCTAGTTGGTCCTTTTTCATATCCTCAAAGGTCTCACTAAATTTATTGGCCTTTTCTAGAAAATTCTTGAAAAACCTTATAACCGTGGTTTTGAACTCTATATCCAGTCATTTGCTTTCCTCCATTTCTTTCATTTGTGACCTATTTCTTTGTCTCGGCATTTTGGCTGCTTCCCTGAGTTGATAGAGTGGCTTTGTGTGCTAGGTGTCCTATAGGGCCCAGTGGCTCAGCCTCCCCAGTTACCTGAGGTCGACACTCTTGGTGGACCCCTTTGTGGGCTGTGTGCACAGTCTTGTTGTAGTTAAGCCTTGATTGTTGTTGTTATCACTGGGAGGAATTGACCTCCAGGCCAATTGGCTGTGAGGATCAGCTGTGTCTACGATGGGAGAAATTCTGTGCTGGAGACACCCTTATGAGACAAGACTTGCTTCAGTGGGGCTTTGGTGCTCACTGAGTCTGCCCCCCGAGTGTGTCCCTTATGGATCTGAGGAGTTGTAATCTGGATGGTCCCACTCTGCCCCCTGGGTACACTGGTTCTATCTCCAAGGAGGTGCTAATTTAGCCTCTGCCTGAGGCCACCCAGCAGGAGCTACGAAGAGATCTGCAGATTCCTCTTCTTTGTTTGGGTTTTGGAGGTGCCCAGATGAGGCCCAGTTGTGAAGCAATGCAAACTGCTGTGGGGCCTTGGGCCTTCTTTTGGATGTTCTGGGTCCCACTGACTCAGTTGCAGTTTGTTAGGTAAGTTTAGGACCAGGCCATTCATATGCAAAAGCCTCTGTGCTCAGCTTGGATGGGGCGGAGTCTCAGAGTGGAGCAAGCAGCAATGGCTTCGTGGGGCGGGATCTCAGGGGGGAGCAAACCACAATGGCTTCCCGTCAGCCCTGCCCTAAGAAGCCACCAGGTCAGGTCTAAGTGTCCCTCGGGAAACGCTGCAAGCACCTCTGAGAGAAAGCCGCCCTTGAGTTCTGCCTGCTGCCAGACAGTCCAGTTTCTCCCCGTATGACTCTGGGTCCCGAGAGTCTCACCCGGAACTGGAGTTTAGAGCAGTTGGGAGCTTTTGTCTCCCTCACACTTGAAAAAGACAGCCGCATCCTCAGTTGCAAGCCCTTTCTGCGTGCGCGTGCCTCCATACCTCTGCCTTTACTTCCACAGCTCCTGTGAGTCTCAGTGTGCTTTTCTCTTTCCTTCTAGTTGTAGAATTTCCACTCAGCCAGCCTTCCTGTGGTTCTGGGTGATGTCCATTTAGTCTTTTAGTTGTAGTTTTGAAGTTGTTGTGCGAGGCAGCAGTTCAGGTGTTTACCTATGCCGCCATCTTGGTTTCTCTGATCTCCTTTCCACATTTTGATAGTTCCCTTTAAGGTATTATCGCACCTTTCCAAAGAAGAATCTAAACAATATATTTCCTGCCTACCTTGTCATATAGAGTCTTTAATTGGGAAGTGCCCACATGAGTTATGCATAGAAAGAGGCCAAGGGCTGGGCCTACATTCTCTGGGTATAGATTGCTAAACACTATGTGGTCCTGAAACTGTGGCTGCAGTCCCACCTTCCTGATCACAGTAAAGGCTGGTCTGCTCCACTGTGGGTTTCTAAGAGTCTTTCCTGGAAGCTCAGAGTTGGGTCTGTGTCTTAGTTCTTCAAATTGAGTCTACAAGCTATTTGTATCACTTAAAATTTCCTGTGATTTTAACTACCTAGAGTGGATTCTGTTGTTTGCAACTAAGAACCTCATCTAAAATATATATAAAGCTTCCTGGTTTTGTGCTTGATATATAATAAAAACCTATACATACTAATTGCCTCTATTATCCCCTGAGGTTTTAGAATCCCATTCTCACTAGCAAGATTGGAAAGAAATAAAAAGATGCAACATATAACAACCTCTACCCATCTACCTGTTATAATTCCTGAAAGTCATGTGACTTTAGAGTAAGTTCTTCTTTCCAGAAGACCCTGGTTGGGCACAACTGGAATAGATTAACAATTAGCAGAAGCATCCCTAGAGGAATGGGATACTGAAAGTTAAGTTTTATATGTAAGCAGTAGGGAGAAAGTGGAGAATCATGAACAATAATCCCAGATGGAGGGTGACCCAGAAGGGAGTGGGCTGAAGAGTGTGAAGTAGGACACCAAAAAGAAATGCACCTTCTTTGCCTAAGATTGCCAGATTGATGACATAAAAGCAAGCCATCCTCGGTGAACCCAGCTAAAACTGCTGACCCACAGAACTGTGAACAACTATATGATTGATGTTTTGGAGTGGTATTTTTATGCAGCAATGCTACCTCATATAATCGGGATCTGAACATAAGAAATTAAGAAATGAAAGGTCTGGAGAGTGCAAGAATAGTCCATGTTGAAAAAATCTGATGAGGAAGGCTCCTGAAGCCGTAACATCTGAGAAACTGAAAGACAGGTGTGGCTTGAGCTCAGTGAGGGGGGATGAGGCGCCTCTGTGAAGCCTGCATAGCATGGGTTCATTTAAGAAGCTCTTGCCCTGGCCCATGTGGCTCAGTTGGCTGGAGCATCTTCCTGTGTAAGGTAGCAGGTTGATTCCTGGTCAGGGCACATACCCAGGTTTCAGGTTTGATCCCTAGTGTCAGGGCATGTGCAGGAGGCAGCCAATCAATGTTTCTTTCTAACATCAATGTTTCTCTATCTATCTATCTATCTATCTATCTATCTATCTATCTATCTCGTCAATTAAAAAAAGAAGCTCTTCATATCCCATTTCCTGGGACTGAGACAGCCTCCTGACCCCAACCTCCCAATTTCTGATGTTAGATGCTTTGTTCATAATTGCCCATTTTCACACTGTTAATTTCCTTCCTACCACTCACCCCAGTGGAAAGGACATTGGCACAGTGTCCGGAGTCCTCACTTGTGAGAAATCTAAACTGCTACGACTCAGTAAAGCACCCAGTTGTATCTAAGAACCTGCTCTAACCTAACCCAGGGATGACTCTGAGCATCCTGTTCTTGGTCTCAGAACTGAATTTCCTTCAGGTGATAACAAGCACTCAATCACTCCCTTCTCTCCTTAAAACCTGCAAAAGGCCAACACTTTTCAAAGAGTCTGGCTTCAAATGAATTTTGTCATTCTTTATTCTTTCCTTATTTACTCCAGGCACTAAAAAATAATAATAAGTTGAAAACATATTTATTTGTAAAACATGGGGTTGATCCTTTCTTTAACAATTTTCCAGTTGACTATGATTGCTGTTTCAGTTGAGTTTCCCTCAAAAGCAGGTTTTGCTCCAGAGACTTAGGTGCATGGAGCTTATTTAGAAGGTAAATCCAGAAAGGACAAGTGAAGGAGCAGGGGAAGGGGAAAAGACAATAATGGTGTGTTAGCACGCTGATGACCACTGTGGGCACCAAGTGATCAATCCTGCTGGCGTATCTGTGATGAAACCGTGTGGAAAATCCTTGGAACTGTCCCACCAAGGGCTAGAAATGTGGAATGCTTATCCACTAACTCCTTCATGTTCCTTCTTGGTTTGGGGTTGCCCCAGATGCACTAAATTCCTGCCACTTCATCCCATAGACTAAGAGACAGAGACCCTGCGGAACTACTGGCAGCCTGGAACTGTCCACCTCAACTACAGGTGAAAACAGAGGTGGGCCACAAGGATGTGAGGCAAGACACTGACAGCATCCACTATACTAACATGTACTGAGGTTGCTCTGTGAGCCAACGCTGGCATCAAATGCTTCACAAGAGTCATCTCATGCATTGCTCAAACCAACATTATGAGGTTACTGGGAGCTCCATTTTACAGATGGGAAAACTGTGTTCCCTGGCCTGAGTATGTGGGGGCAGAGCCAGATCCTAAGCTTGAACACCAGGCAACTTAGAAAGACAGATTGCAAACCACAGGCTAGCATCATGGAAACCATGAGAAGAACAGTGGGCATGATCTTCATCTTGCAGCCATTCACAACCTCATACAAGGCTGAGGTAGAGTTTCTCCCCCAAAGTTCTGTACTTGTTGTTTAGTCTGGCCATTTAACATCTTATGTGTCTACAAACCAGTATCTTTTCTTTTTAACCTAATTCACATTGTACTTAACACCTTGCAATTGTGCTATTTAATAAGTACTATTTAATTCGAAGGTACAGTGGACACCTATCATTTTCTGGGCACCCAGCATCCATTCCCCTCCCCAAGTGCACCCTGATTTCCATAGACAAACTGTCTCCCCTCAAGTAATGTAACAGGCTTGCTAAGAATGTAAGTCCAGAGGCTTCCCAGGGATGGACCTGTGGTCTAAACTTGATCAAGCCGATACCCTCTCATAGTACTTTGCATCTTGAGCAAGGATACAAGAACAGAGAAAGATAATGAGTCCTTCATGGGAGCAGCAACAAAGGTACTCCAGCCAGACCATTCTCACTAGGATGAGGTGCCATGCTTCCTTATGCATACTTCCAGCCCTCTGAGCTGCCTGGTTCTGCCCCTCCCTCAACATGGTCCCCTGGTCACTGGCAGGTGTTCATGACTCCCATCTTCTTTTCCTCCTAATAAATCCCCTTTTGCTTGATTGCTCAAAGTAAGTTTCAATGTTTGGAACCAGGAATCATAACTGATACAGACAGTAGACAATCTGCTAGTGGAATCTGTAATGTCCATGTCACCCAATGAAGGTGGACTTATACATGTGGAACAGTTGTTCAGGTGCA
Source organism: Eptesicus fuscus (assembly GCF_027574615.1). Taxonomy (NCBI): domain Eukaryota; kingdom Metazoa; phylum Chordata; class Mammalia; order Chiroptera; family Vespertilionidae; genus Eptesicus; species Eptesicus fuscus. The sequence goes on from NC_072493.1 coordinate 10,874,458, forward strand.
TCTGTAGAAGCATTCCTCTGCCCCCTCTGAAACTGTGTGCAGCTCTTTGTTCCATTATGTAAATGCAAAATCTACCTGGCAGTGCAGGGAACTCCTCGGACACTCTAACAGACCTAAGCACATTAACTAAAGCCTTTTCTTCTTCTTCATTTGAATGCAGAGGACAGCCCAGTGCAAACGTTACTCAGTGCACTCTGAAGGGTTTCTTTACATGTTTTTTCTTTCTTTCTTTTTTTAATGAGCTGGCTTTTCCCTCTTGTTCCATCACATGCCCTGGCTCCATATTTTTATTTCAATACTCTACATTATCAGTTTATAATCTAAGGGCTTTAAGCCAGCTATTGATCTGCTTTTTAAAGAACACTTTTATTCTTTCTCATGATTTCATAATCTTCTTTATACCATTTCCCTTCCTTGGAAGTTCTACCCTTTGAAAATGGTGAATGTTGTCCTATTAAATTTAAATTAGGATGAAAGCGCCCAGTGCTCGCTCTAAGCCCTCAACGGATTCATCCAAGTCAGTATTCTTTAAGAATATGTCACATGAACCTCCCAGCAGCTAGTAATGTTTACAACACTTTTTTTAAAAAAACCTTATCACGGTCAAGGCACACATAAATTGTACAACTCTGGAAACAGTTGGTAGTGGAGCTGCCAATTCATAGTGCAGTAACCTACAGGGTCTTTTAGAAAAGACAGCATTTTAAATACAACTCATGAATAAGCAAATAGCCCCGACCACCCAAATCAACTTGAAGAGTAAACACGGAGGAAATGTTTAGTTAAATTTTAGATGCCATTTGACTAGGAAAAAGGGCTAAAGCTTATCAGCTGAGAATGAATTATGTCAATACCGGGGGAAAAAAACAACAACCTGAGCATCTGCAGAGAACTGTCTTCAAGTAAAAGTTACACAGACAAAGGGCTAACTATTTATGCACCACAGATAAAATACACTCTACTACAAAGGGCTTGCCGTGCAACAGATAACTGGAGAAATGCCTTAGAATATGTGGAAAATACATACATAACTTATTTGTATATTTGCATAACTGTACTTAAGGATTATCATGGGAAAGAAATAGGTACATACATACATACTGGGACAAAAAAAAACCCACAAAGACCAAACAGGCAGGTGTAAACATGTTCCCATGTATAAATGCTGGCTCATGCCTGACTAAAGCCCACTACCCTGACGTGAGGCAGGGCTCTGTGGAGGTAGCTGTGTTCATTGTGGTGTGGGCCTTTAAAAGAAGCTAAGACATCTTAGAATTTCTCACCCTGCTTCCTGTTTGCTGTGAGGGAGGACCTGGTCTTGTGCATTAGCAGGTTTCTTGCAGCAAGGGACTATGTCCTTTACATCTGGGATCTAAGAGGCCTGGGACAGTCTCTAAAACAAAACAGGCATTCAATAAACATTCTGATTTAATTAAATCAAATTCTCCTGTATCTTCTCTCTGTGTCCTGCCTCCAAATAGACATAAAGTAGCACCATAAACCTTCTTTAGTTGCTGAAAAAGCAAACTATTTGACTCCTTATTAAGCTGTTTCCAAATACTGGATATGTGGAGGAAGGTCAAAATCTCATCTTTTTCATCTCCCTCACTGTGTCTATTTATACATCATATTTAGGAACAAGGATAGCTCCCTGGTAATCACTTTATATACTATTGAGATTTGCTTCTCAAATTTCACTCAATGCCAGGGCCTTGAGAGAATCCCCTCATATTACTGGGCATTGGACACACCACTCGAGTTAGGTATTCCCTCTCAACTAGCAGGCTGAAGGCAATGCCAGTAACAAAGGACTGCCTCAAGCCAATCCTTGGAGCCACAAAGCATCACCATCAGTGTGGCAGGTCATTCATCGGCTCAGTGCTAAGGAGTGGAGCTAAGTGAGGAAAGAGAAACCAAAACAAGGACAGAAAGAGGAAAAAGCTAAAGTGAGCTTCATATTAGTCCACCCCAACCCTCAAAACAACTTTTCCCCCCAAAGGAGCTGAGAAATACCCAGGTGAGTATCCATTATTCTCTATATTTCTTAGACAAGACGTGAGTTGGAAAATGGCATTTATGAAGCCTTTGAGAGCAAAGAGTCCTTTTCCTTTTCTTTGCTCATAAAGTCACTAAGAGTAAATACATTCTGATATAGACCCCAATTCAAATTAAGTTCAAAGTCAATTCAGGGGGGGAAGTGCTGAAGTTTGTTATGAGGACTGGTGGGCAGTGCCTGCCCTCCCAATATTAGCTGAACCTGAACATGAACAACAGCAGATGCTGGGCAGCAACTGGGTGTGAAAGGAGGAGCCACACATAAATACCTCACTACTTTCTTCTTATAACCTTTACTTACATTTAGCTCAACCTAAAGTACAACTCGCTGGCAAGATTTTTTTTTAAAGCTCTGAATAATGTCTCCCATTGATTCAACAATTCCTGGACCAATCAAACAGAGAATCTCATCCTTGCTGGATTCCCATTACTGTTCTGTATGTACCAGTGGGCTATGGATCCCAAGGAGGCCATCCAACAGAGACTTTTATGGGTCAAACAGGTGAGAATAAGTGGTCAAAACCAAATCAATAGTGTTTACAAGTTCTAATTGTTTACTTATTGACACAAACTTACATAAAGCCACTTAATGAGTAAGGGGGTTTGCACAGCCCATGGTACTCTGTTATGTCAGATTTTAGCCATCATGCCACAGCTTGGCTTAAAAGAAAGAATTGCTGAAAACTCATGGGCCAGGAATGAACAGCCTATTAAGATCTGAAAAGCTGTCATCCACCCTGAAAGGACTTGCGTCAGCCACTGAGGATATATTTTAAACCGCCTGTCCGCAAGAAAACTTTAATAAAGCAGCCTTGCTCTAATGTCTTGTGAGAGGAGAGGCAATTTTACTTCTTCTATTAACCCAACGTGATTACAATGGCTTATTTCATGGAATATTAAGTTCAGATTCTGCTCCCTGGGAGGACAATAAAGAGAGAGAGAGAGAGAGAGAGAGAGAGAGAGAGAGAGAGAGAGGAGAGAGGAGAGAGAGAGAGAGATTATGACTTTGCCCGAAATAGCCACAGGACCACAGCTCCTTGGTGCTTTTAATGCATCCAAGCAATAATCTACCATAATTCGCTAATGTGAGATAAATTAGTAACCAAATAATAACCTGAAAAGATGACACCAAGATGGAAAGCAAATGTTTATCTTTTGCAAAGGACAGCATAACAAAGCTTATAGTGGTCTCTCTTAAAAAAAAAAAATCAAGTCCTTACTGGATATCACTGACAGCAGTTGTTTAATAGTGAGCCTGGCTAACAAAATAAATAATCACTTTGTAAAGTAACAAGCAGCTGCAGAACCCCCGTCAGCTATCTAGATGCTTAGGGAAATTAAACTTGGCTTTTTCTAAGAACTCCCAATGAGATCTACCCCCTGGAAATTATTTCAAAGAGTAATTGTACTAATGAAAAAATGGCAGGTCCACCATAATAATGATCATCTAGGATTTTCCATAGGTCCATTGCAAGAGTTTACAGCCAAGTTTGAGAGCCATATTTTAATTGTAGATGAATGACTGGTTGGAATTAGAACCATAATGAGTACCCACTTATCCTTAAAATCAATAGGCACTCCTCACCTGGTTCCCAAAAGCCGTGACCAATACTTAATTGTAATGGCTTTCATCCTCCAATGTGCCTCCTGTCTAATCATGCGCCTTGTAAGTGGGAGGAGATCCTTTCTTAATGGCAAGAGACCAGAAGTTCATTTCCCTTAGCTCTGCATGACCTTTGCATAATGCATAAAATGATGGAAGTTGGACAAGCACCTTGAATAAATTTAATTCACAGCATTCGTGGTATGAAATTCTCCATCAGAAGTTTCCATAAACAATGTTAACTTCATGGAATGGGAGCCAAAGTCTGCTTACGTACTATGGAGATTGGTGGTGAGCAAATTACCTAGGTAAGCCTGCATCAATATAGCTCATTTGAAAACAGACAAGTTCATCAGCTACAAAACAAGACTCTTAGATCCATGGAATTTACAAATTTAAAAAATCCTCTTACTCAATTTATATGTGTCTTTATCATAAATGGCACATTCAGGTAAAAGCAAGTATAGTGAACTCACACCAATGGCTCAGAAATGACACATTACCTTACAAATATGATTTATCACTGTTTTTACTTTTTACAGGGAAAAAACACATTTATCTTTAACATTTTTATTTGAGAAATGCAAATGGTAAATGGGATTTTAACCACAAACCAATGAACCTAAGGAATTCTGGAAGTGAAGTATACACAGAAATGGTATTCAGACCCTTTAAAAAGGAAAAAATTGCATACGAATAAAGTAATGTTTATTTTTACTCTTTCTTTAGAGGAGTTCCCTGTTTGTGGCCCATGCAACAAAATGATCTGATAAGAGGAGCAAGGCTAAATGGCAAACGGCAAACATCCCAACCTGATGTATTTCCTTAGCCCTGACCTTCAGATAAAAATCATACAGAAATCTGCAAAACCTCCAAATATGCAGCACCATGTGCTTCCAACATTTTCAGACACAACAGTCAGGAGGAGGGACAAAAAGGTAAAAAAGAAAAAATAAACAAACGTATCGCTACTGAAAACAGCCTTTTCTCTTTAATATTTCAAGATTAGGGTCAGATGAATGCAGTGGCTGCCCACGCCATTTCTTTCTCCATCTGTGAATGTGCGTGCACAGGCACGTGTGGAATATACATGTGTGTATGTCTATCATTTTTATGTGTGTGTATACTCAGTATCAAGTGTGTGGGTAGTTCACATGAGATATATTATATACATACTGTGTGCATATTTAAGAAGGGGGAAAAAGACTTCAAACAGTAAAAATTTATTGCACTGTGAAATTAGCTAAAATTATGACAACTGTAAGAAAAAAAATTATACGGGCAAAATTTGGGTCTGGTGGAAGAATTCTTTGATGTCTGGATTCCAATTTAACCCCCGACTGAGTTCTAAGAATCAAATGAACAAAGTATATCATACACCCCAAGTCTGCCTGTCAGCGCTAGTCATCATTTTTTATTTTATTCTTTCCAGCTGCATGTATTTACAAGACTCTGTTCTGACATTTCCTCCCTCAAAATGTACACACTCACTGCTACGGGCAGTTGCCAAATACATTTGTAAAACAGTTCAACGCTGTGTTTGTTTATTCATTAGGCATCTCTATCAGTCTCAATAAATATGTATCGCTCTAATTTTTTACATTTGCTATTACATCAGACCTTCATGTATTTGACTTAAGTGTTTATGTTTGAATATATTCAGCCCACATTTTGAAAATATATCCTCAAATACACACTAAAAATAAAACATTCGCATACAAATATTCAACCTATATGCTGCCTTACTGTCTAGGAAAGATTAAAAGTATTTTTAAGAAAGATGAGAATTATAATTACAGAAATTTCAAAACATCCCTGCACATACAGACAATATAGTATTCCTATCTGGATCTGTATCATTGATCCCTTGTAACTCTGAACATATCCACAAATGTATGTTTTATGTACATGAGTCTGGCACCAGTGGACAGCTCTGCAGGCACCACACTGGAGAACAGTGAAGCCGGAACTGCCTGTATATGCCGCATGCAAAAATAACTTGACCCGGGTATATGGCTGCTCAGTGAGCCAAGTCTCCGAATATTTTAATGTAGTTATAAATGTTTAAAATGTTAATAATAAATCTAGGTTGTTTAAAGAATATTTCCAAATAACATAAAATATTTAGTTTCCCCCACCCAACCCATAAAAGATAAGATTTATCACAAAATGTTTGAGGAATAATCAGCCATTTTGGGCTAATATATTTTAATATTTATACACATGACACATGCTGAATATAAATGATACACTGTGATTTCCCATAGTGTATGGAATTTATACAATTAACTGAAAGGTCCAATGGCTTGAAGGCACATAGGTGCAAACACAGTTACAAGGCTTTGCTGATTATTGTTATAAATCTTATAAAGCATAAAGGCATTAAAGTATATTCTGTTTATACCATTCATTTTAAAATACAGCTTATAAAATATTATCATTTCTTATTAAAAGATTTATATTTTTCTGGCTTTTTTCTTTTATGAAGTGAATTTATTTGCCAGTATTCAAAAAAATACTTTCTATTTTTCCTCTTCCAAATATGTGTTTGAAATATACCTTGAGATTCAATATCAATTTTCTAGTTATTTCTCAAGGGTTATATTTGTGCATAATAATAGCAGCAAACATTCAGGCATTATTCCTTTGGTTTCTCCAAAGTGTTTAAATTTAAAAAGAATCAAATAACAAAGGCATGATGAACCAAATTGCTTATTTTACACACACATTACAGCCATATACATATGTATGCACTTATGCATGTATATTTCCAGCGCACCATTAATCATCAATGCCAAAATCATGTTATCAATCCACCTACACTGAACATTAAATGTTTTAATATTCATATAAATTGCATCAAAAATACACACGTGATTTTGCTTTTTAAGTTAAAGACTTTGGTCCTTAATGGAGATATTTTTCACTGGGCCTTTCCATTCTTTCTTAGCTACAGGTAATGTTTAAATATAGTTGTGAATAAAAATCTGCAATAAATTTTGCAACACGCCCCCAAACCGTCCAGTGTGTGAATTTTTTAAGAGGCGTTAAAGCCATAGCATATGAAATGTGAAATGGAAACATCCCGATATCTACATGCCTGATCCTGGGGTTGTCCACCCGTTAGTAAAAAGGCACTGGATTCTGCAGCTGCTTATCAAATCAGCTTTATGTTTCTGGAATGAGTTCCTGCTGCTGAATCTGAATTTGTAGACAGTCATGAAAAAAATATCCTATAAGATTGATCTGGCTCAAAACAAAACCTCTGGAAAAGACACGTAAGTTTTATCAAACCCACGTACACCTAGATAGCTTAAGGATATATTAACAGTCTGAATATTTGTGTGCATACAAACACATGCCAGCATATTTCATATGTTTACTTATATTCAGACTACATATATATATATATATATATATATATATATATATATATATATATATGTCTTGTCCAGATGTCAGTGATAGGATCCATATATGGGGTATATGTTTATATCATATTAATAACATTTATTCGGTAATTTGCATGCTTACATCAGCTAAAGTACAATATCGCTTCCCTTCTTTTTTTGCTTCTTGCTATAACAAGTCTGGCAATCAAAAGGAAGGAAATAAGTATAGAAATTGTTTCTTTCATCAACTACCCAGACTGGTATTTGGGATAGAAATTCATTAGCATGTTTTTCCCCATTCATTTGTTAAGCCAGAATGCTGGAAAGAATTCAAAAATACAGCCTTTCTCTTACTTTTCTTTTCCATGAAAAACAAACCCTTAGAGGAGGTCCAGAATCAGCTTTGTTTCTTTTTCCAAATGGGCCTAATATCATTTCTCAATCACCGGCACGCACGCACAAAACCCACTGTGTGCACCCAAGGTCCGTATGTGGCTCCCAAACACAGCTGCACATTTGCAAGCACAACATCTTAAACATTGGAAGCCAATTTGGACTTACTAAAAATCTATGATCCAAGTGAGAAATCATGCTAAATATGAGCTCTGGTAACTTTATTTTTAATGATGACTTTTTATACACACACAAGAAAAAAACAAGGTAGGAAGAAAGATCAGCAGGGTGAATGTAAAAAATGTTCATCTTAAATTTCTACAAACCCAAGTGTCAGGGTAAGCATGTACGGTGCATCAAGCATAACAAAATGAAAACGAGGTTGGGAGGGAGGGGGGTCTCAGGCACTTGCTTCCTTGAATCCCTCTGAATACATTTCACAATTCATCAGTTTTTGTCTTTCCTGCCACGAATGAGGACAATCAGACCAGACACCCATTAGATTTTTCATGCAATTTTTTTTTCTTGTTCATGACATGTTGGCAGGGAGGATGGCAATTCTGAAATCTTACCAAATGAGAAAAATGTCAGAAGCTGAACTGACAGCTAGTGGTTACTATGGTGATAGGTGATATTGAAAAAAAATAAAATAAGACTCAGTTAATTCAAAAGGAATCAAGTTGGGTATTTTTAAGCCAGTTGATACAGATGAAAACTTAATCCTGATATTGGGACATTATCTTTTCAAGCTAACAGCCAAAGACACCATTTAGCTTAAATAATAACTAAATACACAGCTCATAATCTTATGATTAAAAATAATGGAAAGAAATTGTATTGATAAATGGAAGTCAAATATTATTACCAAATGACTATCAGAGAAATATAGATTATATTCAGTGGAAAGAGGATTTTGTTGGGAAGGGGGTTAGTTCACAGTTTAGCAAAATATTTTTATAAAGAAAACACAATAGCCTTTCAGAAACAAGAAATGACTCTTAAGAGACAACCCAGATTCTGTTAAGAAACACAAAGACACACAGACATGGTATTTTCATCTTCAAAACTAAACAGAAAGCAAAGAAAAGAAAATTTTATTGTTATTGTCAATACATTAAGCCCCTATTTTATAAGGTATTTACAAAGCTAAATCCTCATTATGATTTTTTTTAAGAAAATAATATGTCTATTCTTCATATCATCATTTCTCTCTTTGGTTGATTTAATGTACTGACTATTTTTCAGGGACCTTCTTAATAAACAAAATAATAATACCACATACATACACCCTTGTCTAACACCAAGCCCTGGCAGCTTTCTCTAGCTCAATCAATTACTGCCATTACTTTTAGGTCTAATGATTTAAAAGAAGAAAACAGAATAGCATGAAAATACTATTTATAATTAACCAAAAAATACAATTGTGTGTCCCACATGTAGTGCACATAAAACCCAGACAAGATGGTTTTTGTAAAAAAGAGTTTTAAAATAATTAGTTAATAAAGAGAAATCAAAGTTAGCTAGCGGTTCCACTGAGAAGAAAACATCATGTCTGAAAATCTTTGACACAGAATAACTTTTTCAAACCTTTTTTCACAGTGACACTTAAGATGCCAAAAGTATGAGGGATTAATACCAAAAAGTGTAGTTAGGAAAACCAGAGGCAGCTCTTATTTTAAAATGGTGAGTTTGAAAATATTCCATGCTTGCATATTTTTCCATATACCACACTCCTGATCTAGCCTATTTTTTTTCTATTTGATATAGGGATATTAAATAATCTACTGTATCTCTTTTTAAATCAAATCTTTTTGAGAGTTATAGGTAACTAGTGAAAACAAGATTCTTATTTATAACCTCAAGCTAGTATTTAATGCGAGGGGGAGGGGGTACATTATCAAGGAGGAAGCTCAGGGGGGGAAATTAAAGTCCTGTTGGCTAAGGGAACCTCTTTTCCACTGAACAGACTACAATGCCATCTACTGGGAAAGTGAAGTTCAACTTCACTTTAAACAGTAAAGGCTAGTTTAAAAGGCAGATAGATGTAACTGGAGAGACAGCCAGTCCTACACCCTTCACTTTCAAAAAGAGAAGAAAAGAATATATATATTGTAATTGAAACATCAGCTCTTATTATAGATCATGATGTTCTTCCTCTGAGACCTCCTTCCAGCATTTTGCTTCTTAATTTCAGCTAAAGCCTCTATTTATTAGCTCCTTCCAACTACTCTTGAGTAGCAAGTTAACAACACCCAGAAAATAATCACCAGCAGTGAGCGACCTTGGGGTCCTTCCCTGCATTCTCCCGCTTGTGATTGTTATTGCCAGTTTGTGTTGGAATCCTCTCTGCAAAAGATTTTTTTTAATACCTAAAATCACAGTGGGAAAGGTAAGGGTCCCGGTCAGGAGGGGTCAACGAGAGTGAAGACACAGAGAGAGCTCCTGACATCGTAAGCATAAAGTCTCTATCTTCTTATGCTATAGGGGATGCTGAAGCTAAGGCATCTTTTAAAAAATAAAAATCCGTCAAGTTTTTGCAAGCCAGTCTCACATTTCCGCCAATGCATCCTTTGCTCATTTGGACGCTTTTATATTTTTTCATTTTGGCTGGCTTGTATGATTTTTAAAAGTGAGAAATGGACAGGATTCGGGGCCATCAATTCCCACTCTCTAGACAAAACTATTCAAGTTGAGGAAAGCAATATTTAGAAGAAAAGACTATTACCCCAATTAAACAAGAATTTATTTTACAAACACTATAAAAAATAAATAAGTTCCTACCTAAAAGCTACTGCCCACATATTCCAAGTATAAGTATAGGCATAAGTAAACAGCAGAGATTCTCAACCTCCACACTACTCACATTTGAGGGGGGATCATTCTTTGTTGGGGGAGGGCTATCCTGTGCATTGTAGGGTGGTGAACAGCATTCCCAGCCTCTACTCAGTATATGTCACTGGCACCTCCACACACAGCTGTGATAATCAAGGTCCCCAGACATTGCCAGATGTCCCCTGGGAACAAAATCATCTTCCCATACCCCCATTGACAACAACTGTTGTGGGATACTAGCTTCAATTGTATATAAATTCATTCTCATATGATTCTCTGTCTGGCTGATTCATGTTGATGCATGACATAATATTTCTTAAAAGATATAAGATTGTGGTAGAGTAGATGTGAATAGAAGAGGAGTAGTGCCCATTAATAACTTCTGTAACCTCAGAGCCAATCAGGGCTCCTGACCTTTCCAAAAGGCTCCCTAGAAAGTTCTAGGGAGAGCTGGCTCATGGATAGTAGCTGTCATAAGGATACGCCTCAAAAGCAAGGAAAAAATTGCCATCATGATAAGATTTTGGGGCAAGCAGAGGAGTTCAGATGGAAGATGGGGAGAGGAGAGGGGAGTTGTTTTTATTCAAATTGTTTAAGGGCTTTACCATTCGAAGGCAAAAAGTAAACTGAAAAATAGTTAATATTTAAATATGAAGTCTCCCCCCCCCCCCACACAACACACACACACACACACACACACAAAAAAAAAAAACAGACAATTTTGACAGGGAAGGTGTAAAATTTTAATTTTCAAATTAGGAACATAATTTGAAACTTCATTGTGGATTTTTTTAAAAAAACTAACCCCTTGGTAAGAAAAGATAAGGTTGAAATAAAGGTTAAGAGGAGAATGTGGAGTGGGGGGAGACACAGAGCTACATTCAAGAGGGCTAGTGAAGTTAAAGTTGTAGTCAAGTACAGGCTTAGGACAGTGTAGATCTGTATGAACCTGAAATGCTAATAACAATGAATAAAACCTTTTAAGTACTATCCAAGGACATGTGTACAAAGTCTCCATTTAAATTTCTTCAACAGAACAGCGAATAATCCTAATGGACTGTATTAGATGTGCATTGTCTATTTGCCTTGCCTCTTACCAGGGATATCCAAGTTGGGTTGGTGGGAAGTTTTCAATCAAATAGTAATCTTTCCACAGTTCTCACACTGAAAAAATGTAAACAACACCTGTCTCTGCTCCCCTTGTTTACCAACCCTTTGGTGATAACAGGCAAGAGCAAAGAGAACCCATTTTTAACATTTGACATTTTTAATACTCTGAAATCTTGCTTTTCCTCATTGCAGGAAAAGGGTATGTGGGACTGAGAGGAAACTGAATGCAAAGCAAATATATTCATTCTTCAAAACTGTAGCCACTGGTACCATGTTCTATAATACCGGTGGCTTTTGTGAAGTGCTTCTTTCTTTAAATGGGCTGGACCACACATACTCACTCATTCAGAATAAGTCTATAGATGAACTGTCTCCATATTTTAAAAGAAACTCAGCTTGTGCGGTCTGCTGATAGCTCAGAGAAACAAGGAACTGTTTTCACATCTCATTCACATAATGGATGGAGCCACAGTGCAGAGCAGACAAGCCCCCTGGAAAGCGTTCCGTTTGTCACTACACACAAGGAAATTCTCTTACGTTTCTGCATTGAGCTTTCTAATCGAAGCTAGATTTCCAGGGCAAGATTCATGGCACTGGACCCAGGAGGGATTACTGGTCAAGAGCATTCACCCATGCACTTCCTACTCTGCCCATGTTTACCACACTTGTAAATTTCAGCATCCCTTTGAACCCTGGATATTGTCTAGGGGTCCTGCTACTAAGGTGGCTTTTTAATTTTTTTTTTTTAGTTGATCATGACCTGTTAAAATTATCCAGGAACTTGTATATAAAGGATTTTCTTTACGTTCTCTATAGATATTACCTCGGCAGTAGCCATAAAGTCACCCAGGCCTGGCAGCCTGCCCATGGTTCCACTCCAGACAGAGACACTCCCTGTGACTCTGTAGAGGGGTTACTCTGCACAGAACACTAGTGGAATCCAGTCTCTTTCAGTCTCTTAACTTTTATCGTCAGTTGCTAAATTAGCTAATGATTAATTAGTTAATGTTTTCAAAGCACTTTGAAGATGAAAAGCACTGCCTAAGTGCTAAGTGTAAAACAGCATTAGTTATTCCACTCTGCAAAGACTAATTAGCTTTTAAAAAAAAATGTTCCCCCCAAACTGATCAATAATGCTTCTGGTATTATAGTGGGAATGTTTGTCCTGCAGATCCCTAAGACCCACCTCTCGTTTTAAGGCTTTTAGGCTCTGAGCCACGCAGAAATCCTGACCGAGGTTTATTGCTTAGTAACCCCTTGGCTTTCAAAGTGGCTGGAGTTGGGTTAGTGATGTCATCTATACAAAACACAGCATTTTTGCTGTCAAAGAAAGCTTTAAAGGATTATTTAACAAAGCGAAAAGTAAAGAACTAAACTCTAGGAAAGTGGTACAGAAACATGATCAGTGAACTTATATTTAAGAATTAAGCTTTTAAAGTTTTCCCCCCCTCTCCTCTAAAGAGCTCTTTAACGGTGGTTCTCCAGGTGGCCTCTGAATTTATTGTGAGATTTCACTTTGATGGCTATGAGTCCTCATGGGAACTATTATGTCAATAATTTCTACAGCAACATTTTATTCCAGGTACAGAAATGACTTAGAAGATAGAGTTGGGGTCTGGAAAATACAGGATCCCTCTTTAAATTGCCCATGCCAACCACTGTAGAATTAAAAAAGATAACTTCCACCATTTCTCCCCTTGGCAGCCAGATTCTTAATGCACAGACCCCTTTCTAAGCTTTTTGGGTGCTAAGTATCCTGAGAAACCACTCAAAAAAGTCCCTATTTTGCTTCTTCCATCCACTTTCAAAGACTTGAATAATGTAAAGTTAATGAGAATTATGAAACTGAAACAAGCATATCAGTAAATGAAGGTTTGAGGGCCATTCGTCCCCTTGGTACAAATACATACTTCTCCCTGCTGTCTGCCAGCGGGCCTTGGTTATAGGCACTGGGGATTTGGGGATTGTTTTGTGAAAATGCTTAAGATTATTATTTTTAGTCAAGATAAAAATAGTCTTTCAGATTAAGAATACCAAATAATTTGGTAGTTTAAAGACTGTTTTGTTTGGGGCGGGAGGGTTTGGATGGCAATTTCAAAGTGATATTAATATGTTAATTATTGAAGACATCAAGCAAACACTATTAATACAGGGTGGGGCAAAAGTAGGTTTACAGTTGTGAGTATGCAAAACACAGGGTTTACTATTGTATTATTTTTATTAACTATTTTATTATTTTCCATATGAACAACTGTAAGCCCCACCCTGTATGTCACTCTCAAAATATGCAGTTCTAACAGATAAACTATAGAAACAACTCAGCTTAGAAAATAAAAAGTTAAAGCTAAACAAAAGAAATGTTACACATAGGAACATATGTTCTTTATGTATTCAGTTACTCCAGGATTGAGTTTAGATGGAGCAAAAAGACAATAGATAGCACATTAGACATATATATGTATATGTGTGTATATACTACATACATAAACATATATAAAACATGTAGGATATATACATAAATTACACATTGCACCCACATGAATCAAGCATTTGCTTAGCAAAAGTATTCAAATTCCCAGAATTATAGGTGTAGTATCAATATCAGTGTCAGCCTTTCTTATTTGCACTAAAATATATCTGTCCTAAAAGCACAGTAAAATCACTTGAAAAAGAAAAAAGGAGTGGGTATAATGAAAACTGTGGTCAGCTACTAGGTGATTTCCTTGCAATTTCCTAAGTAAATATAACAGAGCATACACCCATAATAATTTGCAAATCACTGTAACCCAGACCCTAAAAAAACATAAAATATGAGCAGGGTTGGGAAGGGAGAAGGTGGTCAGATCAAGGGCAGCTGTTACTTCCAAGGTCTCTATAAAGGAGTTGGATACTAAATATAGTTAAAGGGAAGAGGACGGACTAGGGTAAAGGTATGATTTTGACTGGAAGGAGACGTTCCTTTGGAAATTTCAAAGATTATTTAAAATTCTTATCTAAATCAAGTTCCCTTCTGAATTTCTTTTTCTTATAATTGAACAAGTGTTAAGCTGTATCGGGCTGTCACAGCTGTTCCAATACATGAACCACATTTATAGTAACAGCTTTCGTTACACATTTTTGTGGAGTAGTTTCCAGCATAGTGTGATTCGAGCTTGCATATTTTATACTACTTGCATATTGAAAATAAACCCAACATTTTAGATTATTTTTCTCATAGTGCATCTGGCATGTATGGTTTGTGAAAGACAAAGGGGCAATTGTGATTTCATACTTAACTGATCTGAATACAACACCTTGTTTTATTTTTGTATATTATTCTCAGTGTTTTGGTTAAAGTGAAAAAAATTTACGTGAGGTCAGTAAAGAAGTCCTAAAAAACTGAAGCTTAACCAAATCATTATCCATGGGCCCAAACACTAATGCAATTTTTTCACTTTCATATCTTTATGAGGACATATCAAATATCCAAATATTATATGGGTAGTAAGGCTATGCCATATTACTCTGTCAGAGATGTTAACAAAAGAAACATGGAAAAATCAACACAGTCAGAACTTTTAATTATTTTGAGTCAGATTCAAAAAAACACTTGTTCCTTTAGCCCTGAGTAACAACAGTGTGTTTTCAACCAAAGGTGACTGTTCCCAAAATGACCACAATTCATGACTTCAATTGTTGCTTCCAGAAATATTCCAATATTTGCAAAACACAGAAATTCTGAAATGCCTATATTTACACAGGAATAAATAGACTATGCTTCAGAAACCTATAAAAGAATAATCTTTCTACCTAAGTAAAAATAATTGTTGTATAAATAGATTTTTGAATTAAATGCCCACATGCTATTGTTTTCAGAAACTATAAAAGAAATAGCCATCTGTTGCTTATTGTCCTTTTCATAGAATTAGATCTTAATTATCTGCAAATGCCTTATCTTTTCCCAATCCCCACAGTACACACATTGTCTAAATTTTGCTTCTTGTTGTTCAAGCCCTCTAAATTAGTAGATTCAAAATTAGCCAGTTATAGCAATGCTTTTCACTTTAAATTTTAATAATAAACAGAGACATCTCCTTCCCTCCCTCCCCCAGACCCTCCCTCTTTTCTGAAAACTGAAGGCTGCTGCTGAAAGGATTGAAAATCTGGAAAGAGTTTGGGGTGGACTGGCCAACCCCCTTTCATTTCCTTCAGATGTTTACAATCTAGCACCTTTCTGAAGACAAAGATGGGGAAAAAGCTATTTTTCCCTTTGACTGAAGGGTGAGACAGGGGGGTATTAAAAACTGATCAATGTAATTTTTTTCTTAAAAGTATTTGCACATCTGTGAAATAATGTAATTTATTTTTAAAATTCTTTTCATATGACATACATGATTATAGCCTGACCTGAAGTATTATTCAAATATAAAATTAAACGTTCAAAAATTTGCTGTGCTGTGGATGGCTAAGTTTATCTGAGCTATGCATCCAACTTATATAATTCTCTTAGAACTATAAAAGTGAGCCTCTAGATCTCATTGAATCTCTAAAAAGGGGGAGTAGCGTTTTAAAAGAAAGTGTGATGATCTGCTTCTT
The DNA here is from genome assembly GCF_027574615.1 of Eptesicus fuscus. Lineage (NCBI taxonomy): Eukaryota > Metazoa > Chordata > Mammalia > Chiroptera > Vespertilionidae > Eptesicus > Eptesicus fuscus. The sequence continues at coordinate 10,890,418 of NC_072493.1, forward strand.
TTTGTTTCGTTTCCTTTTGATCAGCCTGCCAGGGCCTAAAGAGGTTCTACTACACTGTTTCAAAACTAACAACAATAACAACAAGGTGATGGGGAGGGCTCCTGGGTAATAATGGAAATTCTGTGTAAAGTAGATTGTATTTTATTATTGCAGACAAACCTGTGACTCGAAGGAAGTTTATAAACCGTTTAAGTAAATTCTTCTGTTTGGGTGAAATTGCTTGAGATATGTTAAGAGCCATCTGTAATTTACCTGGACTGCCCTATAAGTAGGGTATGCTACTTTCACTCCAAGACCCCCATTCCCCTACCACCACCCAAACACAGCAAGTGCCCCAGTTTACTGAGAGAAATTTGCCCTCCAAATTCATCGTTTATAAAAACAAACTTTCCCTGACCAAGTGCCAGAGGAAAGTTTCATTGTCATTTACATATCCTTACATTGTCTGCTCTGACTGTATCTGCCTGTGAGGGAGGAATCCTAGAAAGCTTCATCAAAATTCAAATTCATCCTGTTTCTCACACAATCACAACTAGCAATGATATTGAAAATAATTGGAGCCCAGAAAAGGAGAGACCCTATATTAAACCTCTTTGAAGTTATGCCTCAAGTTCTGGTACTTTCCACATTTATTTTTTTTAATAAAATCCAAGTTCTAAAATATTTATTGTAAATTAATAATTTAGAAATAAACCAGAATTTATTTATAGATTAATATCATCAAATTTTAAGTCGATAGGAAAACACAATTACTAATGTTATTATGGCACAAATTAATAGTCAGATGGTCTCCAGAAAAAAGCTCACCCCAGGAAGAAAGGGACCTGCAGTTACCGTTTTTAAAAACATGAGCAAAATAAGGGTGAAGATATTGTTTCTGCTGCCTAAGACAGACGGACTTTAATAACACTTAACAGAATGATGCACATAATGATCTCAGAAAGCACTTCTTATGCCTCATCCATCATGCCGAGGAGAAACTGAAGCCTCCGACAGCATTAGGAATTATTCTAGATCTTGTCAGTAATTCGCAGCTCCTCTGTAGTATCACAACACAAATGTGCGTGTGTGAGACACTGACCATTAATCTAGGAGTTTTTCTAGTCACAACAGCGTGCTGAGAATGTATCAATTGTTTCATGGAGAAATGGCATATGTGAAGCCACACTAAATAAAACAAGAAAAACCAGGGAGATATATGGAGAGATAAACAAACAGTGTGTTAAGGAATGAAAATGTTTTCTATCACTCCGAGAGAAATCAAAGTAATGTCCCCAGCACATGGGCTAGGTGAATTGGAAACTATAAATGTCCTGGCTGAAGAGCCAGGCTCTGGCTGATTAAAAGTTTCTATAAAGTTGTAACATATTGTCAACATTCTTAAGTAATAAGCCCTTATGTGATGAGAAAATGATTGGTTTCCTTTCTCTGCTAAAGAAAATGCAAAAAGGCCCACTTTCTGTCCTCCAGGCAGAAAATCAAAGTGAGCACCTGGGTTATTTGTTTCACTCATTTTAAGTTCTCATGGGATTCAATAAATGGAGGGGGAAGATCCTGAGGATGAATAACATAACCAGCTTAGTCACAGATATGTCTAGCTTGGACAGTATGTCAGTGGCAAAACAAATGTGAACTCCCAACCCTCGTGATAAAACAAACAGCAGAGTTTGGCAGCATCTTCCTCAAAATAAGCTCTGTTCTTAATAGTGTGAGGACCATTCTAAAACAGGCTCTGCTCCGGAGAAAAAGGTTTATAAATATTTGCAAACCAAACTCTTAAAACATTCCTCCGAGCCCACTCCAAATCGATTTCTATACATGCACTGTAAAGATGAAAGCTGGCTAGATGTCTGGTTTATGATAAATTAAGATGGTTTAAGTCCTAGCAATCATATACCCCACACAGATGTATTTCTGTGAAGTTCTGTGATCTACTCAATAACCAAACAAAGCAGGCTCTCGTCAAATGAAATTAAATGAGTGCTTCTTAGAGTGGAACAGGACCGAGAAAAAAATACACAGGTGAGAAAATGGAGGTACAAACTAATAAATAGTAATAATCACCAAATTAAAAGTTTTCTAAAGCAAAATGCACGTTTTTCTTAATAGTTGCCTGAACTGGGATAGGTAACTCTAAAGAGACCAAAACCACTTGGAAATTAGTGTCCATGTAAACTGAGTTCTATCTTATTTTCAATACTCAAATATGAAAGATTATATTTTTTAAAAAAACATTTTTGTCCCGTGTAATGATGAACAAAATTCCAAAGAAGACAGAAGTGCTAAGTATACAACTCGGGTTCGGCTACTTTACTCACCTCCCCCGGCCCCAGCTCAGAATAACAGTTTATTATTCACAAGTAACAAACTCAAGGGCAAGATAGAAGCAGAGCTCCTAGGAAGTGGATGTTGCCTGGTCCCCTCCTTCCCCATCTGCATCAGCCCACCTCCCCTCACCTCACTTCCTCCCCCACCAAAAGCTATAAAGCAGAAATGTCACTGAGAGCATCACCATGGTCTGGCAATGGACAGATATTTATACTGAATAATGCTCACGTCAGAAATGAGTAAAACCAGGTTTAAAACGGAGGTTTTTCACAAAATAATGAAGAGGAAATATCATGCTAGCAGTGGTAGAAGCATAAATTGTGCTTATTCATTCATTCTCCTTTTCTCTTCCCCTCCCCCCATAGAAACATAATTTTTATTTTTCAATTCTACATACATACAAGAGAACTTGGCTTTCGCCACAGTTGCTGCTCTTTCAAACCCAAGACTAGAGACAAGGATAATTTTTAAAGATTTCTTGAAAAAATAAAAAGGTGGAAATGAGAACACATATCTTTCATGATTTCAATTCAAAGAGAAAAGGTAAATAGAATTCCCCAAACAAAATTACCTGGAGCTTTAACTTTTACTTTATCTAATTGAACAACAGTGAAAATATCAGCTAAAATTGTCACCTGCTCAGAGAATACGCTGCTCCTCCTCCTAGCAAAGGAGCTGGAGGAAGGACAGGAAAAGTGTTTACATTTCAATTGCTCAGATGCTGTCCTGAAAAAGATGACAAAAGAACACTGCGATATTTCTGTGGGAAGCTTTCTGAGATGTCAGGGCTGGAGGAGGCAACATGGGAGCTAATTGTAAGGAGACAATTCAGCGGGTGTGCGTGGGGTCCTCCTTGGAGGGCTGGTTACCACCCACGCCAATTTCAGGTGGAAAACAATACCCAGAAGGATCCCTGTCCCCCTACCAAAAAACAAATCCTGTAAACCTCTGCTATCTGGTACCAAGCATGCATACTCTCTAGGGCTGAGATAAAGACCCAATCTGTTCATCAAACACCTCCAGGCTCCGCCATCTAATAGGAACAAATTGGCAATGACTGCCCAAGCTAGTAACACAGGCCACTGATTTGTAGATTGATACGGATGCCTAATGATCCCCTTGGGCAGATCAATAGGAACAATCCTCATCCCTGCCTTTCTTCTTTATTGGCCTGGAAGACTAAGGCCAGGAGAAAGCAGGAGGTGGAGGAGGCCGCAGTGCTACCTGGGGACAGATGGAGAATAAGGAGACAGGTGTTGATGTGTGGAAGGAAAGCCACTCAAAGACCAGCCCTCCAGAACTTTTCTGTGACTGTCTCAATTCATTCTGTGTATCTGGCAGGCAAAGGGTGTAAAAACAGCACACAAGACACTTTCTATTAATAGTGGCCATGCACAACCTTCAGTGAGCTCCAGCTGGGACAGGGAAGAGAAACAGTGTAAGGCCAAGCGCCACTCCAAGAAGAGCTTGGTGGACAGAAAATGCCGAAGATGTGGATGAGAGCAAGTGAAAGAGAGCGAAGATGTGATGCTCCATCTTAGGGAAAGTTAGGACAGAAGGACTGTGAAGTGCCTATGATCACAGAGGAGCAACGATGGTGGACATTGTTTTAAATATCGTAGAAAGGAAGCCAGTGAATTGATCCTCTATATTGCTTCAACATGCTGAGAGCAACGCTCTGTCTCCTCCCCCCGCCCCCTGCAGTTGGTCAGCTAGTTCTCACACATGGGTGCTATTGTCTAACCTTCTGCCTTTCTCTTTAGTGCACTGAGCAGGTTTTCCAGAAGTTGACTGCACTTCCCTCTCCTGCAGACCAACCCTCTCCACCCCCAGAGGTAGGGCTTGCTTTCCATTTGTGTATTATTCTTGTGAATAAAATTATCCAATTAGAAAATCCATTTAAAGTCCTTAACAATAACAGGGAAAAACTAATGGAGTTGCTTTGGATTTTCTTTTTCAATAAATTAATGTTAGTAATGTTCTGTGGATTCTTAAGTGCTCACTTATATCATCAGGGTTATTGCACACATAACAATTAGTCCTAAATTTCTACACTGATTTGTCTATACTGTGGGAAGTCTGTCCTGAAGGAGATTAATCAGAGGAAAACTTACTGGCAGACAGAATGAATTTGACTTCTAAAACAAATGAATCGACAAAGTCTAAACGTTTGTACTTTGTGTTTATATTCTTTTTCTTCTTTTCATTATCAGGGAGTTTTAACAAAACAAAACAGAAAAACTCGCCTTGCCTCCCGCGCAAATCTTTTACAACTACATGCACATTTGCAGGTGTTGCATACAAAACAATCAAAAGGAGGGAGGGAAACGTTCAGTTTTTTACTCCAGCATTCAGACCTGCAACTAGCCGCCTGAGAATTTGCTTTGTTCAGTAATCAGTCTGGTTTGGTTTTGTTATTAAAGGGAGATAACACTGAATGTCAGAGATGAAATTGCATTTTCTTTATTGTCGAGGGTGAAACCCTTGCCACACCAATGATTCAGTGAAAGATTCTTTTTTTGTAATAATAAAAATGTTTTTAATCTCACCCCCCTTTTTTTCTTTTTCTTTCTTTTTTTTTTTTTTTTACATACGTAAAATAAAACTGAAGCTACATGGAAAACCTTGGTATCCCAGCCCACTGTGTAACATCACAAATTGGTCCATTTCTTTCCGGTATGTTGCATCTTCCTTTTTAAATAAAAGCAAACGTGGAATAGTGTTAAATTTTGACAGTAAAGGGGTTGCACTGATGAACCAAACAATCACGTGCACTGGAGCTCCAGCACTGACCACTTAAAATTCAAATTTCACACTAACGATAAGTGTAATCATGGCAATCAGCATCACCACCACCACCGTCACCATCATCACAATAAAAAGATGCATTCTGCTCGCTGGTGACATCAATCAACTGTGTGGTGAAGATCAGAAGCAGCGCTCCCCTCTTGCTCTCTCACTCCGTCTGTCTCACTGGCTCCCCTCCTCACCTCGCTGCTTTCCACCCCCCCTTCACCCCCGCTTGAGAAGTGATCACATTTAATTCATTGCATCATTATGTCATCTCCATACTAATCTCTGCCCTCACACCTCCACCACTTTGACATGCAAATGAGCTAGGAAAAAAAGCCTCACATTAATATAAAAAAGTCACAGCAATCATGTCTGATTTCCTGCCTTCCAGCCCCACAACACTCCCTCCAATCTCCACCTCCTCCCCCCTCCCCCCCCCCCCCCCAATCTCTCTTTCCAGCACGCTGTGCTGGTGATCACAAGAAACAACAGCAATCTGTTGAAGATCAGACGCTAAGACAGGGAGGTGGGGAGAAGGATACAACACATACACGTGTCAGCAATGCGGCCCAGGCAGTCCTATTTGCATATTCACATGAGTTCCATTCTCAGATTGCTTAAGCAGGAAAGAAGTTAGGTAGCTCCCCTACCCACCTACCCTCCCAGAACCATAAAGACACAGCTTTAGAGAAGAGGAAGAGGAGAGGGAGAGAGGAGTGAAAGAGAGGGAGAAAGGGAGGGAGGGAGGGAGGGAGGGAGGGAGGCATAGGAAGGGGAGGGGGACAGAGAGAGTACATCTGAATGTAAAGGACAAGAGAGAGAATATGAGGAGAGAAGGAGAATGAAGAGAGACTTACACATTAAGATACAGAGATAGGGAAGGAAGGAAAAGAGAAGAAAAGAAAGGCTGTCCACATCTGCCTTACCTCAGCTAGCTTGCTTTCTGTTGCTCTTAAAAGGAATTCCCTGTGGTTCCTTTAGAATTTTTGAGAACCATCCTTCAGGGTTTTTACTTCACTCTGTCCCTCTTTCTCTCTCTCTCTCTCTCTCTCTCTCTCTCTCTCTCTCTCTCTCTCTCTCTCTCCCTCGCTCCCCCCCTTCCTCCTCCTCCTCCTCCTCTTTCTGTGTTGTGACTGGGTTTATAAAAAAAATAAAAAGACATCTCCATGTTCAGCTAGCAGTCAAGAAGGCATCATGAAGTCCAGGGCTACAGGGGGAGGGAAGAGAGGAGGGGAGGGTCACAGCTTAATGCTTTACAAAGGAGAACCTGGAGTCTCTGTTTTTAAAACATCCCTCGCACATACAATGACTAACCAAGACAAAAATATATGTACTATATGTATACACAGGAACATATGCACATTTTCACCAGTAACCCAGATGTCAAAAATGTTAAGACTGTGATGCAAACAATTGTAGGAAAATTATGAGTCATTGTGAAAACCCCACTGCCGATCCACTTTGCTGCTCTCTGATTGCAGAGGGGGCCATGCAGCTAGGGGCTTTATTTGCTGAATCACATTTGTGGCAATACCTGGGAAATAAGGGACAGGCTTGAGATGGGGTTTCAGCTACTGCAGTGAATTTCCCAGCTGTGATCAGTTTTCATCAGTACTTTTGTGGTAATGAAAATGTGTGCACATGTCCACAAATTTTCTTGCTTTCTTTTTCTTGCAACAAAAAAAAAAAGAAAAACTCAATTGAATTATATATATATATATATATATATATATATATACACACACACACACACACACACACATATATATATATGTAAGCTAATGTAACCAATAATAGCTGTCTTTAAATATTCCTTATGAAGTAAAAAATTGGTATGAATTAAAAAAACATAGAATGATTCATGCAAAATGCACCTGGTTTTCTAGTGGCCTACTGTATAACATTATCCTAATTGACTTTATTAGCTCTGGTGAAATGTTACTATCCCTCCAAGGAACCTTCCTTCCAAGACAAGTGAACCACTGCAGCTCTGAGGAACAGCAGCTGATTCAAAGAAATTAAGTGCTAGTCTGTTAAGTGAAAGGAATAAAAAATCTTCAAAATACAAAGGGTGGCATGTAGTTCTTTTTCATTTTCAACCTGTTCATTTCAACTAGCAAAGACAAAAAGGCATCCAATGTTGTGAGAAACTTTAATAAAAATATTAGTCTAAAAACTGGCCAGAGGGATGCTTTTGCAAATTGGTTTTCAACATTAATCCTAAACTTAAATAGTATGAACAATGGTCACGGTAAAAGGAAAAAAAAGATATGGTGAAGTTATAAGTCCCTAAAATTTATGCAAGTGAGTATTCAATAACTAATAGGGGCATTATAAAATGCAGGATAATAATAAAAGCAATATAAAAGTATGTATTACAGCACACATGCACCAGAACCCAAGTGTTGGTCTTTCTCTAGACACATATCATATATGAGAGAATATGATTAAATATGTACAACTGACTTTGCAGGGGAAGGAAGGAAGGAAGGAAGGAAGGAAGGAAGGAAGGAAGGAAGGAAGGAAGGAAGGAAGAGGGGAAGGGAGGGGAAGGGAGGGGAGGGAGGGAGGGAAGGGGGAGGGAGGGAGGGAGGGAGCGAGCGAGGGAGCGAGCGAGGGAGGGAGGGAAGGAAGTGAGTTTAAAAGATGTTAGTATTCACACTAATAAAAACCTTGGAGATCAGTGTTGAGCATGGTTAAGGAAATGCTAAGTAAAAATTGTTTCTTTATTTGAAACAGAACTCTTGGCAGACACACATCAGAAAAATTAATGTCTGTGTCTCTCACACACAAAAAAAGAGGTATGTTTTGTATTCATGGACTGAATTCAAAAAGGAGAAAGAAAAGGTAATTTTAAGAATCTGACCCTAATGTACAAGTTACAGCTGTCTACCCAAAATTGATGAAAAACATCTATGACAAGACTCATCAATGAATCCCTGAAATAAAGAGAAAGAGAAAATAACCAAAACATTAGACACAGGAACATTATATTTCAATATTATCATATGAATTAAATGTAATCCTTGAAGCGACTAGTCCCTGGGGTCACATATTAGGCCTCCCCCTCCCCCGCCCCCTTTTTTTATTTAATAGAGGTCACCCAGGCTGAAAAGCAAAACCTAAATGAAAAGCATCTTCAGTGTGCTTATAACATGAGCTGCAAGGGGTCAGGCAGCGTCTTGTATGGCCTCATAAAAAATACATAACCAGACAGCCTAATAGTATTTCTTTGCATTCATTTTTGGATGGGGGATGGGGTTAGGGGCTAGGGGCTGGGGGCTGGGGAGGAGAAAGGGTTGATGTTGGTAGCTATGATGAAAAAAAATCAAAGACAGCACACACAAAAACATTTTTAAAAAGAAGCTAATCTTTTTCTTTTGTGAAAATGTATCAAGCACAATTCTAAAATGTGATTAATTTATGAAATATATTGACATATTGATCTCATTTTTTAAAGACAGTTAAAGGTGCTTAAATGTATATCTTATATTCCCTCCTTTTTTTCAGCTAGTCATGTTAATTGGAAGCTTAGCTATGGTGGGTCCCTTTCCCAATTAATTTTTCAGCTCAAGTAAATAATCATTTAAATACAGATTTATAAACTACACTTATTTCAGATGATTTCTAAAAATAAAACAATAAAGTGGGGAAAAGTACATTGATAGGGCTCTGTTTTAACACAACAGAGAATATATGCAGACATACTACTAGAGGAGAAGAATGGGCAGCTAGGGAGGGAGAGAATGGGACGAGAGGGGGAGAGAGAAAGAGAAGGAGAATAACACAATTGGACAACAAATAAAAATAAACAGCTCTCAATGCTGGGGAGATGAGAGGAGCTCTAAATATATTCCTTCCCCTCCCCCTCACTTCTTTCCTCCCAAATATAGGCCAGAGATGAGTGACCCTGCTGGGGAAGAGGGATGCAGAGGTGACCCTGCGCTAACCAGCCTGTTAGAACTAATAAGGTGTTCTCCTAAGGCACTCCACTGACATCAGGGCAGTGTGGAGATCACTCTCCTTGTTATTGCCCATCCTCAGCTTGAAATTTACTACGCCTTTGCATTATTAAAGAGACAGCTCACATCCTCTACAGGACAGAGGAGATTTGGTGAGGATAAATAACTCTGCATTATTTTTATTTAAATGTTATGTTTATACTCAGAAGTGGAGGTATTAAAAATCCACGATTCTGCAACATAGCCACGTGAATAATCTGCCATTGGTGACTCCCACTGAGAGAGTAAAAAGGCAGGAAGAGAAGACTGAATTTATATTGTATACTCCCTTCTTTCTCCACCCTATTTGGGGGTCAAAGAATAGGGTATATTATTCGAATGTAACTAATTTTGGGTAGTACGGTCAGCATGACATTGTGATTCATGGTGGGGACTCCCCTATAAACTTTTCATAATTAAGACTTTATTTTATAACCTAAATTTCCCACTTAGTTCTTCATGGCTTTTAATCATGGAAAAGGGGATAAACTGTTAGGGTTTTACACAATATTTTTAAGAATATGCTTTAGCCCTGGCCGGTGTGGCTTGGTTGGAATGTTGCCCGGTACACTGAAACGTCACAGGTTCAATTCCTAGTCCAGCTAACCCCACATGGAGTACAGAGATGCTTGGCTCATGACATGACCCAAGAGCATAGTGTTAAATTAGTATTTGGGGCAAAAGTCTTAAAACAAATGACTTTCTTCCAAAATGTTACTATGCCAAGTCCAGAAAATGTATTTTCCTAAATAATTATCATAACAATTGATCACAGAGAATTAAACAATGAGCACAGGGACTATTTTACTAACTGCAACTTTTGATGTTTTGAGTGTTGGTGCTGATAAATTTCTCCAAATCTATTTGAGAAGTACCTCTTTGAGAATGTGCCCAGGTACAATGTGCCTCCACCAAAAATGAGTGCAGCAAGCAATAATGAGTAGAAGAAAGAAATACTGGACAATAGAGTTATTGCTGATTAGTTAGCTAAGATCTTGTTTTCCTTATAATCCTAAAATTTTGCTTGCAAAATACCTAAATATAGAAACCCAGGTAATATTCCCATTTCATGAAGATGCAGAGTTTGACTAAATTTATAAATGCTTTCTAATCTTTTGCATCCTTTCATATGCTAGTTTTTCTTCTTCACTATGGGATAGCCACTAAATGTATTACCTTACAAATATAAAACCTTCCACTCCTATTGATAGTAATAGATTGGTTTAAAATAATCTCCAACATGATGACAGCATAGCCTTGAGTTGGGTGATAACATAATCTGATAGATTTAACAATGGAGGATAAGGACTACAAATCTGTAAATATATACGGAATAAATGAACAGTTGACAATCAATTGAAGACATCCAAGGATCCTTTCATTATAATCTGTAGGAAAAACAATCATGACAAAAGCAACTTTACAAATGGACACTTATGTCTTTGAATGGAATTCCACTGGCATGACCAATAGATTGTATGCTAGAATAGACTTCACATAATCTTCAGTCTGAATTTACATCAATGATGAAAATTAATTATTCCACATTAATTTGGGAAATTTTTGTTTTTGCTGAAAATCTACCACACTAGGGTACCCTCAAAATCTTTGTCACTTTGTAAATTTGTTTAGTCATTGGCTTGCTTTGAATAAATAGTTTGTTAGTTCAATACTCTTTGTTACAAAGCAATATCCATGGAATATTTACTGTAATTGAACTTATCCTATATAATAAAGAGGTAACATGCAAATTGACTGTCAAGCCCTCACACAAGATGGCTGCCCCCATGTAGTCATAAGATGGCCACCCCCATGTGGTCACAAGATGGCCGGCAGGGGACGGCAGTTGTGGGCGATCAGGCCAGCAGGGAAGGGCAGTTAGGGGTGATCAGGCCGGCAGGGGAGGGCAGTTGGGGGCGACCAGGGGAGGGCAGTTGGGGGGGACCAGGCCTGCAGGGGAGGGCAGTTGGGGGCGACTGAGTCTGCAGGGGAGGAAGGGCAGTTGGGGGGGAACCAGGACTGCAGGGGAGGTCAGTTTGGGGCGATCAGGCTAGCAGGGGAGAGCAGTTAGGGGTGACTGGGCCAGCAGGGGAGGGCAGTTGGGGGCAATCAGGCTGGCAGAGGATCAGTTAGGCATCGATCAGGCTGGCAGGAGAGTGGTTAGGAAGTGATCAGGTTGGCAGGCAGAAGTGGTTAGGGGCAATCAGGCAGGCAGGCAGGCGAGCGGTTGGGAGCCAGCAGTCCTGGATTGTGAGAGGGATGTCCGACTGCTGGTTTAGGCCTGGTCCCACAGAGATTGGGCCTAAACTGGCAGTCAGACATCCCCCAAGGGGTCCCAGATTGGAGAGGGTACAGGCTGGGCTGAGGGACATCCCCCCCTCCCCCGTGCACGAATTTCATGCCCCGGGCCTCTAGTACACAAATAATTACCATTAGAATATTGGTATATCATAAAAGAAGGCACATTAAGAATCAATATCTTACAAAGAGATGTCTAAGAAATAATTGGATAGGCTTCCTTCTGCTGAATAACAGCTTTAGAACACAATACATATTTTGGGATGAATTAGTTGGTGAGCCACCAATCAAAAGCCACAACCAGGTCTACTGCACTTGCTTGCGCAGGGCACAATACCATTATTTAAACATATGCATTCAGGTGGCAGGATGCTAGATGGTTCAGTCAAAACATATGAATGGTATACATCGAGGGTCAGGAGCCCTGTGTTCTAGGCCTGGCTCAATCATTGGGCTGCTGCATGAACTTGGGAATACCATTTCACTTCTCTTAGTGCCAGTTTCCTGGTATTTAAAATGAATAAACCATGGGGCTCTTGTCAATAGTATCTATTTCCATTCCTTTGTAAAATAACTAAATGAAATAATAATTGAAAAACCCTTTCCTTTTCAATTGGATGGTTTGAGAGCCTCCAAGCACATGTGGAATGAGCATCAAGTCAATGGTGATGAGTATGCTCTGGACCCACACTACAGACAACTACCACAGGTCCTTGACCATCACAGTCTTAAATTACTTCATTTATGGTCATGTGGAGATTAATGCATAATTACCACAGACTCTTGGTTAATACCAAAAGCCAAAGAAAGTTGGGAGGAAACTGAAATGAAGTTTCAGGAGGAGATTAAAACTAATACTTGTGCAAAATTGCCTCAAAAGATTCAGAGAATGTATTTATCTGATCAAAATTCTTATATAGCATATCAATATATGTCTACCAATGGAAAATATTAAAATAAAGTTCACACACAATTATATCCATTTGGCTTTTCATTGGGACTTCTCAGTCAAAATTTCTTTGGAAAAGGGAAGCACCATTCTCCCTGATCTCATCGTTAAAGCACAAAAATGGAAATTACAAAATAAATTAAATTAATTTTTATAGCATAAAATCTAAGAATTTTAGATATCAGATCATGAAAGCAATTTTGCCTCTTTTTATGTTAATCTACATTACAATTCCAAACTCCATTTTTTTGGCTAATTTATTTTTTTCTTTTGTACTTTCTTTGTGAATTTAAAAAGTATTTACCCACTCATTAAGTGAAAAAAAAAGCAATTTGTTTACATATGCAATCATTAAGGACTGTGTTAAATAAAATTTATAATATAATCATTAATAATGTACTAATCTAAGGTAAAATAGTTTTCACTTATAATTACCTCTTCATAATATACCACACAAAAATGATGAACTGGTCTTAAAAATTCCTAAGAGGGTTAACAAGATTATAAATTAATATGAAAATTGTTCATGGGTCAAAAGAGGTTGGGAAATGCTGATCTCTGAGGTCTGTTTCAGCTCTAAAATTCTATATTTTAAATGAGACACCTCTGACTTTTCTAAATTAGTGGAAAGTAAATTTGCAGAGACTGCCAAATCCCCCATCTCGTTCACTAGTTACTTCCAAATTCGCATGAATATAGCATATGAAGTCTAAACCTTAAACAGCTCAAAATCTGGAAATGGGAAAAATAGATAAGTACATTTAAAATTAACTTATTCTCCGTATCTTATCTTTCCACATTATCTATTTGCTGGGTTAGTAATTTACATTACTCGATTTGCCATTTGAGGTTTAAAATTTGTGAGACAGTATCCTGCATGCATTGTTATAACCTGATAATAAACTGGATTTAAAATGTGCCTAGATTTGCAACCAAAATTTTCATCAACGTCATTCAAGTCACTAAGAATATTCTTTTAAATAATGAAGCCAGTAAAAGGAGCAAGAAAAAAAATAACTCAAGACACCCACATCTCTGAACTCATGGATTAGAAGATGTGTGAGGATGCTGCCTACCAAGAGGGGACACCCGGGACCACTTGGTTCCTTACAGGAGAGTACAGATCTTAAACAAAATTACATCATTGATCAAGGATTTAGGACTGGATTAAAATTGGCCCTGGACTTTAGTAACATGTAACAGGGGATACCATAATTTTTCTGTGAAAAGCCAGAGAGTAAACATTTTAGGTTTTCCATGCTATACAGTTTCTGTCAAAACTATTCAACTGCCACTGTAGTGAAAAAGCAGCCATAAATACTAAGTCAACCAGTGAGCATGGCTGTATTTCAATAAAACTTTATTTACAAAAACAGGTGATAGGCAGGACTCAGCCTGCAGTTTCCGAGATCTGATGTATAATAACATTTTAAATGACACAATTGAAGGATAGAATAATGAGTGGAGATACAGAATGGAAGAAGAATTGGAGAATCTTGATGATTGCAAACCCATTTAAAGATTTTAAATCCATGTGATTAGCATTTAGAATCTCTAATGTAATAACATGTATGTATACACATAAGATTTAGCCTTTCCAAATGCAATCAATGTACACTATTTCCTCACAAGTAGTAATATTAGTCCCACTTTATCAGTAAGGAAATTGAGGGTGAGAGACCCTGACCTTTCAGATTTATGAGTTAGTAAGTAGCAGAGTTACTAGTGGCCTATGAGTTTTTTGATACTTCTGATTGCTCCTTTAAATGAAATTACTGTTTAAACACACACACACACACACACACACACACACACACACACACACACACATCAATGCACAGAGTAAAACATTTACTACCAGAAATAGGGTATTTATGAGAAGCTTAGGAAACAACTAAATTAGCAATAAAATAGAAAAAAAAAGTATCAATTGACAAATTTAGCAGGATTCAGTCATCGAAGTTTCTTATGCTGAAATAACTTGCAGTTATCTCAATTTTAAAATGCTTTGAAAATCACTACCTTTTGTAACAAATACATCCATGCTTTTCTTTTGAAAAATCAACTCGAAATACAGTCAGGGTAGCAGATTCATCCATTTACAGCGAAACTTTCTTCAATTTCAATTCTCTTTATTCCCTGTTCCTCAATGCATTCTTTCAAACAACATATTCATGTGCTACACTGTAGTTTTACAAAATTGAAAAATCCAAACACAAAATTACCATGCTATAGCTATCATTATATTTATATGGAATTCTATATAATATAAAGGCAAAATTTCACTTTTGGAGTGATAATTATCAAGTGGGAGCCATTTTCACAGGTAAGACATAGATTCTTAAGTTAATTAACAAATTGAGCTTTTGGTTCATCATCATGAAAATGACAGTGTGGTAGATTAATGTGTTCCTTTAATCACTAGCATCTGTGAAAAAAGCAAAGGTCAACTTAATATATAATGATAGGTTCTTACCCAATGACTTGATAGGAGATTGTAGAAACAAAAGTTTCCTGGAAAGTAGAATGGAGGAAAATGGTGAGAAAACGGAATCATCACATGGCATACACTAAGAAAAGCCAAATTACAGAGCCTTAATTTAACAGTTCATTGTAATATTCCCATCTAAGATTAATAGGGAGACACCCATATTTAACATAAGAACTTATAGCAATTCATTTCAAGAAATGTAAAAATACTGAAAATTTTTTCATTAAAAGTGTATCTAAATTTCTTTCAATATTGTACTTTGAGTAATACTATCAAATTGATTGGCTCATCAAAATGACAGATCAGTGGTTTAAAATAAATTCAGTGTGTAAAAATAAAAATAACCATGATAATAAAAATTATTAAAATGATAATCCCATCAGGCTAAAACCCAAAGAATCAACATAATAAGTAAAATATCAAATATATAATATATTTTCCCATGATTAAAGCCACCATCAGCCCTTTAGTTTCACATAGAACATTAAATTAGTGTTAAATTAAGCTTTAATGGTTTTTATAGTAATCTGTAAATTTAGCTTAGTTTTATAGCTATTCTAGAGGCCCAGTGCACAAAATTCATACACTGGTAAGGTCCCTAGAGGTTGCCAGCTGCCACTAGGGTCCCTACCAGTGTATAAATTTCGTGCACTGGGCCTCTAGTATAGGATAAAAACTATATGCATAGGAAATTAATGCCTAATTTAATGTTTGTCCAAATTTAAATAATATACTATATAAAGTGGTTACAAAGTATTTCCATCAATAGCAGGAATCCAAAAACCAAGTTTAGTTCTTTAAGAGAAGAGTTTGGGATTCACAGTCCCTTCCTATCAGGCAGGCTTTCCTTCTCTGACAAGGGATGAAATGGAAGAAGAACCAACTGGAGCTCATGGAGGCTGACTAACTAAGGCCATCCTCAGCATGGTTCTTGAGGTGTCCTTGTACAGGTCTGAGAAGCTGCCAAACTCTTCCCCTTGCATCCCTCTGCCCCCAGGGACTCCATTTGCCTATATAATGCATTTTAGTATATCTCACGATAACATAGTTACTGTTCTATGAGAATTTTTTTACCTTAACCATCTTTTGAAAGTATCTTGAAAAAACACTCCTAAGTCTCCTAATTTATTTATATGTTAAAATGAGATTTCTTTAAAAAATAAGGTAAAATTAGAAATTGCTCTGAAATGTAAGAGAAACTCAGTTCAATGCAATTCAATATATACCAGATAAAATATATTTACTGAGCAACAGAGAACTGGATTAGACAACTGTCCTCTACACCAAAACCCAGAAGTAGTTTTACTGAGGACACATTTAATTCACTATCCAGTCATTATTATGATATTTCAAGCCGACAAAGGGGCAGGGGGGGAATGTTTTTTTTTTACTTGGTAGTAATATTGTCCAAGCAAATACAGTAGGTTATTTGTGCTTTATTTAAATTTTAATCACAATAGTGATAAATAGTAAGATCCTGAGCACTACTGTACTAGGCAATGTACTAAGCAAGTTGCTCTGTTATCCCATTTAATTCTCACAACAACTTTATGAGGAAAGTATAATTGTTATCTCCATTTCAAAATGGAGAACCTACAGCAAGAAATGGATCAACATTCATAGCTTGCAAAACACATCTAATAGAATTAGGTAGAAAGACAAAACTGCCCCTTTTTAGGCCAAAAATAACTGCAGTAAGTGTAGTAGTTATACTCAGTGAAAAATTTTTATAAGAGAGTATAGTCTAACCCTTACAGCATAAAACAATCAGGCCTCAATTTTCCCATTTCTGGGTCACTAGTTCATCTACTGACATAACTTATTATTGGTGGGTATTTAATAGAGGGTCATCTTCTACATCCAATTCTGAAGTAGAGAGTAAAGATTACTTTTAGCTTAATTAATTAGGAAGTTTGCAAAAATCTAAATATTTTTACTTTCCTCAATACAATCAAGGAAGTTTTCTTGTTTCTTATGTTATAGCTCCTCCTTTGGTCTTACTGTCTTTGGTTTTGTACTCTGCACCAAGTCTGTACATGTGAGATTTTTAATTACAGAGACATACAAAAAATAATTTACGAAGACAGTAAAAGGTATGAATGACACTGTACTTTTTCATAGAACATAGGCCCCTTCTCTTATCTCCATGTCTAATATATAGTATCTTTTGGAAAGATAAAATTTCTTGCAAAGAACTCACATAAGCAATATAAAATGTACATAAGCAACCTAGAAATCAACATCTATAACTCAGAACATTTTAATGTTTTGATCAATTTTCCACTCTTTAAAACAGGAAGGAGGAAGAGGAGGAGGAGGAGGAGGAGGAGGAGGAGGAGGAGGAGGAGGAGGAGGAGGAGGAGGAGGAAGAGGGGGAGGAGCTTACTAACTTCTCCAGAATTTTGGCAAGGCCACGTTAAACCATCCCAGACAAGTGAAAAACCATGGTTATAGTTTCAAAACTTTCAGAAAAAAAAGTTCATATTAAGCATTAATATGTTGGTGTGATTTTAACAATTATCAAATTACCCTTTATATATGTAGCCTAAATTATCCATGTTATTTCCTTGTCATTTCTTTTTTTAGTAGACATGAACTAAAACTAAATTAAATTATATACCTGGTCAAAACCTGTTTAGCCAATGTAATGTTTCATTAACCTAATATTTGAACAACTATTTAGATAGTGGATATATAAATGCTATCAAAATAATGTTCAAAATTCAATAAATTGAGTCACAATTACCTACTGACTAAAATCTCAACAGAGAAACTCTACCAAGCATTTCTCAAAAATGAGCAAGAGCTGGAATCTTTACACTTAGGGAAGTTTCACCCATACCTGGGTGTCAGGCCTGATGGAGCCTATGTTCAAGAAAGCAAATTATGTTCCTACTCCAGCCCTATAGTAGACAGTATCACACAGCAATTTTATAATAACATTGGTCTCAAGTTGTTAAAGTAAAGAAATCGCATGTAGATTATTCACCCGAATGAGCCTGGAAGCCCTAGGACTGCAGTGGAAATACTAGTATACTGATTCTGGTGTGAAAAGTTAATTCACTACTTCACTGTTCTCCTGCCAGGTAGTTTTCTTGTTTCTCCTAACATTCTATTGATTTCCATTGATTGAATTTGCTTAATTCTAAAGTGTACCTTGAAATGGACACTTCATTGGCTTTCATTTTCATTGGTTTCAACAGAGTCTACTTAAAATGTGGCACAGCATTAAATAACTTAAAGACCGACTATGGGTACTCAGACTTGCACCTCTAAAACTAAAAGATCCCATTAAACACCCTTGAAAACTGACTTTCCTGAATCATGATTCATGTAGCAGAGTGACTTATTAAGCCTGTTGGATAAAACATCAATATTCTTTATTTTACATCAAAACTTGTGTGCCTGTAAAATGTCACCACCACATCTTCCCCCTCTTCTTTCTTTGCATTTTGGTAGTGACAAAATAAAACTGGGATCATTACATTTTGGCACACTACACAGTGACTGCTACCAAAATTATGTAACTATTCTAAAGCTTGTTTCCTCTAGGAACCATGATCTAATTAGTCATGTCCCCTAAAGGAACAAGGCATGTGGGAAACAGATGGAGAAAAGCATAGTTGAATAGGAATGGAAAAGAGATTTCAAATGTAGAGAAATGGAGTAAGAAAAAAAAAACCTGGATAGAAATTAGAGTCAAACATCCTGATTGGGACAAAGCTTTGAGTGAGATGAGGATAAAAATCAGAGAAAAAACGGAAAAGATGCAAAAGCAGGATATGAAGAAGGAGTGGTAAAAACCCAACAGAAACAAGGTATAGTGGTAACTTATAATGGCCACTCAATTTCATAATAATTAAAAAATGGATTTTTATCTTAGTATGCAGAATGTTCAGTGTGTGGGTTCTCTAACCTGGATGCTTCAGCCTTAATAGGATCATTGATGAGTCTCAGGGAAAGAAAGAATCCTCTGAAATACTCTGTAAAACTTGAGGTAAAGTGTGTGTGTGTGTGTGTGTGTGTGTGTGTGTGTGTGTGTGTGTGTGTTCCCCAAAGGAATCCATGACCCCAAATAAGTTAAGAACCACTAGTCTAGAAGCTGCAGCCAGTGCATATCCATCTTCTTCTAACACAGGTGAAAAATACCACAGTGACTTCCCTGAGTGATTTCCTGTGCAGCTTTTCTTATGGGTCAAATGGCTTATTTGAATTACAGGTTCCCAACTGGGAGAGGAGCACTCATGCTCATATTCACTGTGACGAAATCTTCCCCTCAACTACCCACACTGAAGACAACATGCAAACAGATACATTCAGGAGCATTTTGATGAACGATGTGCTCTACAGGGTTAAGGCAGGGCATCTTTCAGTCAAGGAAAAGACACCTGACACTTCCAATACAGAGAAAGAATGTTAGCCCAGAAGAATGAATGCCATATTTAATGAACAGAATAAGAACTGAAAGCTTTGGACATGAGTTCTGCCTTTTATAATGCTGCCGAAGAATTCAAATACTTCCATTACAGACATTGAAAATGAGCGTGAGCATACATACCATTCATACTAAGGTTGGGAATTTCTTGTGACTGACAGACATTCCATCATCTCTCTCTAGAAGTATTTATATTGGACCGGCCATAGCAGATACAATATTTGGTAACTTGTGTTGTAGCTGCTATTGTTTCTATATCTTCCATGACCATAAATAAAACTTTGTACACTGGATGTGTCAACTAAACAAACATCTGTCAGCAACAATTAACACCTACACACACACACACACACGTATATGTACACATACATCTACATACCTGGAGAGAGAAAACATATTCAAAGGTTTTGAAAACCAGATGTAGACACAGGAAATGGTAGATTTCTACCAAACCAACTTTGTTATAATTTTCAGTTTAATAGTGAACACTCAAGTAATCCCATTTTCTTTATGTGTTCTATTAAAAGCACTGAAGCTCTCTTACAGATCTCATTTTGTATTATTTTACAACATACCTTCCAAAGAAACCCTCCTGTACAGTAGAAAATATGTGTGTCAAAGGTACAAATCCATCGGCTGTTTTGCATGCCAAACTAAACTAGCTTTCAACAACACTGGAGCCCTACCCAAAGAAGGTGCATATATTTAATGCCTAGACCTTTCAAGATGTTTGAACAAGAGATTAAGCCTTGTATTTCACACTCTCACCAATGTGAAATATTCATGTGGAGATAGGATGGGTGAAATGTCCCAGGAGTTATCATCAGGAAATATCTGATAACATCATAAAAACTTGGCTAATCCAAAATTAATTCCTACCAAGATTCACAAACCAAGAGGATTGAAGCTTCACCAATGTAGAAATACATATGAAATCCAATAGGCTTCTGGCAAGCAAAATGAATCTAAATTGCATATGAAAATATTGTTATTTAGGCTGTAGAAAACACTGAATTCTGATTTTCCACATTTGATTTTTTACCTAATCAGTAACCCCACTAAAATAAACTTTAGATATAGATTGATGGGAATAAAAACACAAAAAAGGCAGAGCTGAGTCTAACAATCTATTTCCACCAGAGCAAAAATTTTGCCTGGGACCTGCTTTAATTCTTATAATAAAATGTTATTTTTATCTTTATACTTTTATTCATTATTTCCTTGTCATGTTATAACTGTGGAGGTAATCTAGTAATAGCTAAGAGATACTACTTTTTTTAAAGGTTTGTGAATTTTTAAACATTAATCATTTCTCTACTTTATAATATAAGTAACTATTGGCTGAAATTTCATTTTGTAAGAAATATGGTTTGAAATTATATTTCAAATGGATTTAGATTTTTTCTTTCATTTTTGTCATCCACAAGATTTGTTTACTTATTCATTTATAAAGTTTCATAACCACCCCAAGAAATCCTTAATATTAACTTCCACAGACATCATTTTTATTTATTAGCAGGATCCAAAAACACCTTTTTGTATATACTTCTGGAAACTTCAAATAGTTCCTTTTTATTCCTCTGCAGCTTCAACTGCCTCCTATTCTTGGAGAAAAAAATATTTTTTACTCTAAGAATTCCAATAGAAATATTTCAGTGATTTCAATCAGCTCATTGAAACCAATATAAAACTATGAATGTCACCGCTGGTGTCACAAGTGGAACTATCCAAGGAAACATGTCAGGATTCCTCCAAAGTTATTGTGGGGGGGGGGGGGCGGGGGCTTGATTTTTCTCTGCCTTCAACATCCTCAATCCTTGGGGAGCTCTGTAGCCAAGTGACTTTTTTTATAGCATGCAGTGGCATTCATGCTAAAGAGTACACCATCTTCAAACAGGAAACCCTTTCATGTACCAACTAGCATGTGGAAGATGAGTCCAACTGGAAGATAAAAACAACAGCCAAAAAAAAGTGCTAAACTACTCTTCATGAACAAACATAGAAACTAGGGGGTAGGAAGAAAGAGAGAAGAAATGAGAGGGATGTGGAATAGAAAAAGAAGTAATTTCAGAGAAAAGTACTGTAATCAGAATATTCTGGTGTTAGGAGATCAGAAAACTTCCCTGAATATGTTCATGTAATATCCATTATCAAGTTGCTTGTATCACTGTAAAACAAACTCTCTTCGCTTCTAAACCTTCAACAAAGTTCCTCAAACATGTCTTATATGAGCGATTTCAGGGTGGAGGGAATGGAAGCAGGGTTTTCTCCCATACCTAGGTTGCTATGGCATTTAGAGATTTCCAGAAAAAAGCTGATAAAGCGTAGTTAATGTGGGGACTGGGAAGACACTGGAAGCAAGTCCTTAGAACTAGGACAGCCAAAAATCAAATAAACCAAACACACACACACACACACACACACACACACACACACACACACACACACAGAAATTAACTGCATTTTTGGTGAGAGCTTTGGATATCCAACAGGATATGTTGTCAAACCATCAATTTAAATCTCAAAAGACAAACTAATGTCAGCTGACATCTGGGTAATCCTTGGAGTCCTTGTGTGGCTACACTTTTCCTCTCACAGGCTTCTGTGAATCAACAACTTCTTCACTAAAGCAAAGGAACTGCACTTGACCTTATTTCAGGAGGTCAATTTTGAAGTATGTACTTGTCTCCTGCCACAAATATAAATTTCTTCTTTTTTCCAGACTTTTACAGTTTTTATTTTTGTATTTGACACTGTGAAAAAGAGAGGGAGGGAGTGGGGGGAGCCTGATTCATATTCCCTTTGGTACCGGAAGAGACTCATGAGGATGTTGTTGAACTGAGAAATCCCAGTTGCCACAACCTTGGCTTTTAACCTACTAAAGGCAGCGCAGGTTGACCCCAAGTCATCCTTGTTTTTCTGGCAGCCCTCAAGTTACAAAACAGAGACAGTGATGGAAGCAAGTGATGATGTCTGAAGGACGGCTTTGCGCCCCAGGTATATACCCACCCCTGCATGAGTGCTACAAAACTCACTATTTCATTTTAATCCATCTGAAGACAAAATTAGACCCTGGCTTATAGCTGAATATGAGAAATACATATATTGTGCTTTCTGTCCCATGTATCCCCTAGTACTTCTTGCTTATAATAATATGGAGATAAAGATTCATTGTGTGTGTAAAATTGGTTTTCCAACAAATTCTGTAGCTCTTAAGATAAAAATAAGATTCCCAGGGTAAGAAAAAAAATGAATGTGCAAAAGAAAACAACCAAAGCAGGGAGGGAGTAATAAAGAAAAGAAAACAAACAGTAAAGGACCATTGAAAAACAACATGCATAATCTAGCGAGATATTTCCCCCCACGAACTGAGATGTGATGTGTTTGAACTGTATTGTGACTCCCCGCTGGAACAAACCACAGAGGAAAGACATTTGTCCGCATGGGCTTCTCTCCAGGAAGCTTTCTTGGAAGCTCAGAATGTCAGATGGTCTGAAGTAGGAAATGGGAAGGTCTGTGTGAGAAACAATCTTGAGAATGACCTGAGGGGCTGGCCGCAAAGGCACGAGTCCTGCTTGGCAAACAAGGTCTGCAAAACATGCCAGACTGCTTTGTGGCTGCTAGAAGATTCTGGTCTAAAAATGGAACAATTAGGGCTTCAGAGGTAAGTTTGGATACATACCAAGCTTGAACAGAGTAAGACAAACTGTCTTGTACTTATATAGTCAGCTTACAGAAAGAGAGCAAGGAAAAAATAGTGTGCAAATAGGCAGAGAGAAAAGGTGACTAGTGGCTGGCAAAAAGGCAAGTCCTGGGTCCCTAAAAATCATATTTGGAGCTCTGCCTATGCTATTTACTTACTTATTTATTTATTTATTTATTTATTCATTCATTCATTCATTCATTCATTCATCTACCAATCAATCGACCAACTTGAAAAAAACCCTAAGGGACTGCCAAAACTTGAGTAAGTCTTCTCCCCTTTTATCTTGCCATAGCAGAGGTGAATCATAATCTTTACTTCTTTTAGACCCATCCTAATTTATTTTAAGCTGTACAATTTTATTTATGTCCAATTTTACAGTAACAAAAATGTGACTTAAATGTGAATCCCAGCAATTACTGAATGACTATGTGTTGTTTTGAAAAGCAATAGGTAGACTCTACTGGTCTTTTCCCTTACTGAGATGTATTTAGAAGAAAATAAATACCATTGGAAAACCTCTAGGATAGTGAAGACTGAATCTTCCTGTTCACACAGACAATGTTTCTGCCAAGTGAATGGTGCTCTTAAATGGGGGTCCATGAACTCTGGGAGGGACAATCGCCCCCAACACTGTTCTCAATATTTGTGTGCATATGCATCTTTCTGAACCCCCAAAGAGGTCAGAGCTCCCAGCAGATGTTTAGAACCACATCTGCCAGTCACGAAGCACCACATATTGTGTGATTCCATTGATAGGAAATGTCCAGAATAGGCAAATCCATGGAGACAGAAAGTAGAATGGTGGTTACCTGCAGATGGGATTAGAGGAAGAGAGCTAGGAGTTTGGAGCTAATAGATATGAGATTTCTTTTTTGGGTGATGAAAATGTTCTAAAACATTGTCTGTGTGAACAGATTATGGTCATGGTTGAGCAACTCTGTGAATATGCCAGAATTATATAAATATGGCATTGAATTATGCACTTTAAATGAGTGAATGGCACAGTATGTAAATTATATATAAATAAATATATATATATATATATACACATACACACACATATATATATATATATATATATATATATATATATATATATATATATCATACATACATATATAAAAGCCTAAGCAAACAGCCAACCGTTCAACCGGCCAACCAGTAGCTATGAAACGCATTTACCACCAGGGGGCAGATGCTCAATGCAGGAGCTGCCAAGCTGTGGTGACTTGGCAGCTGTGGTTCTCAGGTGACGCACCTAGAACCAGAGAGGAGGGAGCCCAATTCCAGGGTATGTCACCCAAGAACCCCCTCTCGCAACCTGGGACCCCTTGGGGGATGTTGGAGAGCCGGTTTTGGCCTGATCCTGAAAGGCCAGGCCAAGGGACCCCACTGGTGCACAAATTCGTGCACTGAGCCTCTAGTGCCTCAATAAAGCTGCTTTTAAAAAAGACATTTATAAAACTCTGACCCACAAATGTAAAATTTAGCCCTTCCAGAAAAATAGCAATTCCTGGAGGGGGCTCATCAGACTAAAACAACGAAGAAACTGCCAAGGAGGATAAATATAAGGGCTCCCATATTTATGAATACAAACCTCAGAAGGAAGGAGACTTGTTTGGATCTTTGATTACTTTGGTTTACATTTATTTTTCTCTGTAGCAACTGGAGCAAACACTACACTAATTGAATTCTCCATGGGCCAAGGGCCAACAAGTTAGTGGCAACATCTGAAAGTGAACATGATGACAAAGGAAACTCTAGTTTCAAAGCAAGCCCTAGTGGGTCAGTGAGTGACTAACTGGACAACTGGCACTTGCTCCTCTGATTCTTTTGCTTCTGGTTATCAAACCTCTCATCAGTTAACGTCAATGAGTTTTCAATGTCCTTATATGAAAAGGGGGTTGTAATGTTTTGCATAAAGATAATTTGAAAAATGGAAATACTTAAAAACATTTTCTGGTATACAATACTATCCACCCCCTCCCCCAGGCAGAAATAACATATTATAGCATAAAAATATCATTTTTATTAAGGCTGAGTAAGATATTTTTTACAAGTTGTGCAATATGTTTTCCTATGTGGACAAATGTCATTTGGAGTTTGTCTTATCAAATAAATTTAAATACAGGAAATTAATAGTGATTTTTTAAAATAAATAATTATAAACATTTCATTTTAACTGAGCATTACTGACGAAAACATTAAAATCAAGGGATATAATTCTCTAGATTATATGTACTCCTTACAAGGAGAGGAATTTTAGCACAAACACAATGAAACTCCCAATTCAAGATTCACATTCTAGCCCAATGTAAATATACTGGGGAGGGAGAGAGAGGAGAGCATGACTTTTTAGAGCTAGCAAGCTGAAATAAAGTTGTATGAATTTTACCACCTCTTTAAGAAAAAGAGGCATGACAATAGGCAGTTTTCTCATAGCAACTTTCATTTCTTAATTATTTGCAGCATAGCCCAACTAGTTTGATTAACATTCACCCACCCATCTGAACACAAAAGCTCTCGACTTTCAACATTTAAGTTCTACAGAATTTTAATGTGTTATCAATTAAACACGTTTTTCCTTCCACTGTGGTTTTTGGATTTAGAGACAAATCTGATTTATTTTTATTGAGTTGGAGAAGATGGGAAGGAAAAATGGGAAGAGAATCTGAATTATTATTTTATCAAACCCAAGTTAAATGTCATCAGGTTACAACTCTATAGAACTGACACTCTCTGTACCTATGCAGACAACAGGCACCCAAGATCAACAATATATAGATTAAAATGCACTTTCTGTATATCAGCCACACCAAAAAAAGGGTATAATATGGACACATACCCTATATATACTCAGATATCTTGCTGGTTGAGAAAGGATACACACTAAGTAATTTAT
This sequence comes from Eptesicus fuscus, assembly GCF_027574615.1. Taxonomy (NCBI): domain Eukaryota; kingdom Metazoa; phylum Chordata; class Mammalia; order Chiroptera; family Vespertilionidae; genus Eptesicus; species Eptesicus fuscus. The sequence continues at coordinate 10,916,321 of NC_072493.1, forward strand.
CCTGAATTATTTCCACTTAAATGCAAAAAAAAAAAATGAAAAAGAAAGAGAAGGAATAAAAGCAACCAGATTTACTGTCCCAGCAAGGGTAAGACAGCAATAATTTACAATTTCCTTCCATCTCATTCTCTCATCCTCCCTCCCTCTGCCTCTCCCTGTGCCTGCCTCTCCATTCACCATCCATTCTCCATTTCCTGATAACTTCTCATCATGTTAGTATGTACCTAATATAAAATGGTGGCGTGTGGAAGAATTTTTAAAAAGATAGGAAAAAGAAAAGGGAGACAATGTGATTGGGAAGAGCACGGGAGAAAGAGAAAGATTGAGAGAGACAGAGAGAATGTCAACGCCTAAGTCGGGTATTTGCTATTTAAATTCAATCCTGCAGCCCTGGACGAGCTGAGCGATAGATGGGATGCGTTATGAATTTCTGATCAGACAAGTGATTGGTTATAAGAGAGGACATAATCCCATTGAGAAGTCTTTTCTTCCAAGCTGGGACAAGTAATAGCCTACCCTTGAGAGAGAGTGCCTTGCTCTGCCCTTTGTGTGTGTGTGTGTGTGTGTGTGTGTGTGTGTGTGTGTGTGTGTGTGTGTGTGTGTTTGTGTATGTGTGTGTGTGTGTGTGTGTGTACACACACACCTGTGCTCACATACATAAATTTTTCCTTTTTTAAAAATAAGTCAAAGTAAGCATTTTATGATGATAAATGTACAGTAATAATTGATGGTTGCCTGCTATCAGGGATCTGCCTTGGCAAATTAGGCACACTCGCCATAAACAATTGTTTTCCTGTTTTAAACCTAATTAAAATTCTTTCCTGTGCCCATCTCATTTTGGTACCCATATTGATGACCTGAAAAGAAACTGAAAAGACTGAAAACAAATAACAACACCGATGTTTGGGGTACATTCTCTGATTTGCTACCCTTTCAGTATTTTGTGTTTACCTAAAAAAAGAAATACCATGCATATACAATCAACAATAGAATTCATGTAAACATTCAAAGGACAAAGCCAAGTCTTAAAGGTTTTCTTTTTAATTCCACATATGTTAAACAATACTTTATATTTCTTTGTGTAGCAATTATAGTCAGTTAATTACTCTAGCTCTAGTTAAGCATTACACTAACCAAGAGGTTTGCAGGTTAATTGAAACTGTGTTTTAGAGACAGGGTATTAAGTATCCAAGTCAAGACTTTGCAACAGCTTATGGCTACCGTACAGTAAAAAGTCAGGAACCGCAGATCTGGTACAAGGCTGCTGGAGTCAAGTGTATTATCCTTCCGGCACTGGATGTACCCCCATAAGAAAAGACCTCCAGGTCCAATTTACAAGCCGAGGAAAAAGTCACTCAGAATTATATGAATGTAATGGAGAACATAACAAACAAGAGAAGTGTTTATAAATAAAGGCAGGGAGAGCTTAAGATGTAAGAATAAAAGGAAGGAAGGCAGTTGGATCTCAATCCCTATCCAGTTTTGAGTGACATCACATGAGGTGAACAGCATCAGTCTTCCTTCTTTTGCCAAAGGGCATCGCAGCACCTAATGGAAATGTATTGCTAAAGAGGAGAAGGAAGAGGAAGGGTACAAATGTATGTTTTACATAATTTTCATCTTATGGTGTAGCTCCACTGCAGGGAAAATCAGCATTCCATCTAACCTAGAGTCCTCTGAGCCAATTTTTGGCTGTGTGTGTGTGTAAAACAACCTTTTTTTCATGATTTAGGGAGATTTTTCTTCCAATTGTTTAAGTACCAATTATTAATTATGATCTGAAAGATAAAAATTGTGAATGTCTATCAGTATCATCCTGCCTTTCTAAATATAGTGTTTTCATTTATGTCACATGCACATGTCAGGGTGACTTCAGTTCTCTTTACCCTCTATGCTGTAATAGACCCATTAAGCAAGTGTGGATTGGGGGGGGGGGCATAATCTGAGAGTACAAATTACTTACCTGATTTAGATTCATTACAGTCAGGCATGCTGCCTGCATTTCACCATCTTTTTAAGATGGGGAACCTGCCCTCAAAGAATATTATGTAAATCTTTCTGTCACAGATTATTGCCTCTATACATGACTTCCACACCGTGCATCTGCTTTCTATGCAAGTTTATTACATACACATACACAATTTCCCATTTTTAACCTCCAGTACTTCCCATTCTCCTCCTTCCCCCAACACTCATTATGGGGAAAATTACCTTAAACAGGACACTACTGGTTTTCTTCCATTCAATTTACATAATTGCTGTTTTGTTGCGCCTTTCTCATGTAGAAATTTTGCTCCCCAAATGAAAGCATCAATGTTTAAATGGCAAAATGAAGTTCTACTCAGGGTTATAAATGTAGGGGTGCTCCTGGCAATGCATTCTGCAACATTCTGAACCCCTCAGTCTATAAGTCATTTTCAAGGCTATGGTCAGTGCTTTCTATGACAGGGACAACCCAGAGTAAAATATGCATCAGCCAATGACACTAAGCTTCCTAGAGCTATGAAAATAGCTGTTTTAGGACTGATATCTCATTAATTTTTAGTACAACACAGTGCCAAATCTATAATGTACTGACTTAACTTTGGCCAATAATGATAATTAACATCAACATTTGTATCCTATCCAATATAATAAGAGTCTAATATGCTAAGTGTCTGGTCGTCCGGTCAGCTGTTAAACCAATCAAAGCATAATATGCTAATGATATGCTAAGGCCGCTCAACCACTCGCTATGACGTGCACTGACCACCAGGGGGCAGTCGACCAGTCAACCAGTCATTATGACGTGCACTGACCACCAGGAGGTAGACGCTCTGACTGGAGGTTAGTTTGCTGCTGGGGTCTGGCTGATCGGAACTGACTGAGAAGGGCCAGACATGCCCTGGAGCCCTCCCGTTGTCCCTCTCCAGCTGGCCAACCTCCTGCATCCCTCCCCGGCCCTGATCATGCACCAGTGGGATCCCTCTGGCCTGGCCTGCGCCCTCTCACAATCTGGGACCCCTCAGGGGGTGTCGGAGAGCCAGTTTCAGTCCAATCCCGCAGGCCAGGCCAAGGGACCCCACTGGTGCACAAATTCGTGCACCAGACCTCTAATATATATATGTATATGGAGAAAAAAACTACTTTTTTTTAAAGAAGCAACTTTTAAAAGAAAGCAACCTTTGGTAACTTCCAGAATCACATTCCCTTTTCTGCAATTTCTACATTAGATAATACAAGAAAAATAAAAATGTATTTTTAACCATGAATAGTGCAAATACATATGTATAGTTGAAAGAGAAATCATAAAGCAAACACCCACATAACCTCAAGCCAAGTTAAAAAGCAGACCTTTGCCAACACCTTAGAAACCAACCCTTTTCTATTTATCCCTATCTTGGGCTGTACCATGATTCCTTCCTTCTCACAACCCTGTAAAAGGTTCCCACTCTCCTCATCTTAAGATAGTCATTCCCTGTGTTTTTATCATGCAATTTTTCTATCTGTATGTTACCCCAACAAAATTTTAGTATTGCCTGTTTTATACTAATAGAATCATTATTCTTCAGAGATTATCTCATTTGCTTAACATTATATGATTCACTGATTTTGTCATGTGTAGCCATGGTCCATTTGTTCTCATTGGTGTGTAGCATCCCATTTTATGAATATACTAGAAGCCTAGTGCATGAAAATTCATTCACTGGAGGGGGGCGAGGTCCCTCAGCCCAGCCTGCCACCTCTCACAGTCCGGGAGCCCTCAGGGACGGTAGGCAACCTGGCAATCAGGGGAAGACGATGCCCCCATCACACCTCTGCTGCTGCCACTGCCAGCAGCGCAAGCCTCAGCCGGCCCTGGTTACCTGAGCCTCGGGTGGCCCTGGGCAGCTGGGCAGCTGCCATCCGAGGCTTGCCTGTGCCTCAGGCCGGGCCTGGGTGGCTTGGGGCTGAGAGGACTGGGGGACTCTGGAGGCAGGAGCACGGGGCAACCGGACCCACCTAGGTGCGGGCCTGGCCGGCCATGCCACACTCCTGCTGCCCTGGTGGTGCTGAGGGGATTGGGTGCTGCCATCTCTGGGGGTGTGGCAGTCAATTAGCATATTCCCTCCTTATTGGCTGTGGGCGCCACCATATGTGTGAGGGCGTGGTGGTCAATCAGCATATTCCCTCTTTTTTAGATAGGATCCGTCTTTATTGATCCAATGCTGGTGACAGACATTTTTATTATTTCTAGTTTGGGCTCTAATAAACAATACTACTGTGGACATTCTTGTTCATCTCCCCTGGTATTCATTAGCACTTTCTCTCGAATATATATAGCCAAGAGTGAGGGTACAGTGTCTCAGTATATGAGTGAGCTAAGTAAATCAAACTCTTTTCCAATGTGGTTATCTCAATTAAGATTCCTGCCAGCAAAGTTCCCAATGATCTTTGTCTTTACCAACTTTAAAAAATGTATCTAAGGTGTTGGGTATGTAATGATATTTTTTCTGGTTTTAATTTGTAGTGACCTGTATACCAGTGGGGTGAGGTTTGGTTTTTTTTTAAATTGGTTTTACTCTTTTATGAAGGGTCCAGATTTCACATTTGTTTTCACTAGATTAGTCTTTTTCTTATTCATTTGCCAGAATTCTTTATATGTTCTGGATACTACTCTTTTGTCAGTTACATGTGTTGCAAATATCTTTCCCATGATATGGTTTTTCATCTCACTTTCTTTATGATATTTTATGATAAATATAAATTGTTAATTTTAATACAGTTCTATTTATTATATTTATCTTCATAGTTGGTGCTTTTGTGCCTTTTTAAAGGAATTTTCTCTAGCCTGAGATCATAAAGATATTCTCTTAAATTATCTTCTAAAAGCTTTATTGCTTTGCCTATTAAGTCTTCAGGTCTTTATTTCACCTGGAATTGATTATTTTGTATACTATGCAGTGGGGTTCCAATTTCATTTCTTTTTTCATATAAATAATGAATTGTCCCAACACAATTTACTGAAAAGTCTTAAAACTACTTCTGTTATCTATCTAAGTATATATAGGGATTGTTCTAATTCTTGGTTTTCTATTCTGTTCTATTGGCCTGTTTTTTTATACCTGTACCATTACCACACTGTCTCAATGTGGCCTAATAACATATCTTGACGTCAGATAAGGAAGTCCAAACTCTGTTTCTCTTTAAAAGACTCTTGGCAATTCTTCATCCCCTGCATTTCTAGATACATTTCTTTTTTGTAAGATGGGATTTTGATTGAGACAGCATTGTAGTTTTGGATCAATTGTGAGGAATTGCTATCTTTCATAAACATGCCACATTTCTCCATTTATTTAGGTCCTTTGTAATGTTGTTCAATAGTTTTAATTTTAAGGTTAGAGACATTATAAATCTTTAGTTATATTTATTCCAATGTTCTTCATACATTTTATATACTCTTAAAATTTTTATATTGTTTAAATGTATTTTCTATTTGTTACTCGTAGATAGAAATGTGGTCTATTTTTCCACTTTGATTTTGTGTCCAGCAACTTATTAAATTATTGTTATTTTTCATAATTTTTCAATAGATTCTTTTGGATTTTCTACATTCAGAGTCATATCATCTATGAAGGATTACAATTTCCTCCTTCATAATCCTATAACTTTATTTTCTTTTCCTTCCTTATTACACTGGCTAGAATGTCCAATTCCATGTGGAGTGGAAGTAATAAGAGGTACATTTATCTTTCTCCAGATCTCAAAAGGAAAGTTTTTTATTGTTTACCATTAAAAACAATGTTTGTTTCAGGTTGTTTAGGTATTAGTTATCAAATAAGGAGTGCTTCTATTCCTAGTAGTTTGCTCAAAATTCTCACATAGGAAATAATGAATTTTTTCAAATGTTTTTTTCTGTACCTAGTAAGATGATCTTATCATTTTCTCCTCTAAGTAATTATGTATGAATTATTACATAATATATAATAATTATATATTATGGAGGCCATCTCCGTCACCTAGAAACTTAAAGCCATGCTGAGCATATGTGTCATATGAACCCAAAGCTAAGATTCTCACCATTACTCCAGGTGATAGGTTGATTTTCTAGTGTTAAACCAACATTGAATTTCAGAAACAAGCCCAGGACATAAAATATTATCCTTTATACAAGGTGCTGGATTTGCTTTGCTAATATTTTTTCCTTAACTTTGCATCACTTTTTTTTTTCAAACAGATAGGCTGTAATTTTCCTTTTCTCATATTTCCTTGTCAAGTCTTGCTATCAGGTATATACTAGCCTCATAACATGTTAGACAATGTTTTAAACATTTTGTAATTATAGTCACACAACTAATGGCAGAAAATCAGTGGTGCCTTGAACATTTCTAGTCAATTTCCCTTTCTTGTCTTCCCCTTCCTATCTGATTAGTCAAGGTTCAGACAGAAGACAGAAACTACAAAGGTTAATGTAACAGAGAAAATTTACTATAAAGAATTATTAACTGGGAATAAAGAATTCTTAATCTGCTAATTGAAAAGACAGAAAGAACCCTAAAGTATCAAATAAGTACCAATCGCCCCTAAAACAGGGAGACTAAAACAAAGAGATTGGAATTTTTAAACTAAGGGGTTTGAAAAAAGGGCCAAACTCAGGTCTCTGAGGAGTGGGTGCCAGGTGCTGGGGCTGGTCTATCTGAGTGAGGTGTGAAAACTGCAAATGGGATCGAATTGCTCTGTAGTAAGGAATTTCTGTGGACAGAGTGACAACATGATGCTGGAATGATACTCATAGGGAAAAACTAACAGGAAGTCCAAAAGTGACAGACAAAATGAGAATGGCATTTCTTCCTCTTTAGCCTTTCAGTATTCTTCTAGTAGTCACTATTGTCAGAACTTAACAGGGAACCCACAGGCAAGGCAAAAATATAATTTACAGGGCTCCCGCCTCCAGAATCTCAAAGCAGCATACAGAAGGTTGGGTTTGGGACTGAAAGACAATGGTTCAATAAATGGCATGATATTAAAATGGCACATGACAGTAGGTGATGTTTGCCAGAGAAGACCAGAATTTTCTTACTAATGTTGGAGGCCATCTCCGTCACCTAGAAACTTAAAGCCATGCTGAGCATATGTGTCATATGAACCCAAAGCTAAGGTTCTCACTATTACTCCAGGTGGTAGGTTGCAAAATGGTCACAAAACACTCCCCACCCCTTATCCATGCTCCTTTATAAATGACTTTGCAGGTTTTCCTATCCAGGATGAAGTCTATTTCTTCTTCCCTAAATCTGGCCTCAAATATCATCCAAGTCAATGGGTGGTTTAGTCAATGGAATATTAACAAACATGATGTGTTCAGAGACTCAAAGAGTAAGTTTCTTCACTTGCTGCTGAGCATCAATACCAACACGTGCAAAAGCACAGATTCATCTCCTGGAAAAATCAGAGACCACATGGGAAGAGGCCTCATTAGACTCAGTATTTCTAGCCATTTCACCTGAGGCCACAGACATGTAAAGCCATCCTGGACTATCCGGCCCCAGTCTGGCCAGTACAAACCACATAATTTATCTAGTTAATGCATAATTTTGTAAAAAAACAATAACAACAATAAATGTTATTTTAAGTGACTAAGTTGTGGGGTGGTTGGTTACATACCAAAAGCAAACTTCATAATACATAGCATGTACAACCAAGTGCTGTCAAAATTCTCCACTTAGCGGGTACAAAGGAATCACATCAACAACAATCAAGTTCCTATTCTTACTCCACAGGTTGACAAAGTATCTTATGCTTTCCTTTGAAAATCTATCACTCCCAAGAACATCTAGGAATATTCAAAGGAAGAGTTTCATGTGTTCTTACAAACTATATTTTCTATAGACACTATATAGCATCTGGAGTGTTTTGCTCTGGCTTGCATGTTTGTAAAGCAACTTGGTGAGTATGACTGTTCTCAGTGTCGTTGCAGACTATTATGAGAAAGCTAAGATCTGGGTCAAGGAGATTTTCACCCAGTGCTCCCAGAGTACTAGTCTCTTAGTATTCAAAGCACAGCAATGGGTTCCAGAAAAAGAAGAGAGACTTTCCCTCTCCCAAACTCTGCTTTACTTTTTCTCCTAAGTATAGATTCCTGAATACACGGAATCTCAATCTCTTGTGAAAACATCATTTTCAACTTCTGTTAGCAACTCTAAAACAAGAGGACATACATCTTCAAATGAAAAAAACACACAGAAGTTTTCTAAGATAGTGCTATCTCAATCCACTTACAAAAGAAATATCTCTGTAATAGAAATACTGTCTCTAAGATGCACTCTACCTATACCATAAAATCAACATTGAATTTTCCACTAGGACTTTCTAAACACCAGGCCAATGAAAAATTTTAATGGACCATGGGTATATTTTTTAAATAAACAAATAAGAACAAATGTAAAATTCTGTAAGGAACACTTTCTTAAATTTAAAACACTATCCATTTTTCTGATCTCATGTCTAGTATTTATTTTACTAAGCTGTTCTTTGTTTAATGAAATGATTATGATAACTATTACTATTATTTTCCATTTTTAACTTGCTCCCTTAGTTAAACTAAAGAGTTGGGTCCTCAGTTTTGTTTCCAGGAACATAAAATCAAAAGTCTAGGAAATGTCAATGTAGAGTGATTTAATTTGTTGGAATCTCCGGACAAATATATCTCTGTTTTTATTTGGCTAATTCAGGCATAGTTCCTAGAAAAAAAAAAAAGGACAGCATCCAAATATCCTTCTCTTGGAAATTACAAAACTATGTTCCAATTTGAAATAACTTTTTTTTCCAGTCTCTACCATTCCCACAAAGATTTCAGGGATCTTAGGACTAAGTTTCAGCTATAGTTCAGGTTAAAGATACCCCATGCTTTTTCTCACTTCCAGAAGTTTCTACACAAAGCTTCTGAGAATAGTGGCTCAATTCTGAGATAAAGAGACAAAAAGAATATTGTCTTTTCTCTGTAGAACAATTCCTGTAACAGAGACCAGCTCTGCTTCACTCAATACTGATGCATCAATAGTCAAAGTCACGTCAGAAAAGAGAACCACTGTAGGAATTTCTAACACAGAAATTTAACACAGGGAATTAGTTAGAAAGGTATTAAAAGATCAGAGAGTGTATGCCTGGCTGGTGTGGCTCATTGGATGAGTGTCAGCCTATGAACCAGGAGGTCATGGTTTGATTCCCAGACAGGGCACATGCCCGGGTAGTGGACTCAATCTCCAGCTGCAGGGTGTGCAGGAGGCAGCCAATCAATGATTCTCTCCCACCATTGATGTTTCTATCTCTTTCTCCCTCTTCCTTCCTCTCTGAAATCAATAAAAATATATTTAAAAAGAAAAAAAGAGAGTGTAAAAAAGGTGGTAATCCAAAGACGAGTCACTAACTAAAGAAAGCAACTATTACTGCTAAGGCTGGTAAATGGAGGTGACCAGAGCCTGGAAGTAAAGAAGACTGAATTGCAACACCTGGATTAAAAAGCAGTACCTCATGACTAAAGCTGGAGCTGTTGAAGGGGTGCTGAATGCTAGTGATGGGACCAGGAAAAGGCTCCAAATGGCATATGCTTGAACTGCTAAAACATGCTATGTTTTATAGCTGCCCACTGTTGCTGGGGAAATGTCAAAGGAAGCTGGAAGTGAAAAGTAAGTAGCTTCTTCTAATATTCTGTCGTCATCGAGTCCCTTCCATGGCCACTAATTAGTAGGACCTAATAGAAGCCAGTTGACAAAGGAATTTGGAAGAATTCACTTGCAAAGCCCTGGTATTTATCAGATGTAACAACAGAACACAGAAGGGTAAGAACAAGAGCAGAGAGTTAACCAGCAAATGACTAACACAATTGCAATGTGCTTGCTGTGGGTTTTTCCCCCTTTTTATTGAATTCATTGGGGTAACACTACTTAACAAAATTATACAGGTTTCAGATGCACAATTCTACAAAACATCATCTGTACACTGTATTATGTGTTCCACCCCTAGTCAAGTCTCCATCCATCATCATTTATCCCGCCTTTACCCTTTTCCACCTCTCCCACCCTCTTCTGGTCAATTACCACACTGTTGTCCATGTCCATGAGTTTTTCTCTTTTTCTTTCTTTTTTTGCTCAATCCCTCCACCTTCCCCACTTAGCCCCCAAACCCGACAGCTGTCAGCCTGCTCCTTATCCATGAGTCTGTCTCTATTTTGCTTGTTAGTTCATTTGTTCACTAGATTCCACATATGAGTGAAATCATATGGTACTGTCTTTCTCTGACTGGCTTATTTCACTTAGCATAATACTCTCTAGATGCATCCAAGCTGTCGTAAAGGGTATGATTTCCTTCTTTTTTTATAGATGAGTAGTATTCCATTGTTGTAAATGTACTACAGCTTTTTGTGTTTTGGGGTTTTTTAAATATATTTTTATTGATTACAGAGAGGAAGGAAGAGGGAGAGAGAGATAGAAACATCAATGATGAGAGAGAATCATTGATTGACTGCACGCACCCCACTGCGGATTGAGCTCGCAACCAGGCATGTGCCCTTGACCGGAATCGAACCTTGGGATCCTTTAGTCCGCAGGCCGATGCTCCATCCACTGAGCCAAACCAGCTAGGGCATACTACAGTTTTTTTATCCACTCATCTACTGATGGACACTTTCGCTGCTTCCAAATCTTGGCTATCTATATATATAAAAGGCTAAGTGACGATTGCATCTGAAACAACCGAACGGACAATCGAACAGGCTGTGTAGGGTGACCAAGCTGGCAGGGGGGTTAGTGAGGGGCGACCAAAAGACTGAGCAGCAGGCTTGGGCCTAAACTGGCAGTCAGTTGGACATCCCCCGAGGGGTCCTGAATTGGAGAGTGTGCAGGCTGGGCGGAGGGGACTTCTAGTTATAAATAATGCTGCAATAAACATAGGGGTGCATATATCCTTTCAAATCAGTGTTTCTAGTTTCTTCAGATATACTCCCAGAAGTGAAATTGTTGGGTCATAAGGCAGTTCTACAGATAGCCAATAGACATATGAAAAGATGCTCAAGGTCAGTAATTATCAGAGAAATGCAAATTAAAAACACAAAATATCACCTTACACCTGTCAGAATGGCTATCCTACCTAATAAAATAGTAATATACAAATTGACCGCACCTTTGCTATGCCCAACCCACGCCCACCAGCCAAAGCCACGCCCACCAGCCAATCAGGGTGAGTATGCAAATTACCCAACAAAGATGGCGATTAATTTGCATACGCTGAGGGAGGGAGGAGTGAAGACTGAAGACAACTTAGAAGGAAGAAGGAGGAAAAGCGGAAAGCGAGGTGGCAGCCAGAGGGAAAGCCCAGGCGGGGCGGAACGAGACGGAGCGGGGCGGAGCGGGGCAGGCGGCAGTGGCGCGTGGGTGCAGGTGCGGCAGCCGCAATGGCGGCGGCAGCGGCAGTGCATGCAGCCGCAGTAGCCGCTTGCAGGATTCTTCCTGCAAATGGGCTACTAGTCATCAATAAATCAACAAACAACAAGTGTTGCGAGGATGTGGACAAAAGGGAACACTCTTGCATTATTAGTGGGAAGGCTGATTGGTGTAACCCCTATGGAAAGCAGTATGGAGTTACCTCAAAAAATTTAAAAAGAGCTGTTGTTTTTTCTTTTAACTACTAATAATTGAAACTTCCTAAGAGAGTAGAAATTAATGTTCACACAACACACAGATACATATGTGAGGTGATGAATGTGTTAGTTAACTAGATGGGTGGAATCCTTTTACAATGTCTACATATATCAAATCACTTTGATGTACACTTTGAATATCAAATGCAGAAATTTGGCATTAGTGCAATGTGTACATAGTATAGTTCTATTTTTTTTATCATGAATCTGGAAATAAGGTAGGCTTATTATTTCCACTTATTTTTTCCAAAAGTGTTTTAACTATTCTAGTTCCTTTGCCATTTTATATACTTTTTAGAATAATCATAATTATCAACAAAAACTTTGTTGGGATTTTTATAGGCATTGCACTAATCCTATACATCAAACTGGGGAGAACTGACATCTTTACTATGGTGAGTCTTCAATGCTATGAACATAGTATGTATCTCTAGTTATTTAGATCTTTGATTATTTTTTATAGTTCTCAGCATACAAGTTCTGGACATGTTTTGTTAGATATAAATCTAAATATTCCATATTTTGTAAATTGTAATGGTATTTATTTCAGTTACTAGACTATTTTTGAGCAGCTTTAGGTTTACATGAAAATTGAACCAAAAACAGAGAGAGTTTCCATATATCTCCTCATGCTGCCCTGGCAGTTTCCCCTGTATTAATATCTTGCATTAGTGTATAATTACACGTGCTACAGTTGATAAGCCAATATTAACATATTATTATAAACCAAAGTCCATAGTGTACATTAGAGTTCACTGTTTGTGTTGTACATTCTATGAGTTTTGACAAAAGTGTAATGACCTATATCCACCATTATAGTATCATACATAGTTTCATTCCCCTAAAAATACCCTGTGTTTCATCTGTCATCTTTCTCTCCCTCCCCCAACTCTTGACAATCACTGATCTTTTTACTGTCTCCATAGCTTTGCCTTTTCCAGAATGTCATATAGTTTAAATCATATAATAGTAAACTATTCAGACTGGCTGCTTTCACATATAAATATGAATTTAAGTTTTTTCCATGTCTTTTCTTGGCTTACTAGCTCTTTTTTAAATCACTGAATAATATTACATCATAAGAATATACCACAGCTTATTTATCCATTCACCTATTGAAGGACATCTTTATTGCTTCCAAGTTTTGACAATTTCTGAATAAAGCTGCTATAAATATTTGTGTGAAGGTTTTTACATAAATGTAAGTTTTCAACTCATTTGGGTAAATACAAAGGAGCATGATTGCTGGATCATGTGATAAAACTATGTTTAGTTTTGTAAGAAACCGCCAAATTGTCTTCCAAAGAGGCTGTACCATCTTGTATTCCCACTAGATATGAATGAGAGTTGGTGTTGCTCCACATACTCACCAGCATTCCATGTTACTAATGTTTTGGATTTTGGTCATTCTAATAGGTGTGTAGTGGCATCTCATTATTGTTTTAATTTGCAGTTCCCTAATGACTTTTTCTAATGATGATGAGAATCTTTTCATATGTTTATTTGCCATGTTTACAACACTTTTGGTGAGGTGTCTGTTCAGATCATTTGCCCATTATTTAATCCAGTTACTTACTGATTGTAAATTTTAAGAGTTCTTTGTATATTTTACATATCTGGTATTTATCAGTATGTGTTTTGCAAATATTTTCTCCTACTCCATGGCTTCTCTTTTCAATGGTATTACATTTTAAATTTCAGTTTCCACATGTTCATTGCTAAACTATAAAAATATAATTGACTATGTATGTTGATCTTAAATCCAGAGATCTTGCTGAACTCATTTACTGTTACTAAGAGGGTTTTTTTTTTATTGATTCTTGAAATATTCTACATTGACACTCTTGTGCAGATAGAAAGAGTATTATTTCTTCTTTTCTGATTAAAAGGTCTTTTATTTCTTGTTTTGCTAACCTGATTATAACATACTAGAAGCCTGGTGCACGAAATTCGTGCACGGCAGGGGGTTGTCCCTCAGCCCAGCCTGTACCCTCTCCAATCTGGGACTCCTGGAGGGATGTCCGACTGCCCGTTTAGGCCCGATCCTGGTGGGATCGGGCCTAAACGGGCAGTCGGACATCCTTCTCACAATCCAGGACTGCTGGCTCCCAACTGCTTGCCTGCCTGCCTTCCTGATTGCCCCTAACCGCTTCTGCCTGCCAGCCTGATCACCCCCTAACCACTCCACTGCCAGCCTGGTTGATGCTTAACTGCTCCCCTGCCAGCCTGTTTGCCCCCAACTTCCCTCTTCTGCCAGCCTGGTCACCCCTAACTGCCCTCTCCTGCAGGGTTGATCACCTCCAAATGCCCTCCCTTGCAAGCCTGGTCCCTCTCAACTGCCCTCCCTTGCAGGCCTGGTCCCTCCCAACTGCCCTCCCTTGCAGGCCGGGTGCCTCCCAACTGCCCTCTCCTGCTGGCCATCTTGTGGTGGCCATCTTGTGTCCACATGGGGGCAGGATCTTTGACCACATGGGGGCAGCTATATTGTGTGTTGCAGTGATGATAAATCTACATATTACTCTTTTATTAGATAGGATAGAGGCCTGGTACAGGGGTGGGGGCCAGCTGGTTTGCCCTGAAGGGTGTCCCGGATCAGGGTAGGGTTCCCTTGGAGCGTGGGGTGGCCTGAGCGAGGGGCCCTGGTATCTGGAATTTATTTTCCTTCTACAATTGAAACTTTGTAGCCTGGAGCGGAGACAAGCCTGCTGCTCCCTCTGGGGCGGCAGCCATTTCTGTGGCAGTTAATTCACCTTCTACAATTGAAACTTTGTAGCCTTAAGTGGGTGAGCCCGGCCAGGGTGTGCGGAAAGCTTTGCCTCCCCTGTTGCCGCCGGCAACCCTGGCCTGCTCTCTCAAGCTCCATTCTGCCACCATTTGTTTGAATTTGTTTACCTTCTATAATTGAAACTTTGTAGCTTGAGTGGAGGCTTAAGCCTGCAACAGCTATTGGAAAGCTTGGCTTCCTCTGTTACCTGGGAAACCTTGCTCTCTGTGGCTGGGGTTAATTTGCATACTCGCCCTGATTGGCTAGTGGGCGTGGCTTGGCTGGTGGGCGTGGCTTATGTAGCAGAGTGATGGTTAATTTGCATATTGCCATTTTATTAGAGAGGATAGTAATATTGTTAAGTAGCAATAGTATGATGATAGCTATAGTTTCTGGTACATATTCATTTTTTATTGATTTTTTTACAGAGAGGAAGGGAGAGGGATAGAGAATTAGAAACGTCGATGGCCCTGCACACCCCCTTATGGGGATGTGCCCATAACCAAGGTACATGCCCTTGACCGGAATTGAACCTGGGAACCTTCGGTCTTCAGGCCAATGCTCTATCCACTGAGCTAAACTGGTTAGGGCATCTGGTACATATTCTCTATCAAACTAAAGAAGTTCTCTATTCTCAGTTTTATGAAACTTTTTCCCACCATGAATGCATGTTGTATTTGTTCAAATGCTTTTTCTGCATTGATTGATCTATGCATTCTTTAACCTGTCAATATGGTAGATTGGATTGATTTTCAAATATTAAATCAGTCTTGCATCCTTGGGAAAAACTCCACTGGGCTGTGGTATGTAATTATTTTTATATATTCCTGAATTATAGTGTCTAATATTTTGCAAGGAATTTTTATGTCTATATTTATGAGGGATATCTTGTGGTTTTCTTTTATACTGTCTTTTTCTAGGTTTGATATCAGAGCAATATTGGCTTCACAGGATGAGTTGGAAAATATTCCCTCCTCTGCTATTTTCTCTAAGAGATGGTATAGAACTATTCTTTAAACATTGGTAGAATTATCCAGTGAAACCATCAGGGCCTGAAGATTTCTTTTTCGTGGGGTTTTAGGTCAAAAATTCAATTTCCTTGAGAGTTAAAGAACTACTAAAATTATCTCTTTCATAGTATGTGAGTGTTAGTAGTTTGTTGTCAAATGTGTGTGTCGAGTTATTCATACTATTTTCTTATTATCCATTTGATGTCTGTGGGGTCTAGTGATACCTCTGTTTTATTCCTGATATTAGTAATTTGTGTCTTCTCTCATTGTTCTGTTGTCAGTCTTGCTAAGGTTTGTCAATTTTATTGATCACTTCAAAGGACCAGCTTTTTGTTTTATTGATTTTCTCTACTGTTTTACTGCTTTTTATTGCATTGATTTCTGCTTGTGTATTTACTATTTCCTTCCTTCTGCTTGCTTTGGATTTATTTTTATTTTCCGTTTCACTGAGGTGAGAGCTTAGATTATTGATTTTGACTTTTTTTCCTCTTTCCTATTTTAAGCTTTCAGTGCTATACCTTTTCCTCACAGCATTGCCTTAGCTATGTCCCACATGTTTTGACATTTTGAACATTTATTTTCATTCAGTTCCATGTATTTCTTAAATTTTTCTTTGATGTGTGGATTATGTAGAAATGTGTTTGTAGATTTTCTCTGTTATTGGCTTGTATTTTTATTCCATTGTAGTTCTAGGTAGGAGTGAGTATTGAAGGATAACTGGACATTCTTCTTATTATAAGATTCTGGATCTTATTTTTTTTTAAATATATTTTATTGATTTTTTTACAGAGAGAAAGAGAGAGGGATAGAGAGTTAGAAACATTGATGAGAGAGAAACATCGATCAGCTGCCTCTTGCACACCCCCTACTGGGGATGTGCCCGCAACCAAGGTACATGCCCTTGACCGGAATCGAACCTGGGACCCTTGAGTCCGCAGGCCAATGCTCTATCCACTGAGCCAAACCGGTTTCGGCTGGATCTTATTTTAAATCTTCTGTTTTAGTAGGGCTCCTCTGACACTACTCCAGCAGGGAAGGAGAGACATCCAGGAAGGTAGGAATAGAAGTCCAAGCTCCCCATTCATTCTCCATGGACACCAAGAGTGTTTCTTGTTATTGCTGCCTATGAGTGGGAGTGAAGACTTTCCACCAGGCCTCCTCAGACACCACCACAGTACAGAGCGGGGAGGTGTGTCCTAATACCACTGTACAAATCCAGGCTCCTCACATAGTCTTTACTGATGGAAATTAGAGGTGGGGGTAGGGACCTGGCAAGGGTGGAAGTATAAGCTTTCCACTTGGCCTTTGTTGCTGGGAAATGGCGTGAGACCAGAGATTTTTCTGTGATGTGTCACTAGAGTAGAGCAATTACTGTTATGGGCTAAATTGTGTCATCCCAAAATTCATACATTAAAGTTCTAACCCTCAGAATGTCATCTTATTTGGAGATAAGATCTTTACAGCAGTGATCTAGTTAAAATGAGGTTATTAAGGTGGGCCCGAAACCAATACGACTGGTGTCCTTATGAAAAGAAGAAATCTGAATGCAGAAGCATGCATAGAAGGAAGGCAATGTGAAGAGACAGAGAGAGAAGATGGCTACCTACAAGCCATGGAAAGAGGCTATGAACAGATCCTTCCCTCACTGCTCACAGATGAAACCTGCCAACACCTTAATTTTAGACTTTCAGCCTTCAGAACTGTGAGGGAATACACGTCTACTGTTTAAGCTACCAGTCTGTGGTTCTTTCTTGCAGCAATCCTAGCAAATTAATATACTGCCTGAAAGTTTTCTATCTTACAAGGCTGTCTCTTTTCTGTTCCTGTTTATTTCATCTTTTCAGAAGCAGAAGTTCGCAATGTGTTTTCAATGCCTGGATACTATAAAAGGTATTTTAAAAAATACAAAGATTTGGAGAAACAAGAAACCTCCAGACCAGACAAGGGCCTTTAATGCTACTACACTTATTTGGGTTTTTATCTTAGGAAAACTTAAAAGAAATGTGTGTAGACCATGTCACAAGATGAAAACAGTTAAGTTTAGGGGAACTCATTAATTGTATATAGTATATTTTCTCTCTTTAGTCCTATCATCTTATTACTAAAAAATATCTCATACATATGTAGTACTATTTTTCAGATTATAAAACCATTTTACCTCTCATTTGATCCGTGAAGTACATGGGGATAATAATTCTCAATCTGTAGTTGAGACTTAGTTAATTTGCAAAGTTGCCTAATATCACTGGCCAGTAAGAAAGGGAACCAAAACCCAAACCTATGTCTTTTGACATCAAACACAAAACATTTTCCATCTTACCTCATGAAAATCACTCTTGCTTATAGCAGTGGCCCAAAATTCCCACACCACCAGTTGTAACAAGCTTGACAACAATCCCCTAAAGCTTTCTTTTTAAAAATTTTTAAAGAATATATTGGGGTGACATTGGTTAATGAAATTATATAGGTTTCAGGGGCACATTTCTATAGTACATCATCTGTATGTTGTATTGTGTGTTCACCACCCCAAAGTTTTCTAAAACCTTTCATAAAGACCCTGGGAAGAGTTATAACATCTTGCTCCTTTGGTTTCACATATTTTAATTCAGTAAAAACCCATGATAATTATTGGTTACATAGGCTATCCCAAATAATCTAATGTAATGGTTTTCAAAATATTTTCCTCAGAGCCCTAAGGTACCTTGGAATCTACCTTAAGGATGGGATATAGGGCTCAAGGCTTCTCTCTCCTGCTCAGCCACAAAGCCTCTGCTAAAGTCTGCTTCATATATTAGTTCCTCATAGAATTTGATTTGAAAAATGATGACTAAAGTAACAGTTTTCAGGGGCCTATCCAAGGAGAAGACTATTCACTTAAGGGCAGTTCTTTCTGGAATAGAAGACATCAGAGTTTGTGCTTGGCTCACTTTATAAAGAGAGCAATCATAAATAATAGGTAAAGTGGTCTAGTCTTGGCTCTTCTGGTTTTTCCCTGACAAGAAATCCCAAAAGTATTTATCCCATCAATAATTATTTATTGAGCACAAACTTTGGGGTGGTTTCTGATAGGTTATAGAGAAGCACATGTTAGAATTCATTCAGTCAGAAAGCTCAAAATCTAATGGGAATATAGGGAGAGCATCCAAGAAGCAATAATGCATACAGAATAGGATGTGCAATAATAAATATGCAAACATTACACTATCATATATCATATTGGACTGGAAAATGATCTTAAAAGTAATAACTTATTTATTAAAAATCTACTCAAGGCAGTTATTCTACTGCATCTATTGCTCAAATTCTCACAAGAACTTTGCAAAGTAGAAGTGACTACCTCCATTTTACAGATGCAGAAACTGAGGTTCCTAGGAGTTAAGTAACTTTGCCCAGAGTCACTAGAACTAGAATTTAAATCCAGGTATATTAGTTGCCTAAGTCTGTGGCCCCAAAAGGCTTTTTCACAAAAAGAGAAAAAACGTAATTCTGAGGACAGAGGGGTATCTCATGAACCCAGAGATTGTAAGGCAGCTGGTTTGGAAAGGAACTGGAATGAGGAAGAGAAATACTGTCAGTTACTCTGGCGATCCTTTCTTCCTACCACTCACCTCAACCACTCTCTGAATCCATCTCCCTTCTCTGCAGAATGACCTCTGAACCATAGTTCCCATAGTGAGTACAGATGGTTGTGCCATAGCCACTGAATTTATATGTTTCAGGCTCACACACTCAAAGAGAGAATTTCTGGATTTTTCTGGGTTCTGTGTTTAGGGCAGTGGCCACCCTCATCCAATGAACAGTTGGTGAGGAGAAGGGTGTTAGCAGCATAAAGAACTACTTAGTAGCTCATGGAGGGAGGGAAATACATCCTCAAATGTGGGTGGTTGAGAGATAAGCTAATAACTCATAACTTCAACAAAACATCTCTCAAGCTTCCAATGAGGTTCTTATTGCTAAAGGTTGTAATGTACCTGTTCCTGATCAGGATCAGGGAGGGAAAAAAAAAAAAAAAGAAGAAACTTTGCAAAAAAGAAAAAAAATTAATCAACGCTACCCACCACCCCCCGCCCCCGCCAATCACTACTCCTTTCTGAAAGACCTTAACTATAGAAATGTTTGAGTTATACTATACCATTAATTTTGCCTGACATTAGAATTATACACAGAGAAAACCCATGCATATATCAATTATAAAGAAGCTAGAAAACAACATATATGGGTTTAGCTTTGTTATGCTTTGTCTGCATAACCCATGGACATAGACAACAGTGTGGTGAAGACCTGGGATTGGGGTTGGGGGTTGGGATGGCACTAGAGTGGTTCAATTGGGGGGAAATGGGTACATTTGTATTATTTTCAATGAAGATAAATTCTAAAGAAAGAAGTAGAGCTCGGAAGAAAAGATCAATAAGCACATTCAAAGGCAAGACACTATTAAAAAGAGCCACTGAAATAACAAAAATGAGGGTTAAACCCCTCAATGGACATAAATATTGGGACTTTCAAATACAGAATAGAAAGCATCTATGGACAAAAATGTTTAAAGAAATAACAGAAGAGATGCAATAATAAGCAAGAAATGAGATGGTATCAAGAATTAGCTGATAAATTAGAAAGAAAAGTAAATAGAACTCGACATTAAAATATGTTGTTTAAGTAAAATACTTAATGTATGGATTAAATAGAATCATTATGGCTGTAGAGAGGATTCGTGAAATGGAAAATGCATATGAAGAAATTACCAAGAATTTAAAGTCAAAGCCATATAGAATATAAAAGAGGTATTAAAAGGTGTAGGGGAGTGAATAATTGAATCTAAAATATATGCAAGTGGAATATCAGTGAGCAAAAATAAAGAAAATGGAGGAAAGGAAATTTTAAAGAGGTAAAGGTTGCAAATTTTCCAGGACTGATAAAAAGCATGATTCCAGTGGTTCAAAAACTACAACATATCCCAAGCCAGATAAATAGAGACCCATGCCTAGACACCTTGTAGTGAAATTACAAGATACCAAAGATAAAGCAAAATCACTGAAAAAGGACTAGAAAAATGACAAAGGAACAATTAGAATTATCATGGACATCCCAATACTTATAGTAGATACAAGAAGACAGCAGAATAATTCTTCAAAGAGATGAGAAAATTATTTTCAAACCAGAATTGTATATTAAACAAACTTATATTTCAAGAATAATGGTTAAGTAAGTATTTATGAGTTTACAGAAACTGAGAATTTTACTATGAAGAAGCCTATAAAAAGAAGGAAAATCATTCCTAAAAAGGAAGTCTGAGATATAGAAATAAGTGGTAAGCAAACAAAACATAATCATGGATTTAAATCAAGCAAATATTGTCTATATAAAATACTAATGCTGCTGATGATATCTAATTTGTGCTATTTAAAACAAAAAGTTAGAAATGAACTATTAAACAATGACAGTATATGATTCTTGAGAGTTAAAAGTTCTAAGTTCTGCCAAGGCCCATGTGGCTCAGTTGGTTGAGCACCATCCCATATATCAAGGGGTCACTGGTTGGATTCCCAATTGGGGTGTGCCCAGGTTGTGGCTCAATCCCCAACATGGGATGTGCAGGAGGCAGCCAATTGATATTTCTCTCCCTCTCCCTTTCTCTCTCTATAAAATCAATAAGAACATCTTTTTTTAAAAAGTTCTAAGAACGGTGACTTATTGGAGAATAGATTAAGATAATATTTACCTACAAAAATGAAGAGCAATCAACAAGAAAAAAATCAAGAAGGAAAAAGAAACAAGAACATAGCAAGAGAAATAGAAAGCAGAAAGATGATGCAAATAGTTCAAAGATAAAAATAATTACAAACACTAAATATAGGATGTTAATAGTTAATAATTAATAGATATGAAAAAAATTTGAAAAAATTTAACATCCAGAGGTTTCTGGCCATGACAAAATGATTGCCATCCCACAATAAACAACAAGAAAACTGGATAGAATGTATGAAGAACTAACAGAATGACAGGAAAAAACACACATGCTTATCTCAACTGATGCAGAAAAAGCATTTGGCAAAATGGCACACCCTTTCAACACTCATCAAACTATTAATTGAAGAAAACTATCTCTATAAAACAAAAATTGGGTTACCGCATATTTCCACTATATAACATTATTTGTATTTGTATATTTTATAATTTATTACATATTAATATTATGTATAATATTATACTGGGGTGGGCAAAAGTAGGTTAATAATAATAATAATAAGTAATACAATCCTATATAATAAAAGGCTAATATGCAAATGGTCATTATGCCCTCACACGTAACCACCAATCATCATGAAGCTGCGTGTGCAGCAGGGGCGCACAGGTGGGCAGGGCTGTGTGCGCGTTGAGGCATGTGTGGGCGGGCGGAGCTGTGTGTGCGACCGGTCACCAGAAGATGCATGGAGCACCTCTCAGTCCTTCCCTTGTCCCCCCGACTCCCATGGAAGATATGCAGCTCCCTCCCGGTTTCCTCCCACCTCCCTCCTGAGGAAGCAGTGCAGCTCTCACTGGCTCCTGTGGGCATGCTGTGACTCCCGCCGGCTTCCACGGAAGCAGCAAGCAGCCTGCTGTGCGCAATTTCATGCACTGGGCCACTAGTAATTAATAAAATACAAGATAAACTCATTTACTCACAACTATAAACCTACTTTGGCCCACCCCTGTATAGTAATATTTTTTAATATTTACATATATGATAGAAATATGCAACAACTCAATATTGGTCCCCAGATTCAAACCCCTCCTTTTCAACCCACTCTCACCCCCCTTGTGTGATCTGGCTAACCATTGACTGAATTCCTTAATGTTTAAAAAGAGCACAATCTCTAAGTCTGTAGAGTATATCAAGAAGTTGTTGTCTGGGAACTTATTCAGAAGAGATTCAAACATCTCTTTCCCAAAGATCTGTCTAACCATTCATTTACTAAATGTCACAGACCTTGTACTAAGCTCCTGGGATGCCATAGTGGCATCCCCGGAGCTTAGTACAATGGAATTTTGCTACTTTAATGAATCGGAATTTAAATATCTGTGTTTTCTGATGGTCTTAGGCTACCCTGCTAGCGGTTCTCAACCTGTGGGTCACGACCCACAGGTTGAAAACCGCTGCTGTAGAGCCTAAGACCATCAGAAAACACAGATATTTAAATTCCGATTCATTAACAGTAGCAAAATTACAGTTATGAAGTAGCAACGAAAATAATTTTATGTTTGGGGGTCACCGCAACATGAGGAACTGTATTAAAGGGTCGCGGCATTAAAAAGGTTGAGAACCACTGCTTTAAAAGATCAGTCCCTAATGGGGAGAAAAGCAGCCCTGAAAGACAAACTAAATAACATTTCCTGGGTCACAGATTAAGTTCATCAGATGCAAACTTAAGTTCTGTGAATAAGGTTCATTTAAAATATTAGATGGCATTTTGACACCATAAAAATTCTTTACTTTCCACCCAATAACCCAAGTAGTTCCCAGCACCTGTCTATTCATCACTTAACAACACAATACATTCCATTCTTTTCCTTAAGATGAAATTACTTAAGAAGAACAATGGAAGAAAACAAGCTACCACACAAGTTTGGTTCCAGTATTACTTTTACTCATGAATCACAGAAACCTGCAAGTCGTGGTATTCTGATTTTAAGTTTTCCATTAACCAGAATCTTTTTACAGCATGTGGAACATAGCTAATCCTACATAATAAATAAGGAATATGCTAATTTACCCTCACACCATCGCAAAGATGGCGGCACCCATAGCCAATAAGGAGGGAATACGCTAACTGACTGTCACGCCCTCAAAGATGGCGGCACCCACAGCCACAAGATGGCAGCACCCAGTCCCCTCAGCCCCGCAGGGGCGACGGGCCTGGCCACTCAGCGTGCCTGCCTCCGGAGTCTCCCAGTCCCCTCAGCGCGCCAGCCACCCAGGGCTGGCCCAAGGTGCAGGCAAGCCTCGGATGGAAGCTGCCCAGCCGCCCAGGGCCGCCCAAGGCTCAGGTAACTAGGGCCGGGCTGAGGTTTGCATTGCCAGCAGTGGCAGCAGCAGAGGTGTGATGGGGCATCGCCTTCCCCTGATCGCCAGGTCGCTTCCTGCCCCTGAGGGCTCCAGGACTGTGAGAGGGGGCAGGCCGGGCTGAGGGCACCCCCCCCTCTCCAGTGCATGAATTTTCATGCACTGGGCCTCTAGTATTAAAATAATAATAATACACCTCCAATCTTCAAAATAGCAGATTAGTATATCAATTTGGAAAAATGTGTCAATGATTAGGTTCTCTAGGAATAGTGAGCTACCCTACTTTTCTGTGGTTTCTAAAAATATTTATTCCCCTGGTTTGATAGTATTCAACCTTTTCCATTTATCTTGGGAAGACCCCATTATATAATAACCTATTTATCTTGCCCCTGGAGGTGGCCTCCCAAAAATTAAAAAAAAAAGAAAACATCTAGAATACTTTGAAATGATGGTAGAGCACATTTCAAAAGGGGGGGGGGGGGAGAACAGATCCTGAAAACATTATTCTGACCCCAAAAGAGAGAAACACTTATAATCAATTTTCTTTTCATTAATGCGATAAATGCTGTCTGCACTTTGTGTTCCTAAAGAGAACCATTCTGAGATAAAGGATGTCTCCCCAACCTTTTATACTGAACCAGTGGTTTCCCAAATTTAATATGCATGAAGAGTGCACGTGAGCCCTCTTAAATCCAAGAACCAAACCCTGCCTGTGTAATAAATCTCACCACTACTCCACTATTAGACAGGGGATTAAAACTAATCTAGCAATCCCCAAACCAACTCCTGAGTGGATTAAAATGCAAAACGCATGGGAGCAGGAAGATGCTTAATGCTAAATAACAAACATTTCAATCATAGGAATCATTTTTATCTTCTTGTTTATGCTAAGTAGATTCTATTAGACTTAATATCTGTATTAACACAAGTGGGGGAAAGAAACAGTTTTATGAAGACCTAAGTACTTGAATTCCTTGATATAGCTGGCCAAAAGAAAAAAAAATCAAACAAAAATGAACTTAATAAAAGGACTATACTGTGATCTTTAGGCTGTTTACTCAAAGTCAACTCAGTAACACTTGACTTTTAAATTTTCCTTTAAGCCAAAATTTTATTTAAGTCCATGCTATAAGGGTTGAATCAAGAAAGAAAAGAATTTTCAGGGACCCTAAAACTGGAGCAGACTCTCTATGAGTAATGCCCATGCCATTTTTAAGTAAGCCAATGTTTTAAGAAACATCTACTTTTGCCAAAATCATTATCACAGCACCCAATGGGAGAGCTGTCATTGCAATGAACCCAGAAGATGCCTTTATGGCCTTTGAAAGCTGTAGCTGATTGCAAATATAGGTAAGGAACCATATGCAGGCCCTTGTTAGCAAGTCTATCCAAAGAACATAACACACACACACACACACACACACACACATCTGGCATCTCCTCACAGCTGTGGAACACATTATAGCAATACCATTCACTTAGCTCCAACTGCAACCCACATAATGCTGGAAGGAATCTGTAAAGCTTTATCTGAAATACTGTTGTACCTTTCAACTCTGTCATCCTCCTCAATTTTCTACTTCTGGGTCCTGTTATGCCCTTTCTCAGACATCTGCATTTCAACTTGAATCCCTTCCAAGAGTCTTCCCTACCGCTCCCTCATCTATAAAATAAGCATCTTTTAAGACTTTCCCACTGTACCATTTTAAGTGACTACCACCAAGTCAGGCCCAGACATTCTTACATAGAACAATTGATAAAAATGGTTATAACACTGAAAGTGAGCTTGTCCTGGAACACTTACCTAACCCCAGCATTTGTTTCCTAACATAAAATCTGGGTGAATAAAAATGGACTATTACACCAAGTGAGGTACAAAAAGGTAAGTAAATCCTATCTAATAACAGACAAATATGCAAATTGACCATACCTCCAACACACCCACAAGCCATGCCCACAAGCCACGCCCACCATCCAATCAGAGCGAGTATGCAAATTAACCCAAACCAAGATGGCTACAGCCACAGAGAGCAAGGTTTCCTAGGTAACAGAGGAAGCCAAGCTTTCCGCCTGCCCTTGCCAGGCCTAAGCCTCCACTCAAGCTACAAAGTTTCAATTATAGAAAGTAAACAAATTCAAACAAAT
This sequence comes from Eptesicus fuscus, assembly GCF_027574615.1. Classification (NCBI taxonomy): domain Eukaryota; kingdom Metazoa; phylum Chordata; class Mammalia; order Chiroptera; family Vespertilionidae; genus Eptesicus; species Eptesicus fuscus. The sequence continues at coordinate 10,941,931 of NC_072493.1, forward strand.
GGCGGCAGGATGGAGCTTGAGAGAGCAGGCCAGGGTTGCTGCCGGCAACAGGGGAAGCAAAGCTTTCCGCACACCCTGGCCGGGCCCACCCGCTTAAGGCAACAAAGTTTCAATTATAACCCCAACAGATATGGCTGCCGGCCTCGGAGGGAGCCCCAGGCTTGGCTCTGCTCCAGGCTACAAAGTTTCAATTGTAGAAGGAAAATAAATTCCAGATACCAGGGTCTCCGCTTGCATCCCAGGGGGTGTGGCTGGCCTGCAAACCACCACAGGCCCCTAGCTCAGGCTGCCCCATGCCCCAAGGGAACCCCCACCTGATCCAGGACACCCTTCAGGGCAAACCAGCTGGCCCCCACCCCTGTACCAGGCCTCTATCCTATCTAATAAAAGAGTACTATGCAGATTGATCATCACTGCAACACACAATATAGCTGCCCCCATGTGGTCAAAGATCCTGCCCCCATGTGGACACAAGATGGCCACTACAAGATGGTCAGCAGGAGAGGGCAGTTGGGAGGCACCCGGCTTGCAAGGGAGGGCAGTTGAGAGGGACCAGGCCTGCAAGGGAGGGCAGTTGGAGGTGATCAACCTTGCAGGAGAGGGCAGTTAGGAGTGACCAGGCTGGCAGAGGAGGGAAGTTGGGGGCAAACAGGCTGGCAGAGGAGTGGTTAGGGGGTGATTAGGCTGGCAGGCAGAAGCGGTTAGGGGCAATCAGGAAGGCAGGCAGGCAAGCAGTTGGGAGCCAGCAGTCCTGGATTGTGAGAGGGATGTCCACTGGGATCGGGCCTAAACAGGCAGTCGGACATCCCTCGAGGGGTCCCAGATTGGAGAGGGTACAGGCTGGGCTGAGGGACAACCCCCCTCTGTGCACGAATTTCATGCACCGGGCCTCTAGTATACATATAATGCTTGGACTAGTCTAGGTATTCACAACTGGTTTTCAGTCTTCAAGTATTGGTGTCCACTTCATTTCCTCTCAATCAAGTCTTCTTGGTTCAGAAAGTTTTACATACAGTATAATAGTAAGAGAATTATGAACTACAACTAAAAGTGATAATAGTAACAGGAAGATTTCTCAATTCAAGCAATATGATGCAAAAGTGAAATTGCTAAACCATCTCATGTTTGAAACAATTGCAAACAGAGGAGAGTTTACTTAGATATAGTGTGATTTCCTCAAAAAAGCAGGTTTCATATCCTTTTCTATATGTAAAAGGCCATAAGAATTGCTAAATCTTGGGGGAAGCAAAAGATAGTACTGGGAAAATCTTTAAGACTGACTGAGTCAAAAATATGTGTTTCAATATATGAAGACATTTTTGTAAAGGTATTCAAATGTTTCTAATTTTTTTCTGGCATATCTATTTCATCAGTGAAGATCACCAATAGCCAAAGTCCAATGGGCCTCCAAAAGTCACTCCGTCCCCTCAAGCAGGTGGACTTCTAACAAATAAGAGTGGTTCCCAAATCCTAATCAGTTGGCCAGTGTGGGTCCATGATGAGAGTTTCATTGTTCTTCACTAAGTTATCACAAGCTAAATGTATTTAACCCACAGGCACTTCTTTATTCTAGAATATCTCCTTCCCACATTTTCAGTGTTCAAATGTCTTCTTTGAAATAATGGTTATAGTAAGTTGATAATATCGTTATTTTGTTTCCTATTTGTTGGATTTTGTTTTTAATTTGGAAATATCTTTAGTTTTTGCTTTTTATTGAATTTATTGGGTGATACTAGTTAACAAAATTATACAGGTTTCGGGTGGAAATATTTTCTTGGGGGAGGGGAATTTACTTAGCAAAATTTTGAAATTTAATACTCTATGAAGTATAAATTTCTGGGATTTTGTGGAGTAAGAAAAATGTAGTAGGCAACATTCCATCTCTTTTCTTTCAAAATACTAATTAACATGACTGATCTGGTAATCTGACAAAGTGATGGGAATGAACTGGTATGCTAACTTAGCTTTAGCTAACTTAGTTTTAATAACCAAAAACACAAACAAACAAACAACCATCACAGAATTCCGTTTTCTTGTCCAGACCTTGACTGATTGATGGGTCAGCTCATTGAGGGATAGATTCTGTGATCGGGATAAAGACAACAACAGAAAAAAGGATGGAATTCAGATACCATATATCCCTCCACATAAGCAATCTTTCAAATATAGGCCTATCAGCTTCCCCCATCCTCTTTTCCATTTTCCTAATTCTTGTTTTCAAAAGCTTTAAGTTTGCCAACCTTCTTAATGTTTGAGTTACCTGGCTCCAAAAGATCTGTAGGGTTTCTCCACGTTCCCATTTGCCTGCAATGAATTTTATTGAACATACACTGCTGCTGACCCCATATATAATGGACTTAGAAAATATTCACTAAAAACTCAAATGCCCAGTTCTCAGATTTATGTGATTTTGCATGTGTGTGTGTGTGTGTGTGTATGTGTGTGTGTGTACGTGTGTGATATCTCATGATACTGTTTATAAGAAGGTGCTATTAGTCACTTAGAAGACACATAGCATTATATTTTCAGGATCCTCCGAAAAGCTGGGAGAGTTTAATCTCCACTTTTTTTAGGCACTGTCACTCTCTCAAGACATGGGCTTTTATATTGTGTAATGTCAAAAATGACAGCAGCATGGTGATTACGAACCCATGTATGGACATCCTTCAGCAGACTAGATAGTCCACCAAATCATTCAAAGTGAGGACAGTCGATGCCTGTAGGCATCCCTGGTTGAATTTCCAATTAGAAAGGAAAATGAAGGACTACTGTAGATTATTAAAATGTTGAAAATTCCAAATAATACTGGGAGAAAGAATATCTGATGACCTCTGGATCCCTTGAGTATTCGAGATGATACTGTACTTACCATATCTCATAAGCCCTTAGGGGAGACGATTTTTATTATCATTGAAGGTGTAGGTGAAAATCATCCAAAGTAAAAGACGTTACATGAAACAGGTCCGAACAAATAGTTGTTGGATTCCAGTCCTCATGCCAAAAAGTGACATCCAGTATCAATTAGGATGATCAGAAAGGATAGCTGGAATATGTGGCTCTTTGACATGGTTTTTAATCAGATGTCCCCAGAATTCATCTCTCATGAATCACAAAGCTAAAAATGATCTCCAGCAATTGCAGAATTCATTTGCCTCCTTCTGTGAGGAGCTGTATAGAAAGCATTGAAATAAAACCACCTGCCCTTTTCTTTCAAATGCCCTGAAAATGTGCCGCAACTCAGCTTTGATTCTATGTTCCAATGTTTCATTGCTCTCACTGGCAGGAGAGAATTTTCTCCACATGTGGATGTCTAACCTAAATCCTTCATGCTGCAATCTGCATCTGTTCCTTTTGTTCAAAATGACTGTTTCTTCTTACACCTGCTCCCCATTAAATGACTATTACATACTTCTGGGTAATCATATTCTGGAGGGGAGAATGGCATAAACTACTGCAGCTGAGGGCAGTAGCATATATTTCCACACAGATGTGTGAGTCATCAACAAATTGTGAAATCTTTGTGAGTAGCAGCACATGGGAAAGATTGTCTTTTACAGACGCCAACTCTGCTCTGATAACATGTTATAAGGAAATAGACTACAGGAGTGCAGTTAGAAACAGTAACATTGGACCTACATACACACACTCTCTCTCACTCACACACACACACACACACACACACACACACACACACATTTATGGGTTTTAGTTGGAATAAAATGTGAATTTATAAGCCTTGTGTTCTAAGCACTACTAAATTCCTAATGTTTGGATACAAGTTCTTATGTTTCTATTATCTAAGGCAGGATATAGTTATGGCTGCATGAAACCAAACTAACCTGCTAGTTCTGTTAAAAACCAAACCTGTCAATATGGCTTTTTTATACATTATGGTCACAACATCCGTAAGTAGTATACTTCATATTTCAACTATTTTGAAACAATTTAGATATAGTCTAATTGGAAGACTTTATTGCTTTGCTTCCTGGGACACAGGCAAGTAGCCTTCTGGTAAGTTGCTCACTCACTACATGCCTAGTAAGTCACATCTTTGAAATTCAAAGTATGATCACAGACCGGCAGCACTGGCAACACCCTGGAGCATGTTAAAAATACGGGTCCTCAGGTCTCCTCTCCAGAGTACTGAATCGGAATCTGCATTTATAACAAGATCCTCAGGCACTTCACGATACATGCAAGTTTGAGAAGCACTGCTCTATTTAATTTCTCAGTGTTTCTATTTCCTCATCTATAAAATGAATATTAAGCAACACTTGCTACTTACTTGCTTTAGAACAAAAGAGGATTAATGTCATAGGGTTTTTTCCTCCCCAAAAATAGTCTCTACATAAACAGAACATTGGAGAACAGTTTCATTTGTTGGCACAGGCAATGACTGAACATTCTCTGGAAAAAGAACCAGGATTCCTTCCTAGATAATACATCTGTCCTTCATCCAAACTTCACTTCATGGCATAATGGCTCCAGAAACAGCACAGCAGTTCAACCAACTACTTTTGGAGAAACAACTGAGGCTGCTCCCAATGAAAACAGTTTCCCTGCTCCCTGTCTTGGCTGTCAAACACAAACACAAACACTCTGTGGGTTAAATCAGCCCAGCTGGGTGTCTGCTGCTGAGCCATCTGCAGAACAACTTGCAGACCAGGAGCTTGACTCGGGCAAGACAAAAGCAAGAGGGAAACAGGGAGAAGGGCTATAGCCTGACTCCAGGGACTCCCCACTTGTGCCTTCCTTTTCTAATTCCTTCCCTCGGGAAGGACAAGAATGGGAGAAACAGATGAAGCTTTCATGCATCAAGAAGGCTCTCGTGGCTGTCAGGCCAATCCCTAACCAGATACCCAAGGGGCCCTACACAGTGTTCACATTACACCCCCACCCCAAGAAGTCCGGCACAGGGATAGGAAGGGGCAGCCCCAATGGCCCTGAAGTTCAGAAATCAAGAGGGCATTGAATCACTTCCTCCACCCATGATCCTGAGCCCCTTGAAGTTTCTTCCTAACCCTTTAGGCTTAAGAAGAAAAGAAAAACAGACTCAGCCCTTGACCTCTCTCCCAGTTGCCAGTTCTCTTGTACCTAAAGCCCTGGGTTAGACAGAGCATATTCTCTCCCCGCCAGAGAATCAGTGGAGGTCTGGTTTCTCCAGGTCGATATTACCTGAATAGTAACAACCAAAATGTAAGACTAGTCCTACTGACTTTGCAACCAACAGACAAGATAAGGTGACTGTGTCATTCTATTCTGCTAGTGAGTAAAAAAAGCATCCCTAAATACAGGTAAGAAGAGACTCATATTGAATTCTGAGTACACACACAAAAAAACATAACAAAATATGCCCACCAGGCTTCAATAGGTCCCACAGCCTTCTCCCTCCAAATACCTTGGTTCCGCCCACAGAGTGGCTCTTAGCATGCTGACCATCCTAACACAGCCCCCCAGCCTGAGCCCACATTGTTTATCCTTTTGACTCCCTTACCCCTTACTTTTTCCTTTTCCCTTCTTCATTCTGTCCTACCAGATCTCAAGACTAAAAAGGGGGCAACTTTGGGAAAATGGATTACAATCATCAACAAAAAATAACAACAGAAGGCTGATAATCAAAGGAAAACCCCCTCAGACAAACAAAATGACCTGAAGAATTTGAGTAAAAGGAACTACTTCTAGCACAATGGTTATTTTGTTTTTGTTTATTTGCTTTCTTTCCATCTCTCTCACTCTTATTCCCCCAAGACCATGGTGGACAAACTGCGGCTCGCGAGCCACATGCGGCTCTTTGGCCCCTTGAATATGGCTCTTCCACAAAATACCACGGCCTGGGCGAGTGTATTTTGAAGAAGTGGCGTTAGAAGAAGTTTAAGTTTAAAAAATTTGGCTCTCAAAAGAAATTTCAATTGTTGTACTGTTGATATTTGGCTCTGTTGACTAATGAGTTTGCCTACCACTGGCCCAAGAGGACAGAAATCAACATACAAAGGAAGAGAAAAGCAGATGCACAAGATGCATATGCTTGTCCAGTGCGTCCTCCATTAGATCATGGCTACTTCCATAAAAGGAGAGAAGCAGGGCTGGTATTGAATGTTCTGGGTTGTTCCACACTCGCTGGAAATTACACAGCTAAAACAAAGATCAGAGTTGACATTACTATTTTGCCTAAAGCTATGTGGGAAGGGTAGTCCTTTTAGAATTCAAAGGTTATTGAGGTAGGTTTGAGTCCTGCTATGTGTTGCCTCTGAGTTGGGATTTTTCCACTTGAATTATAAGCCTTAAGATTCTTCCAGTGTAACATATGGAAAGCTCCCTCTGCCACCTTCATGATTCCAAATACCATCCCCAACTGCTACCCTCCCACCCAAGGCAGCTCATCACATCCTTCAACATAAACTTCATGCTAGGATCTGCCATCCAACACTCCCCAGGCCGTCTCCCCACACTCCCAACAACCTACAAGGTATGTTATGGAGATAGAAACAGAGGCTCAGAGGGGTAGGTGGGGTGCTCCCAGTGACAACAACAAAGAGAAGGGTCAGATACATACATCCAGGTCTAGCTGGCTCGCAAGCCTGCAGCCTTTCTAATTCACCATGCCATCTCCTACAAAAGGGCAAATGGCTTTCCCCTCGATATCAGCGATGCACTTTTTCACCCATTCATTTTTTTCTGAGTGCCTCCCTGGGCCAGCCTGGTGCTGGGCATGCTGCATCTCATTCTGCTCTCCCAGAGCCAATGCTTCCATCTCTGCTATGTCAGAGGAGGCAGGAGAGCACGGTGTTTACAGCAAGTGCTTTGGGGGTGAAAAAAAAAACACACTTGGATTTGCATCTCAAGTCATCCACCTAGTAGCTATAGTGCCTGCACTTCACCTCTTTATACCTGTTTCCACTCCCATAAAGTTGGCATATAAATCTATTTCATGAGAATAAGGTACAAAAACCATGTATAATCTAAACTTAGAATCTAAAACAGTGCCTGGCACAAAGAAGATACTTAATAAATGAAAAACATTCATCCTCTCTCTTCCATCTCCTTCTTTTTCTCCTCCTCAAATTCAAAGATTGTGGTGGGAGAAATTTACTCAGAGAGCGAGAAAAAGCCCCCATCATACCACTCAGAGCATAACACCCCAGGCCACGGTCAATTGATTCATATGTTGAATCTCTCCCACTCCACCTTTAACTCTCACTGGACTTAAGACAAAAAGGATCTAATGCATTCCTGGCAGTTTTTCAAAGCATGGCAGAAGTGAGTCGGGTTTATAAGATTAATTCTTTTCTCTCCAGGCAGTGGCTCAAATCAGAACCTTCACTCAACCAACCCAGTGGATAATCTCCTTTTATTACTTTCAATCAAACTAAGTGTCTGCAATCTGTACAATGGCCACTAATTTAGTGGGAAAAATCATTTGTAGAGTATGATTATAAAAAGATGAGACAGAACACAAGGTCCAGACTGGATAAGCATGCTGTAAGTTTGCTCCTATCTCACTGCATAGAAAGCTTCTATGACCCAAACTGCATTAAGGACATACAGCTGTTCTGCTAAGCTAAAAATCAAAGAAAGAAATGGATGTTGTTCACAGATCAGTTCCTTATTTAAATAAGGGAAACAGCCTATCAGTTAAATTCAGGCTGTCACACTCACATGGAGCGATGCATCGCTCATGCAAAGTTTAACATGAAAAGGTTTCATTGTGTGAAAATTAGAACCTTTTTTTAAGACAATAAAATTCTAGTTACACAACTGGACAACATCACAAAGCTGTCTGAATTGTGGAAGCCACTCTCTTCCTGTGATGGATAATAAGGCATGGGGTTTTGCTCGCTTTGATTAATTTCAGAATATTGCAGAGAACCTGCATAATCCCTAAGATAGCAAAGGAGAGAAGGAGAGGCGATGGGCAATGATAAAAGCATGGTAATGGAGCAGAGGCTGTGTTTCATCCGCTGTAGAAAAGCCCCCCCAAACTAATTTCATTTCGCCAAGTACTAACCACAATAAGGGTCAGCACAAAAAAAAAATGTCCTTTAATGCTCTGGGGCTTAAATTATATGCACCGAGGCTCCACAATGCAAAACAAAACTATGAGATGTCGCCATGACTATGATCAGATATATAACATAGCCAGAAAGTGCACATTTTCCTTTTTTCAAATCACAGCAGCCATTATTTATACAAGTACTGAATATGGAAAAGGCTCTGACAAATTTACAGTGGTGTTTGGATGGATGAGGATGGCGGATGATGGATGAGGGAGACAGAGGATTCCCTTATTAAAGCATCAAATTCATCCCTAAATATCAAATAGACATCTTAGCCACAACTACACTGCTTCATACTCAAAATTACACCAACCAAACATGTTCAATGTTTTTCTTTAATAGAAAGAGGCAGGATTTTCTCCTAATAAATATTGTTAATTTGTACTGTGGCATTAAGTACCTTTCTTTTTCTGCATAATATGGACTTCAATGTATATGCTTATCAAACAAGAATAAATGTGACAATTCACATATATAAATGAATGCCAGCAAAAACTGAGCAGCAATCTCAAGCACATTATTCTTTTCTTAAATTTTAGTAAATAATTTCAGTAGACATAATCTTCCAAATGTATTTTTGGTATCTTTCTTGACAGGACAGTAGCTCTTAAGGAAAACTCACCATTCACTGTATGATTATTTTTATACTATGCCCAGATAAATATAGAGAGTTCGAAGCACTGCAGCGCCCACTAGTGGACATATTAGTATCACCTGTCTTCTGTAGAGTAAAAACCAGAAAGAGCATAAAATAACAAGCCTTTACTTTAAAAAACAGTTACATAACCATTCACTTCTTATTTCATCTACAATGATAACAGAGGCATGCACAAAGAGAAAAACTTTCTTCTGCAATTCTCAACTTCTCCTTCATTCGATCCTACTGTAAATTCAACTGTACACAGAGAAATGAATTTAGTGGCATGGAAGGTATAACATTTGAAAGTTTTCTCAGTAAAAAGAAATGATTCTTTACACTTCTAGCTTATCCTACCCCAATCAAATTACTCCTTCCTCTGTTAGTATAGCCTTCTTTAATAGTAACAAATCCTGTCTACCCAAAGCCTGCAATGACATCACTTGGAATTGGTCTTTTAGCAATGTAATGAATGAACCAATGGCAATCTGATTATAATTTACCAGGCAACAAAGTTTACATATTGCAAATGTTACCAGTTATTTTCTTTTTAATGAAAAACAAGCCTCATTTTGCATTTTAATGTTTCTGTTTAAGTAGAGTGATGATTAAATCCCATGAAAATATAACTTTGACAGATAAGCCAAAAGTTATTACTTTAACTTGATTTCTGAATAATTCATAAATTTAAAGTAGTAAATGAAATTTGTTTGAAAAAATGTATGAGACAAAAATATCTATAAAACTTCTTTCATAAAACTGTAAAGCAACAAAATGTTCCTAATTTGAGTTAACCCAAGACATCTTACTTAGCATGAGTGTGCTGAAAGAACAAAACACAAACCATGGAAACTAAGGCTATAAATTAATTGTAATTAAGATTCTAAAATCAACTAGGCCTAAACCTCAACATTTTATTCCAACATGTAAACTGAATGTATTATAGGTCATCAACACATCATCTGGATTTTATTGTTTACTTTATCTGATAAAACACTGCAATGGGAGGAATCTGCATTACAGAGACTTAGTCATGAATAACTGAAAAGACCAATGGTCCAGCCAAAGAGTTTAGTTATCACTTCTAGTTCTCTACTGAGTTAGACCTCCTCTACCAGCTCCTGCCCCCAGCAGCTTTCAAAAGCATCAGTGGTCCACAATGAGGTGCCACCTTACAGTAGTAAAAAGTCCCATGGGGGGAAAAATAGACAGGGGGTGAGGGAAGCTATTTTAAGAAAAGATCTTTCAGGAAATAAACAAAAAGGAAAGGAAAGTATGTGTACAATTGGTTTTCCTTTTCTTTTCTTGATAAAGAGCTAATTATTTGGATCAAACACTAGCAACATTCACTTCTCCCTCAGCTCCGTTAAGAGCAGTAAGGTAAGTTGACAGGACAGTGACAGAGGAGGAGACAAACATGGAGCGAGCCCCCCACCACCACCACCACCACCACCTTTGCTTTGCTTTTGCATTCTGTTCCTGATTTGGGACAATTAACTAGTCAAATATTTTCTCAGAGCACATGGCTAAGGAAATAACAAAATACATCCAAGGGGTGGAGGAGTCAGTGTGTATCTCAGTAGCATTCCCAACATTCCCAAAATGCCATTCCCAATTGCAACTGGGATTCTTTGAAGAAACAAAAACAAGCAGTAAATGAACCATGATTAATACCAATAAACTGGCCTTCCTGTCTTCAGGAGAAAGTCCAGCAGGGCTTCTGTGAAATACATCAAATTTTACCTCTGCACCAGGCTACAATATAGGCACCAAAAATACACCTTCAGTTTTCCTTTAAAAATGTACACACACATACACTTTTATAAGTGGGAATATGTTTGTACTCAGTGGACGCTGTTTGGCTAATGTACGATATAGATTTTTTTTCATCTACTTAAAGGATATTTTACTGATCAAAGAATGCCTACCAATGTCACTCTCTCTTCTTTATCCAACCTCTGTTTTCAAACCTCACACTAAGAATATATCTTCTTGGGATGTCTTTCTGTACTATTTGCCAAAATAAACATAATTTTTTACAAGTAATGCCCTAAGAACTATTCCTAAAATTGTCTTCTCTGGAATAGTAATTACACTGATGTTAACAGGTACTCTCTGGAAAAATATGAAGAGTTCAATGGATAGGTAGGTTTAGAGAATACTGGCTTAAATAAGGCTAAACAGGTGTGTGTTTTTCTACAGATATTCTAAGAACCTTGAATATGCTAATGGACACCATCAACCTCCAGTAGGTTAGACAGACTATGTCACAGGAAGCTCACTTCAAGAGAACACACACAGAGGAAAATGCCCACTTGAATCCCAGATCACTCAATACCATAACAAGAATAAGACTACTGGTGTTATATTGGAGCAGCAAGTAACCCCCAAATAGCAGAGCACTGTTCTCAGCACTTCACTGATATTTACTCCTCAAAACAACCCTATGAGATTCCCTGCTTAACAAATGAAGAAACTGATGCACTAGGGAGTTAAGCAACTTCCCCAGGCTAGTATGTGGTAGAGATGGGAGTTGAATCCAACCAAGCAGTTTAGTTCAGAGACTATGTTCCAAAGCATAGATATTTTGCCACTGGAACATAGAAAGCAATTCGGCCCAGGAAATAACTGCACTCACCGTGACTAGAGCCCCCAGGCCTCTTCCTCAGACCTGCTGCCCTGGTCTCAGCTTCTGACTACTCATCTCTGCCCTACACCCATCATAGCAGCTAGACTCCACCAGCGAATGGGCTGACCAGAAGGTGGAGGGATCCTTATAGTCACAGTGCCCTTGTCCGTGGCTATGAGAGCCATTCCCCCGTCATCACCACTGACACGAGAAGCTCTTTGCTGGGCTTAGGAGATAGGCAGGCAGAGGAGAAGCCAGCATGCACTTCTAGAAAAGCTGGCTGATCCCTACACAGAGGTGCCAGAAAAGAAAGGCCTGAAGACTCACTAAAGGCTCGAATACGTGGAGAGCTATACTTTGTTCACGGACAGCAGGAATCTATTTTAAAATGGAAATTCGCCTTAAAATAATCTACAAACTAAACACAATACTAATCAAACTCCCAAGCAGGACATTTCTTAGCAATTGACAAACTGATTCTAAAATTCATATGGAAACAAAAAGTTAAGAATAGCTAAGACAAGTTTTAGAAAATGTAGATTATTAAAAGAGGGGAGTCTCACCTCTCCAGATAGCAGTGCTTATTATAAAGCTACAATAATTACAAGCATTAATATTAGAATAGAGATAAACATGGGAAACTTAAAACACTCTCAGACATATTGGAACCTAGTATGTGGCAGAGCTGCATTGCAAATCAAGATAGAAACAATGGACTTTTTAACAAGGAGCTTTAAGACAATCAACCATCCACTTAGAAAGGTAGATTACTTTCTCACAAAATGGAAAAATAGATTGTACATAGATTAAATATTTAAATTTGAGACGGTGAAATCATTCAACTTAAAGAATCAAACATGGGAGAATATATTTATAACATCCTAGAAAGAAATAATTTCTTCAACAAGATGCAAAAAACACAAACAATAAAAGACTGATAATTTTGGTTGTACTAAAATTTAAAACTTCACAAAACACACACAACAAACAAAGAGAAAAGACAAGTCCCCGAGCAGATGGAGATATTTTCTACTCATATAATTAGCACAGTATTCTGATCAAACATATTAAAAAATCATATCCTCCTATATAATAAAAGCCTAATATGCAAACTGTCCCCTCGAATGAGAGTTCAACCAGGAGTTCGACCCCTCGCTATGACGTGCACTGACCACCAGGGGGCAGCACAGAACATGGCAGGCGTCGGCGACGCAGCAGCAGCAGCAGCAGTGGAGGCGCTGTTGGCCCTGATGGGCCCTGACAAGAGTGGGACCACGGCAGGATGGTAGAACAGGTGAGCGGGAGGCACCAGGCCAAGGTGGAAGCAAGCAGGAGCCCGATCACCCCGTCAACTGCCCCACAGATGGCAGGCTCTGATCGCCTGATCAGGGCCAGGCCCCAGGCTGGGACCGGGAACTGGGGGTGGGTGGAGGCGACAAACCTCCCACAGCACCCGGGAAGGGGACTGCAACCTCTCACCGGCTACCTGGGGGCTAGGGAGACAGGGACGGAGGTGCAATGATAATGCAGGGGGTCCGCCGAGCTCTCTCTCACTCCCCGGCTACCCTCCCCAAGGATGCCAGGCTTGCGCACCAGGGAAGCCCCCATGCTCAGGTGCCAAATACCTGCAAGGAGCCCACCCCGCACCTGCATGGCCTCTTCCGGGTGTGCCAGGCCGCAGCTGCCAGGACCGCAGGGGCCGGTCAGGCTCCCCATGGGTTCACGCAGGAGCCAGTCTGCCAGGCCAGCCAGGAGAGAGCGTGCTGCCCACCTGGCTTAAGTGTGGCACCGCTAGGTGGCCCAGAGGCCCACGCTGTGCCCTGGCCTGCAGCATCCGGCCGTGCTCACCACATCTCCTCATTGGGACTCGGGTGCAGTGAATCAGGTGGAGGGAGGGTGTGTGGGTGCCTGGGGGCCCAGGTGCTGCCCAGGGCCCAGAGGTCAGCTGGGACCTGCCTTTCCATGCCAGACGCTTGCGCTTCAATTGCCAGCCAGGCCTAGGGACCACACCCATGCACAAATTTCGTGCACTGGGCTTCTAGTCCTATATAATAAAAGGGTAATATGCAAATTATCACTTCCACCAGGAGTTTGACCAGAGTTTGACCAGGGGGCAGGGCCGGCCTGCCAACTGCCTGGGGCCCCTCCCTCTGGCCGGCTGGACCGCTGGACCCCACCCGTGCACAAATTTGTGCACCAGGCCTCTAGTCCATCGACACTAATAAAAGAGAAAGATGCAAATTGAGCATACGGAGTATACAAATTAACCCAACAAAGCTGGTGGGTTAATTTGCATACACAGGCACTGATCGGCTGGGAATGCAGGCATTCTGCACCACCCCAGCCACTCCGGGCCTCTGGGCAGTGTGGGAAGGCAGAAAGGCAGCTCTGGGCCGGAGCAAAGGTGGAAAGGCGGCAGCCAGGGGAAGGAAGGCCCGTTCTTGCACGAATCTTGCATTGGGCCTCTAGTCCTCTCTAATAAAATGGTAATATGCAAATTAACCATCACTCTGCTACATAAGCCACGCCCACCAGCCAAGCCACGCCCATCAGCCAATCAGGGCGAGTATGCAAATTAACCCCATCCAAGATGGCTACAGCCACAGAGAGCAAGGTTTCCCAGGTAACAGAGCAAGCCAAGCTTTCCATAGCCGTTGCAGGCCTAAGCCTCCACTCAAGCTACAAAGTTTCAATTACAGAAAGTAAACAAATTCAAACAAATGGCGGCAGAATGGAGCTTGAGAGAGCAGGCCAGGGTTGCCGGTGGCAACAGGGGAAGCAAAGCTTTCCGCACACCCTGGCCGGGCTCACCCGCTTAAGGCAACAAAGTTTCAATTGTAGAAGGTGAATTAACTGCCACAGAAATGGCTGCCACCCCGGAGGGAGCAGCAGGCTTGGCTCCGCTCCAGGCTACAAAGTTTCAATTGTAGAAGGAAAATAAATTCCAGATACCAGGGCCTCCCCTTGGGTTGCCAGGGGGCGTGGCCAGCCTGCAAACGACCACAGGCCCCTTGCTCAGGCCGCCCATGCCCCAAGGGAACCCCACCCTGATCCAGGACACCCTTCAGGGCAAACCAGCTGGCCCCCACCCATGCACCAGGCCTCTATCCTATCTAATAAAAGAGTAATATACAGATTGATCATCACTGCAACACACAATATAGCTGCCCCCATGTGGTCAAAGATCCTGCCCCCATGTGGACACAAGATGGCCACTACAAGATGGCCAGCAGGAGAGGGCAGTTGGGAGGCACCCAGCCTGCAAGAGAGGGCAGTTGTGAGGGACCAGGCCTGCAAGGGAGGGCATTTGGAGGTGATCAACCCTGCAGGAGAGGGCAGTTAGGGGTGACCAGGCTGGCAGAGGAGGGAAGTTGGGGGCAAACAGGCTGGCAGGGGAGCAGTTAAGCATCAACCAGGCTGGCAGTGGAGTGGTTAGGGGGTGATCAGGCTGGCAGGCAGAAGCGGTTAGGGGCAATCAGGAAGGCAGGCAGGCAAGCAGTCCTGGATTGTGAGAGGAATGTCCTGGATTGGGAGCCAGCAGTCCTGGATTGGGAGCCAGCAGTCCTGGATTGGGAGAGGGATGTCCAACTGCCCGTTTAGGCCCGATCCCACCAGGAGTCCCAGATTGGAGAGGGTACAGGCTGGGCTGAGGGACAACCCCCCGCCGTGCACGAATTTCGTGCACCGGGCTTCTAGTATATATATAAAAGCGTAATATGCAAAGTGTCCCCTTGGGAGTTCTACTGACCAGGAGTTTGATCGCTCACTATGACGTGCACTGACCACCAGGGGATGGTGCAGAATGAAGGAAGGTCCTGGCCGGCGGCCAGCCACTGCTAGGGACCCTACCCGTGCATGAATTTCGTGCACTGGGCCTCTAGTATATTTATAAGGGGGAAAAAACTTGATAGAAAAAAATGGGCTGAGGCCCCTGGCCAGGTAGTTCAATTAGTTGGAGCGTCATCCTGAGAAGCCAAGGTTTTGGGTTTGATCCCGGTCAGGGCACATACAAGAATCAACTAATGAATGTATAAATAGTAGAAGAACAAATCGATGTTTCTGTCTCTCTCTGGCTAACTCACACATCCTCTCCCTTCCTTTCTCTCTAAAAATCAATAAATAATTTTTTAAATGGGCTGAGAAAATGAACAGGCAACTAACAGAACTACAAATGAGCAGTAAATTTATGGAAAGATGTTCAAACTCTCTAGTAATCACAGAAATTCACAGAATGCAAATTAAAACATACTAAAATGCCATCTTAAGCTCATCAGATTGGCAAAAGAAAATATGCCTGATTAACACCAAGTGACAGTAAAGAAAGGGGGAAATTAGAACTTTTATACTTGGGGGAAGAAATGTCGGAGGTGCTTTTGGCAACTCCTACAAAGACAAAGCTATGCATACCCTATTTCTAGTGACCAATATTTGCACATGCTCTAAAAGAGCGGTCGCCAACCTTTCGGACCTCATGGACCACCAGTGGTCCGCAGGCCACCCGTTGGTGACCGCTGCTCTAGAAGGCATATAATAAGGATGTTTATGCCACCATACTCATCATCAAAAAAAAGCAACTGAAACAAACTAATAGGAATTTATTCACTCAGTGGAATGCTATACAGCAGATAAAAGAATAAATTATTTCTAAAAAGTTTAAACATGGATAAATCTCAAAATTACAATGTTGAATACCTGGCTGATTTGGCTCAGTGGCTGAGCAACAACCTATGAACCAGGAGGTCATGGTTCGATTCCTGGTTGGGGCACATGCCTGGGTTGCAAGCTCAATCCCCAGTAGGAGGCAGCCAATCAATAATTCTCTCTCATCATTGATGTTTCTATCTCTCTCTCCCTTTCCCTTCCTCTCTGAAATCAATAAAAATATATTAATAAGTTATAATGTTGAACAAAATGTAGGAATTCTCACAGTCAAGCCCTGCATAACGATGTTTTGGTCAACAACCATAGAGCTTAGGTGTGAAGTAGGTTATACCATCAAGGTTTATGTAAATACTAGAGGCCCAATGCACGAAATTCATGCATGGGTAGGGTTCCTAGGCCTGGCCAGCGATCACGGACGATCTGCGGAAGACTGTCAGCGGGGTGATGGGGGGGGGCCACTGGCACCTGCCTGTGCTGGCCTGGGGCCTGCATGCTGGGGGCAGATCCTGCATTGAGCGTCTTCCCCCTGGTGGTCAGTGCATGTCACAGCAACCCATCGTTCCTCTGGTTGTTGCGCAGTTTGGTTGCTTTGTATATTAGGCTTTTATTATATAGGATACTCTATGTATGCACAAGTATGAAATTGCCTAATGACATATTTCTCAGATTATATTCCTGTCATTAAGCAGCACATGACTGTATTTAAAAATTAGTTTATTTATAGATATATGTTATATATATATATATTTGAAACAAGAATAAAAACAACCTTGGGATTAATATAAACAAAATTAGAATAGTGGTTACCTCTAGGGTGGGAGAAAAGGAATTTGAATATCTGGGATATCCTACTTTTTAAAGTGAAACAAAAATGACAAAGATATGTTAAAAGCTAGGTGGTAGGTTATTAGTATTATTTTTGTATTTTATTTGAAATATTTAATGAGAAACTTTGAAACATTTTTTAAATTTATCTTTATTGTTCAGAGTATTATAAATGCCCCTATTTTATGCCCCATTGACCCTCTCCACCCCACTCCCACTCCCTCCACAGGCCTTCACTGCACTATTGTTTGTCCAGAGGTTATGCATATATGCATATAAATTCTTTGGTTAATCTCTTCCTGATCACCCTCCCCCTTCCCTCTGAGATTCATCAGTCTGTTGCATGCTCCCATGTATCTGGATCTATTTTGTTCATCAGTTTATTTTGTTCATTAGATTCCACATATAAATGAGATCATGTGATACTTGTATTTCTCTTACTGGCTTATTTTGCTTAGCGTAATACTATCCATGTCCCTCCATACTGTCTCAAAGGGTAAGAGATCCTTCTTTTTTATAGCTGCATAATAGTCTATTGTATAATTGTACCACAAGGTGAACACATTTTACTCTGGTAAACTGCTTTTAAATGGGAATTATATTTTCTGGGGTAACAAAGCAGTCAAGTAGCAGAAAAGCTAAAAAGAAGGAAGATTTTGGAGGTGGCCAAATGGCAATAAATGAGTTATAATTATTGGTCCAGAAACTGGAAGACCTGGATTTCTGTCATCATTAATATTACTGACAATTTGGGCTAGATAACGGTCTGGTGGGGTTAGGGTGGTGCTGTCAGGGGCACTGTAGGGTGTTTAGCAGCATCCTTGGCCTCTCCTCACTAGATGTCAGTAGTATTTCCTCTCCACAGCCCCGAGCTGTGACAACCAAAAACATCCCCCTTCAGAAGGCAAAATCATCCTCTATAGAGAATCACAGCTTTAGATGAAAAAAGGTGCCCTGGTTGGTGTGGCTCAGTTGGTTGGAGTGTCAACCCATACACCAAAGGGTGGCGAATTTGATTCCCAGTCAGAGCACATGCCCAGGTTGTGGGCAACCAATCAGTGTTTTTCTCTCACATTGATGTTTTCTCTCTCTCTCCCGTCCTCTCTCTAAAAATCAATAAAAAATAAAAACCTTTAAAAGTGGAGAGATGATCCCAGAGAGCCACAGATGGCCTCAGTATACAGGAGCAATTTGTGATAATGATGATGATAATATTTTATCTGTTCTTTTCCTCACTCAAAGGCAAATTCATTCTCTTTTCTAAACAGGCCAAAGATAAAAATCATGTTTAACCTGAATCTTGTGTTTCCAGGGTTTGTTTTTTCATTGTGTGTGTGGTATTGTGTATATTTTTTCAACTACTTAGTTAATAAGCAGAACAGAAAGAAAATGTCTGTTGGATTATACACAGATTTTTCACAATTGCATATGAAATGGGCGTTTGTATCATATCCACCATCAGTGATTCACTGTAGATTGAAGAAATTATAATAAAGTACACAGGGTTTTCACAGTCCTTATCTTAACTTACCATTTATTGGCTGTTGTTTGATGGAACTTTGATGGGAAATAAGGCTTCATAGCTACAATTAGGTAATATTTTTCAAGGAGACTGGAATAACCACTTCCAAAGGTACAGGCACCTCCTTAAAACTGTGTATTCAAAAGGAAAATTGGCAATGACATTTAATAAGATAAGATTATGCCTCAAAAATGCCTTGTTCAAAAATCAACAGACTCAGGATCTGGGCTGTCCAAAGTCCTAAACTTGGGGCCACATTGTCAGCACAGCGTGGCAGCAACATCTGCTGACCACAATACCCCCAGCTCAGGAGTGACATGCAACACTGGTGAGGATGTAGATGCTTCAAAGAGCCAACATTCACTGAGCACTTGATGTGTGCCAGACACAATCCCACAGACTTCACTCACATTTTCTTTCTTCATCCTCACAACCCCATGAGTAGGTGCTACTATCATCCCCTTTTCACAGATTAGGAAATAGAGGTTAGAAAGCAGAAGTAACTTGTCCAAGGTCACAAACACAATATATAACAGAGCCAAGTCTGGGATCACTGCCTGTGTAACCACAGAGGTGACACAACTAACTCCTACATTACTGCCCTCCTATCAAATTACTGAGACAGCACCACACTCAACCTCTAGCCCTTGAACCAAAATGATCCACCCTTTGTGAACATTTTACATGGGTAAACTTGTACTAGGCATTTAAGATAGCATATGTGTGTATACACACATACAGTGTAGGGCAAAAGTGGGTTTACAGTTGTGAATTCACATATCAACATATATATGTTGACATTTAAAAACAAGTTTACTTTTTTTCTCTCCTACTAGACCAGAGATCAGCAAATTTTTCCTGTAAAGGGCCAAGTAGTAAATATTTTAAGCTTTGCATGCTCTATGGACTCTGTCACACTACTCAACTCTACCAACGTAGTGAAAAAGTATCTATAGACAACACAAAAGCAAATGAGGGTGACTGAGTTCCAATAAAACTTTATTTACACACACAGGCAATGGGCTAGATTTGGCCCACAGGCTGTAGTTTGCTCACCTTTGTCCTAATACTGTGCCTCTCAAAGTGTGACTACAGATCAAATCACTTGGGCTAGTTGTATAAATTAGGGATTCATGGGCCTCATCATTCCAGTCCTACTGAATCACAATCAGCTTTTTTTAAAAATAAATTTCCTGGGTGATTTATGGACATACAAACATTTGAGAACCACTGTTCCTAGACCCAGTTTTTCCCCAGTCCCCATAAAAGATGTCATTCCAGCTATCAAAGTTAGAACATTTATCAATGGAAAAACAAGACAAGTGATTCAGACCAAGAAAAGAAAACTGGCTGCTTGTTGCAGTTCACCATCTTTATCAAGATGTCAAAATTCTGACCCATAAACACAATTCTCCTAGCTGGAAGATGTCCTTTAGTTTTACTGATTAAAACAAACAAACAAAACACAATAACAAAAAAACACTCATAAACCAGAAAAAAAACTTTTGTTCCCAGTGGAATCACACTGATCTTCTAATCAACTTGTTGCACAAAAACACACACATAAGGGGAATTTTTGAACTGTGGATACCTCGTTTTAAATCTGAAAATTCAGTTGTGCTAAAACTGCTTTTATGTTATTGAGGAAAAATGAGCACGGGGTCTTCAGAAATAAGAGGGATGGAACAATAAGTGAATTTGTACAGAATTCGCCAATACACACACTGCCTGCTTCATGAATACATGAATGTAGCCTGTTTTATCTTTTCTTGTTTCAGAACTAACGGTATTCACATAAGTCTGGATCTCCTTTTCTTTGGGGAATTAAGGCTGGCACCATCAGTCTCTGCCTTTACCGGTATCAGCATGGGGGAGAAAAGGCCAACCCTTCACTGTCTTTCGACAAAGGGTTGAAAAAAGTGAACAGGAGTGGAAAGGAATGAATACTAAGGCACATGCTGGAGCAGAGATTACCAGGTCACCATCCACCTGGGATAACGCCCCTCTCCAGCTGACAGCCACCAGTGATCTGGTTTCAGTCGCCAGCACCCCAAACTTATTAACTGACTCTGATCTTCTCTCTGTCTAATGCCAGGGGCCTCCCCCACCCCCACCTTGCATCATAAGACTAGTTTATAGACCCCTTTGCTTCATCTCACTTTTTATACTGTTCTCTGATCCTACTCTACCAATGACCCAAATGCCTCCAAAGGCACAACCCTGCCAGTGGTGATGGCAGTCCCCCTCTGACAGCTGGGATGTCCAGGTCCGACTGTAAAGCCTGCCACGGAACCACCGCCAGGGGCCCAGTGCACTGAAACACGTCTACATATCAAACAGAAGTTGGCTTCTACTGCTTCCTTTTTTTCTCCCAATACTTTGTATCCCATGGCCACCACGGTTATTTTGAAAGCATATTTTTAGAGCTGGGTGATGACATTTAAATAAAGTAATCTCAATGAGAAGTTAGGGATTAATAAAAATGTAGCACAGAGCCCACAAGGTAGCACAATTGTAACAATTGGGGTTAAACTAGCAGTGAGCTCATGATGCATTTTTATTTAAGTGAATCATGTCTCCTGTCTACACTGGCAAGTAAAGTGGGCCCTTCAGAGTTGAATTGAACCTGATCTGTTCTGTGTAATCATGAGTCAGTTAATTAACCTCTACAGCACCTGACCATGGGAGCACTGAGGTCTCTTTCAGCTCTAAAATTCTGTGTTCAAGCCTACGCCTATTTGTGTAGGCACGTTTCTCTTACAATGGGCTTTTCTGATGAATTTTCAAAAAAAAAAATGTTTAGGTGGGTTTTTTTTTTTAAGCTAAAGAAATGCCAAAGTGGATATGGATCATGATATCCAGTGGAATATTTTAGTAGAAGGAGTTAAATTATTCTCAGATCTCTTATAAAATTGGATCTTTAAAGTTATCCCAAATTGCAGCCTCTCTTGCAATACCTAATTTTAATTGATAACAATTTTTTTAAATAGACACTAATTTTTACCAAATGTTTCAGTATAAAATGGAATATTTTTCCCAAGATTAAAAGATCAGGTTGTTTTCTGTACTGGTAAAATAAGTGATGATCTTTAGAGTGGTTATAGATAATGCTGATGTCCCCAAGCAATCTGATCTTTCTTTTAAAAAATGACTTGCCATCAGGAATCTTATGATTTAGTTGGGAAGGCAGGACAAACTCCCACAAAACAACACAAGAGAGGCTCACAAACAATTGTTCAGTGAAATTTTGTGGATACTGCTCCAAACTAATTCTGCAAATAAGGAAATCAAAAACAGGTCTGCTTGCTTTGCAGATGTGACTGAAACCCTTCATTTTAGCACCACCGAGCCTCTCTTCCATTGTACAGCTTTAAGTAGCTACATTTAAAAAGAGAGGATTATGTTTTTCCCCAAACTTGTGGCTATATGCAAAATCAAACAAGAATATCACTAGATTAAATTATTCATGCTAGAAAATAATGCAGCTGATCCAAAGCCTTTTAAAAAAATACCAAATATGCCTGGCCAGTGTGGCTCTGTGGTTGAGTGTCAACCTATGAACCAAAAGGTCAGTGTTCAATTTCAGATCAGGGCACATGCCCGGGTTGTAGGCTTGATCCCAGTAGGGGGCATGCAGGAGGTAGCCAATCAATAATTCTTTCTCATCATTGATGTTTCATATCTCTCTCTCTCTCTCTCTCTCTCTCTCTCTCTCTCTCTCTCTCTCTCTCTCCCTCTTCCTTCCTCTCTGAAATCAATAAAAATATTTTTTTAAGTACCAAGTATGGCCTATATATTAATGATAACAAGTAAAATTAAGGGAGACAATAAAAAAATAATGATCCTCTCACTAGTCTTTTGAACTAACATATATTTTAACCTTCTTAGAATTCAAACTTATTGGAGCATTTAAACAGAAGACATATTTATTATTTGGTCCTTGACTATTTCATAGTGCCTTGTATTCTTATTCAAAATAACTTCTGATCCCACAAGTCTTATATTTATAAATAAATTTAATGCATGGTGAAAAAATACGTTAACTATGTAGTCTTTAATTAGTGCTTTTTATGAAAATTTTCTCATTTAAACCCCAAAACAAACCTGTGATGTATCATTATCCACCAAGAGCCATTAGACACAAAAGCTAATGTTTCCTGAGCAAGTGCTCTATTCTAGATCCACACTGAACAGTATAGTAGCTCCACATGGATATTTAAATTTTAAGTAATTAAAACTTCACTTTTTTATCACAATAGCCATATCTTAAGTGTTTAATAGCCACATGCGGCTAGTGGCTACCATACTGAATAATGCAGATATAGATCATTTCATCACTGCACAAAGTTCTATTAGACAGCACATTTATTACCTCCTTTAATTATTGCAATAATCACCTCAAGAAGTCAATACTATTATTACTCCCATTTACAGATGAGTAAACTTAGGTGCAGTGACTTAGCCAAGTTTCCAAGTCAAACTAGCCCAGTATTTTCTGCAATGATGGAATGTTCACAGACAATCTGTGCTGTCCGAGTTGGTAGCCACTAGTTTCTTGAAGCTACTGACCACTTGGTATGTAGTGGGTGAGTGAGGAATTGAATTTTAATATAATTTTAATTAATTTAAACATCAATAGGCACATGGGACTAATGGCTATCATCTTGGACAGCTCTATCCTTTAACCTCCATAGTCCTTTAACCAACCCCACTCCCCTCACTGAATCTAATGCCCCAGCCATCTCATCATTGCTACTAGCATCATCAGAGGAAAGAAGATCCATCGTGGAGGAATGAAAGAAAAAGGATTAAGTAGCTTGACAAAAGTTTACTTGAAGCTGACCCTTCTCTTTGTTTTCGGTCCCTAAAACAAGCTATGTTGGAGGTGGGGTAGTGTTGATGGTGGTAGGAAATTAAATCTAGCATGGAATCTATTTTCAACACTTCCTCGATATTCTGGAATTACCTCTTTGCATGAGAGCCAATAAAAGTGTATATAGCATATGTTTTCCACAGGATGCAATTTTTATAGTGCAACCAGATGAATTACAACATTGGTCAGGATGCAATTCTTCAGTGTGCCGAGTATTAGGCTGGGGAGGGGTGGGGCACAGACAAAAAAATAACTCAACGGAGGTCTGACACGGAGGGAGAGATGAACGGGCCTTCATTCTGCAGACACTTTCCCCCAACTTGAAACCTTTGCTTTATTATGTATTAAGGTATCTGAAGCAGCCTGTTTGGCTTCACTTGAGTTGTTTGTTTTGATATCACTTGTTTATCTGCCTGACTTTTTATGCGGTTCTACTGGAAAATCCTGCCATGGAACATTTAACAAGAAGAGGAAGCAAGCTCAGAATTTTCCATTTACACACAGAATTACTGCACGTTTCCAGAGGTCTGAGAATATGTCTTCCTCCAAGTTTTATGATGGGATTGTGATTTCAACCATCGTTTCAAACAGATATTGTGTCTCTGTTCAGAAAATGCAATTCTAGAAACCTGTATCAAACTCTAATGATAGCTTACGCTCTTGGTGGCTGAAATAACAGCAGTAGCTAGTAGAACTGAGAGGAGTAGACAACTCTGAAATATAAAAGGGAAGTCGGCTCCAATCTTCCCAACCCGTTCTCAGTTCCCCACAGCAGAATTCTCCCCACCCCCCAAAAAAAAGAATGTTAAAAGAAAAAAACCCTCATTTTAAATTTCAAGCATAGTGAGATTTAGCTCATCCAAGAGCTATTCCAGACATTTGGGATATTCTCATGCTGCTAAGACAGGAACCAATCTTTGGTGAAACAGGTAGGTTTTGCCTCAGAGCTCTGGCACAAACTCCATTCTGCTTTGGCCAATTCTAAAGAATAAACACGGTGACATCTTTTTACAAAACTACCTTACTTCTAAACCAAAAATACCCTCTGAAAGCCAAGATTAAAATAGTTAAATACAGTGACCTATCTTGCACAGCATATGTCTAAGTTGAACAGATCAGGAGGAAAAAAATATATATATAAAGGCTTCTTCTCCAATCCTACCAATCTATTATTTTTCAATTGATACACACACACACACACACACACACACACACACACACACACACACACACAAAGGGTTTTCTGAATGTAGGAAAACAAGTTTATAATTACATAATTATGCAGACACACCACAATTTTTCTTTTATGTTACCTTTATCTTTAAAAGCCAACAGACAGGGCTGTACTAAAAAGCAATAAAGCATGGGTAATTTAATACCAAATTACATCCATATTGAAAAGTTTACATGCAGTTGAGAGCAGACAGAGGTCAGCTTTTCAACAGGACTGTCTTTAATTGTGGCCATCAGTTTTAGCAATCCCGATCTCCGGATCAAAGACAGATATAATGGGCTTCCTCAACGCTGAATAGCGAAAGCAGACAGCAGGAATGGCGCTATCTGGCACCCAAAGGTCATAAAAAATTTGCCAGAAAGGGAATGTGTCTCATTGTAAAATTATATATCTAAGATAAAATGTATATTTATTAAATCATTCTTCCTCTCCCAGTTTCCAATGAGCTACTTTAAGTGAAGAATTTTTTTGTCACTCCATCACAGGTGCAAGGTTTTCCTGCTTTTCCACTAACAAATGTGCAACCTTTGTGTAAATCTTTATTAATTTTTCAGTTGCTTTCAATCATGATTTTCTGCAACCTGAAAAGCAGTCCCTCTTTTCTTGAGGAAGGGCTATGTGAGCTGAAACTGGGCTTTTCTCCTCCTCACTTAACCGTCCCCCCCCGCCCCCGCCCCACCAAATCAAATGAGGAGTAAATTATCAGCAAATCAGATAGAAACAAGTTTCCTGGATCTGCAGATCCATTCTACAAATGAAGCAATTTCATCTCTGCTGGCTCTGGGGTGGGGAGGAGCGGCTTGGAAGGGGGGTTTTAAGTAGCCAAGGGGGACCAGAACAGAGATGCTAGCTGGCGAAGCATCCCCACGTTTGCATGCACAGACCACTCAAATCTGCACCAAGAGACTACTTGCAAGAATCCATCTTTTTTCACTTAACAAGATACAAAATATAAAACACATTTGCCTCTTATTAAACCTCTCCTGTAAGTGGTTCCAGGTCCACCATTTTTAAAGGGAGGAGAGGGGAGCCGAGACCCCCTTGGGAATTCCAGTGGAGTGACTGGAGATGAGGTACAGGCTGTGAGCCTTTATTACTTTAATTTTATTTTTTTCTAAAAGCACAGAAGGAATAACATTTTAAATCATTAGCATTTGCTTTAAGTAGTTATTTCTTCCAACTGTAAGAATCTCTGCTCCCAGCCCCCTTTCCCATTAGCACCACTCCCAGATCCTGCACAGGAGAACTGCCCAGATGGAATTTCCCTCCACCGATCAAATGTGGAAGGTGCTTTTAAAGAATTTCAGGCTCCAAATCGAGGCAGCCATAGAAGAAACTGTAATCACCAGTTTTCCTTAAAGCACTTGGAGAATAAGGCTCTTGCATTTATGGTGCCTAAGACTGAAAGCTGACTATGGCATCTCAAAATTACTTCAGTGGCAGCAGTTACTATTATGATACAACATGGTCTCCTCTGCTTAAAAAAAAGAGTTCATAGTACCTCCCATTCAACTCAAAAGGCTCTCTAAGAGTGACATATGGGGCCCTTTTAAGAGGTGAACTGGAAACCTAAAATTTTTTTAGAAATGAAATAAAAGTAGTTACCTTATTTAATTTAAGATGACATCATTTTTATCAAGAGAACAGCAAAAGATGAAGAAATCTGCAAAAATGGGAAAAGAAACTCCATTTCAGAGGTCATATTCAGGCAGAAATGCTAATTAGATGGTTTATCATCTCCTGGGTTGGTTGTTGGTTGGCTACTCACAGACTCAAAAAGATATAAAATAAATCACTGAACATTTCTGTATTTCAACTTTGCCAAGAGAGTTATTAGTTGAGGCAAGGTCTGTTTCATGATCTACAAAGGACATGTACCAAAAGTACATGTTACAGGAAGACCTTTAGCCATGTTACAGGGTGGAGTGTCCCTGCCACCAACCTTTTCTGTGATATTTAAGGGAGCAACAAACCAAGCCAGAAATCTGTAACAGGTCAGTGAAATAGATGAGCTGTGTTATTTTGGCCAGAATAATCAGGTACATTAATCAAAGGGGGAGGGTGGTATTTTACTTGCAGCAAAGCTTAACTAATGCAGTCTGTGCCAGTACACCGCCCAGACCTCCACAGAGATTGCACAGGTTTGCCTTCTGCACCACAGTCACTCCGCTTCAATGTTGTATGACGGAGAGTTGATGGATGGTTCTCCCCGTGCCTGCTCATTCTCATCAGCATTAGAGCTTATTTGTTGGGCACCAACAGGGCACCCAGCACCATCCAATATACTGTTGCAGCCAGGGGCCTGAAGTGAGGCATACCTTCCATCTACCTCAAAGAGAATTAAGGGCATTGCTGTTGGAAGCAGCATGTAAGTTAATAAAAAGAGCCCAGTGTTGGTACAAATATAAGACCTCATGCTTGTGCAATGTGTTAAAATAAAGAATGGTAATTATTGAGAAAGCCCAATGGGAAAAGGGAAATAGTTTCCTACAACAGAAAAGAAGAGTAATTTTCTGTTACAATTTAACAGAATTGAAGGGAAATGGAATTCAAGAACAAAGAGCCAAGGAAGCTATTCCAGGACAAAGCAGCAGGTGCTACAAACCTAGAGGACAAGGATCAACATCCTGCCTTTGCCTCAGAGACCCCAGGTTCCAATTGGAGAGGACATGTGGGATGGACAAAACCTGTCCAAGGGGACACAGGCCAAACCCTGCCTAATGAAAATAAAGGGCTATTTTTTAATATTAATTTCATATTTTAAATGACTTGGGAAATTTTCAGTACTAATCAAATATTCAAAAGCTTAAACAATAATGCAGAACACAGATTTTTTATTTCAATGTCATCACAAACTACAGAATGCTTGGTATATCCATTTCTTCACACTTGGAACAGATGGGATCACAAAGAACCACATTACAGTGATACTGACTGACAAGATCTAATGAACACAATGTGGACATGGTTTAAATATAAAATAAAAACAAGATAATGAATCAAGAACGTATTAATTCTGCAAGCTCAAGGTAGGTTGGAGATGCATTTCAGTTAATTCATTACCAAGCCTTTGTTTCCCCTCTTTGATGGGAGGCCCTGCAAGATAAATTGTGGTGCTCAATGAAAAAATTCCCATGCTGGGATCTGTATTATGTCTGCCTAATAATAATATAATAGCTAACACTTAGTATGCATGTCAAATGCTTTACACATATCATTTAATTCTCAAACAATCCTGTTAGATCAGTACTATTATTATACTAATCTTACAAAGAGGTAGCAAAAGCTACCTAACACCTGTGATACTATCTGGGGATTTAATAGAGATTTCTGTTACACCTGAACTGACACAAACAAGGTCAACCCATCTGAGATTTTTATTTATTTACTACAGGCCTGGTGCACAAATACATGCACGGGTGGGGCCCCTCGGCCTGGCCGGTGATCAGTGCCAATCGGGGCCAGTGGGCCTGGGTGAGGGACTGCAGGAGGTTGGCTGTGGGAGTGCACTGACCACCAGGAGGCAGCTCCCGTGTTGAGTGTCTGCCCCCTGGTGCTAAGTGCGTGCCATAGCGACCGGTCAATCTATCATTTAGTCGACTGGTCAGAACGGTCGCTTAGGCTTTTATAGATAGATAGATAGATAGATAGATAGATAGATAGATAGATAGATAGATAGATAGATAGATAGATAGATTCCCACCCCACCCCCACCCTCCAACAGCCAAACCTAGTCCCAAAAGGCAGAGCATAGCCCCAAAGACCCTAGATCAGACTTAAACAGCTGTAGCCAGTCCCAAAAGGCAGAACCTCTCTCCAAAGAGCCCAGCCTAGCTCTGAAGAGCCAACCCAAGCCCCTAAGCAATCCCTATTCTTCCAGCAGGCCCAAGGAAGCCAGCCTCAGTGTGTCAGAGTGATTTCCACAGGCACCTCTCCCTTGAGAGTCAGCAACCTCCTTTCAACCTCTGGCTCCTAGTATGCTCATTTAAGGGTCCTTTCCTACAAGGCAATCTTTTGGAGACTGGGGCTTCCCCATGGCTCAGGTCAAGTTTCTTAGATTTTTTAAAACAAAGAAAATGCCAATCTAAATGCACTCCAAACCTGGGAGTTTTTGTGATGCTTCACCCTCAGTCCCAATATCCAATTCACCACCAAATCCTTTCAATTCTACTTTTAAAGCAAGTTTTCTCAACCTCTTTAAAAGTCCAAAAATTAATAAGTATCCAATTCAAGAAGGTAGAAAACAAGAAGCCAAAGAGAATCAAGGGAAAGAAATAATACAGATAAAAGCAGAAATTAGGTAATATAAAACAAATACTAGAGATCAACCAAACCAAAGGATATTCTTTGGGTTAACCAGGTGGTGTAGCTAATGTGGGCCAGTTGGCTGATCTTTGAACTCACCTGAGGCCAAATGGCCTCACTCACCTGTCTGATGGTTACCATCTTGGTTGGTCTAATGGGACCTCAGCTGGGATTGTTGGTCCCTGCTCCATAAGGTCTATCTATCTACCAAGCTCCTTCTCATGGTCTCAGGGTTCCAAAGAGCATCAAGAGAGGGGAAAGCCCAAATACACAAGCACTTTCAAGCTGCTGCTGTATCACATTTGCTATTGCCCCATTGATCTAAGCAAGTCACATGACCAAGTCCAGAGTCAGTATGGGTTTGGCTAAAAGAAGGCAGGAGTATTACTGAAACAATCTACCACACCAAGTAACCATACCATTGGCTCTGATACCACAACTTGGTCTCTGCCATCATTCATTTAAATATTAAAAGTTAGTATTTGCTTTCTAGACCGCTGCTTGAGTCTAGTAACATTAGAATTCCTTATGCTAAATACTCTACAATATGCATTACGGAAAAAAAAAAAAAGCACTAAGATTTTTTTAACTTGATGCAGAGTTTTAAAGGAAGGATACCTGCATAAGAGAAATTGGGCCCCAAAATGAAAAATTTTAAGGATTATGGCTATACGCCATTGATGATAATACCCAAAGAAGTCACTTTGGAAGGTGAATTTGAGGGATTACTAAGAGTCCTTTTATTCAATCTGAGTAATTCACCAATCTTTGCTAATTAAATTGGTCATCAACTACTTCATTAAAGAATGTTTTTGCTACTGCTGTCTGTCAAATACTCTATTAATAGCCTTTATATAGAACAACTATATCATCAAGTGGCTCACCAATAATAGTGCATAATTCTGTCTCTGGACAGCCCCATCAAAATGGAATTAAGCCTCGGTTTTCTGTAAGTAGAAGACTAGGAGGATCCTTAAGTCACCATCAGTGGTTTTCTCAACCAAGAAAGAAGGATAGCATGATGTTAGGCATTTTCCCCCAAAATTATTTTAATGGTAGAAAAAAAAAATCTGTGCTCTGAGAAAAACCTAATTTGGAACATACATTTTCCTGGCAGATTTTACATCAGAAAGCTTTGAATTTAAATATGAAAAGCTAGGATTTGCTTTCTAGACAGAATACAATTCTAAAATGTCATGCAAATTTCTTTTTGGAAGAACAAATGCAAACATTTTGAGAAGAGCTCTAAATATGCACAGGGCTTTTGGGAAACCATGTGTAAAATACTATTTTGCCTGAGGCAATCTATCTCCCACATTTGTTGAGAAAGAAAATAATAGCCAATATTCTGTATGACTGTGTTGACGGTATGAATGGTTTTTATCTGTATGGTTCTTCTGCAGTTGCATGAGGCAATTCTTTGTCAGCTTTTCTGGGAGTTCTGAAAAATCATAGGATCCACAAACTGTACACTAGACCATGTCTATTTTTAATATGTACCCTCCAGCACCTCGCTTAGAACTAAGCATCCTATGGACACTCAAATACTTTTACCAATACATCCTCCCTACAACCTCTGCTACTTTCCATATGCTGAGATGAAGGGATCTTTTCTTTTTTTTCTTCTTGTATACACACTCAAAAACAATTTGCTTCACCCCTTTCACATAAACAAAACAAGTAATAGATTCATGGGCATTGCTTTGTGTTCTGCTACCTTATCTTCTTGACTTTACCATTTTTTTTATTCTTTAGCATACGCACATGTTATACAAATAGTAGACATCTGGTACAGCCTTTAGAGCAGCCCTGCTCAATAGAATATCTACAATGATGAACGTGTTTCATAGCTGCACTGTCCAGTATGGTAGCTACTGTGAGGTCTGATCAAATAATCAAATCAATACCCCCTCCCCTGGGAACTGACCTTAAGGCCACTTCACAATGGACATTCCACTTGCTTAGACCACATTCCACTTGCTAAGACTATTACCTATCCCCTTTGGAGTTTCCCAGAATCCGGACTTGCACTGAGAATTCTCTGCCCAGAAAAAGCCCACCTAGAGGCCTTTAAAAACCTCTGACTCCCCCTCTTTAGGTGCTGGCACCGTTTTGGGGCTCAGCCCATCTGGTAGTCAGGTGACCTAATAAATCCATAAACCCTTACCACTTTGGCCTCGTGCGTTCCTCCTTCAGCAACCCTAACATTTGGTGCCGAAATCAGGGAGGGTTCCACAGGGATAGGGAGCCATCGCCCTGGCTTTGGGTGACTCGATTGCCCGCCTCGATTAGGCCTCCCTCCCTTATGGGCCCTCCCGAACCAGCAAGGAGGACGCTGGATCAGGAATCTCTCCTTCTCCATTGCTGGCCTCCATCCCACACTGGCCACTCTTCTCTAGGTGAGTGACATCCCACAATTTCCCTCATCTTGAGTCTTCTGCCCACTCTCTCTCACTGACTTCTTAAAAGTCTCAAAAGTCCTAGCACTAGGCCAGAAGACTCCTCAGCCGTTTGCTTTGGGTCCTTCTGGATTGAGGATGCCCAGTTCAGAGGGTCACTTCTCATTTCCCATGGTGATTTGTTTAGCAGCAGGACGCCTGCCCTAAACAGTCACCTTTGGATTTTGTGGTCTGTCACTCACCCTTCCTCTCTCGTGGGACAAACAGCACTTTCAATTTTAACATATTGCACAATTTAGATAACTGCTGTCATCGCAATGGAAAATGGTCAGAGATTCCATACATTCAGGCCTTTTCACCCTCCAGTCTCAACCCTCTCTCTGTCAGTCCTGCTCTATCCAGCAGGTCCTTCTCCTTCCCTCAAAACATTATACCCCTAATACTTCTGATTCTGAATCTACTTTTGACCCAGCAGACCACAGACTTCACCTCCTTACATCCCTCTCCCTCAGCTGCAGTAGATTCCCAAAACCCAGACCCTTTTAACCAGCAACCACCTTCTCCCTGGCCCTGAGAGCCCAAATCCCAAGAAAGCAAGCTCCAAAACAGCCTTTTCCCACCTAACACTTGCTCTCGGACCACTAAAGACCACCCTCCTCAATAGCCTCTTCTATTCCCTCGCCCATTCTACCCCTGAGGGAGGTAGCAGAAACTGAGGACACTGTGGTCAATTATGACAAATTTAATGAAATCACTCAAGGCCCTGATGAAAACCCAGCTCTCTTCCTCTCTTGCCTCACAGAGGTCTTGCAGAGATTTACCACCTTAGACCCCACCCCTCAGAGGGAACCCTTCTTCTGAACACCCATTTTATATCCCAATCAGCCCCCAACACACACCATAAACTTCGAAAAATAGACACAGGTCCACAAAACCCTCAAAAAGACCTCGTTAACCTGACGTTTAAGGACTTTAATAATAGAGATGAGACCCAAATCAAAAAAGAAAAGTGAGATCAGGCCAAGGCTGAGGCCCAGAAGGAGGCCTTCCATCTCCTAGCCACTGCTCTCATGAACCCCAAATGAAGTGCCAACTATAGGTAAGTCAGGGCTATGCTTCCTCCAGGCCCATGCTTCAAATGCAACAAGGAAAGACACTGGACCAGGTCCTGTCCAAACCCAAGACCCCCACCCTGGGCCCTGCCTAAGGTGTGGAAAAGGCACTGGAAATCAGACTGTAGTCTGGCCCCTCTAGGTCAAACCTCAGAAAGGCCACCCTCTGCATCCGGTTTAGAGCTCCCAGACCTCCTGGGACTGGCCACCAAAGACTGAAGCTGCCCAGACTTACATCACCAGGACAGAACCTTGGGTAACCATTGTGGTGGCAGTAAGCCAATCTCTTTTTAATTGACACTGGGGCCATTTATTCTTCCCTCCCCAAATATGCTGGGACCCTTGTACCCTCCTCAGTCTCTATTATGGGGGTTGATGGGTTAGTCTCACAGCCATTAGCCACCTCACTTCTACACAGCATCTTACTAAATATCCCCTTCACTCTTTCTAGTTCTACATCAATGCCCGACAGGAGCTACTGTGCATCTCCTCATAAAACCCATTTGTCCCAAATGATAGGCACCTACTTCAATTTCACTCTTACCCCACAAAGCTGTGTCATTCCTTAGACTGTGAACGCCTTATCTCCTCCATGACTGTCCCCTCCTCTAAACAAGAAATACTCTCCTTTCTCGGGCTTGCTGGGTACTCTCGCCTCTGAGTCCCCAATTTCAGTCTTCTTGCAAAGCTCCTCTATGACATGACATGGCCAAGGGACCCCCTCATTGAGCCTTTAGATCCCAAGGCCAGCATTCTCACCCCTTTAATGCTCTGAAAACCGCTCTCACCTCAGCGCCTTCTTACCCCCTTCCCCCCACCCTACCTTTCCCAAAGAACAACTTTCTTTACTGCACATGCTTACTTAACAGTCCGAATACTATCAGAAGCTGAACTCATTATCACCCAAACCTTAGCATGTCATCTCTAAGGAAAAATGTGGCCGTTTTAAATCCAAGCGGCTGGAGGTCTGCAAACTAAAGTCCTAGAACAGGCTGTAGGGCCTGCTCCCTCCCCACCTCAGCCTTTTCTCCAGCATTATATGCCTACCAGTATACATAATTTTCCAAAGTCTTCTTTGGCAACTTAAAAGCTTTAAAGCATTGCTGGGTTAAATGATAAACATCTAAATATTTCAATAAGTTTTAAGTTCACCTGATTTTAGCTTTTATTACAGAAAATCTATAAAGTAGATTTGGAACTGTTAATGTAATGTCTTGTGCTTTGTTAAAGGTATGTTTCTTAAAAGTGAGAATGTTCATAAATGTCAGTCTAAGAAATGCTGGCTATTTACTTTTTGGTTATCATTTTGGTTATCATTGGAAAATCAAGGTTTCTCAAAGTTAAGAATTCTAATTAAATTGGAAAAAAATTGTATGGTTTTGATAATAGTGGGTATGAGGCATAGACGTGCATTTTGAAGGAAAAAGAAAGTGAGTTAGTTATAATAATGTTTGTGAAAGTTGTAAGAATGTTTGTGAAAGTAGTAAGAAGGTTCATGAAAGTTATAGAAGGTTTATAGAGAAAAATGTTAAAAGGAAGTTATATAAATGATACCAGCCAGTAAGCCAGGACAAGCAGAATAGGGAAACTGGGGTAGTAAAACAGCAGTTTGCAACCATCTATAAAATCCAGATGCCAAGCAGTTTGCAGCCATCTAGAAAACCCTATTTTCCCTAAACCAAGGACACTTAAGAGTGTATGATTTGAGGATAAACCTCATTTTGGTATATTAGACTATAGTCCTCCAATCTAATGTCTCTTTCCTTCCACCAGACCATTTATCATAATTCTTGTTCTTCTGGCTTTTGCCCCAGTAATATTAAAATTTATGAAACAGTTTGTTGCCACCAGGTTACAAGCCCTACTTGTACTCAGGAAATAACAACACTAGACACCATCATAACCTCCTTTTGTGCCCAGACCTCATTGTCCCTTTGACCCTCAGAGCAAGGATCATGGGCCAGGTATAGGTATAGAAACTCACTGGGCCAGAAAGCTGTGGATGCTAGCAAGGGGCAAAACTGGGAAAACAAGAACCTCACCCCCAGGGTAACCTATCCTCCCCTAGCAAATAACTAGTCAGGTAACTAAGACCCCTGATATTTTCCTCCCTAAAGATAACATCTAGGCCTCAGTTGTATTTCAGCTTTAGGCCCAGAAAAGCAGCAAACCCAGACAAGTGATGCTATGGCAGCCTCAGGACCAGCTTTTACCTCCCAAGTCACTCAAAAGGACCATTTTTGAGCCTTCACCAATGGGGAAATCATGCTGCTGCGACCCCTTATCTAGCCAACTACTATCAAAGTCCATTCCCCTGTGATCTCGACGTCCCACCTCAGCGGTAAGTAAATACGGAAGATATGACCTTCGTCCCTATTCCATAAAACAAAAAGGCTGGAATGTTAGGTCAGATCAAATAATCAAATCGATACTCCCTCCCCTGGAAACTCCCCTTTAGGCAACTTCACAATGGACATTCCACTTGCTTAGACCACATTCCACTTGCTAAGACCATTATCTCTCCCCTCCAGAGTTTCCCAGAATCTGGACCTGCACAAAGAATTCTCCACCCAGAAAAAGCCCGTCTAGAGTCCTTTAAAAACCTCTGACTCCCCCTCTTTGGGTGCTGGCGCCATTTTGGGGCTCAGCCCATCTGGTATTCAGATGACCTAATAAATTCATAATCCCTTACCACTTTGGCCTCATGCATTCCTCCTTCAGCGACCCTAACAGCTACTGGCTACGTGCAAAATAATTTTTACATATTATTTTATTGTAATTAATATACTTTTAATTAATTTAAATGTAAATAGTCACATGTGGCTAATAGAATACCATAATAGACAGCACAGATTTATAGTTTCAGATAAAGTATTTCTGAAATTCAACATTATTAGTAGAAAGAGAATTGAATTTGACCTCCTACTTTGCTTTTCTCTGTATAAATCTGGGCTGGTCACTTAGCACCTATGACCCCAGTCTCCTAATTTGTAAAATGACAATAATAATATCTATGTACTTGGTTGTTGTGATGATTATAGAAGATTAAGATTATAGAGTGGCAACTGATCAATACAAAGTAGTGCCCTTCCTTTAAAAACAATCTATAAAATGGAATTCAGAAAAAGCATTTCTCAGGGCAATTGTACTAATAAAATCAGATAATGATTATAAAACATTTATAAGCTATGAAACATTAAATAAATATGAAGTATTGATTTCCTTAACAGAAAAAGTTTAATGTATATTTTTTATTTCTTCAATCACCACTATCAGCTTAGAACTTTCTATTCTTTCTGGAACTTTGGCATATCTCTAAACCCAAATTTATATTTCCTTCAAACATTGTAGTGTATCACCTTTGCAAAGAATCCATGAACTCTGTTGTCTGTAGTCCTCCTCTACATTTGTTTTTGCCCCCTCACATTTTGCTACTCTGACTTTCTCTGTGGTTTTGAATACTTACAAAGCACTACAACTTTCTCAGTCATGTAAACAAGTACAATCTCACAGGATTTCTTTAAATGCTAAAGATGATGGCAGAAGAGAGTTTGTTATATTTTCATGCTTCCTTTTTAATGCTAATATTTTCCATCTGCTGATTTAAGTTTCCTCTATGCTTCTACAAACCTCAGTTTCCTCCCATGAAAAATACAACTCCTGAGGTATATTTATTAGGAAGCTGTAATAAAAATACTTTAGAAAGCAATTTAGGAAATGTGGAAAACTCACTGCAAACACATCTGCTGAAACATAAAGAGTAAAGGAAAGCTTCCTTCTGAATATGCAAAATGCCTTTGGATACAAAGATGACAGAGCAGGAATTTAAAATAAAACAACAAAACATATCCTGACAGTGGGGGACTTGCTCTGAACCTGGTGGAGAAAAAAATATTTTAATTGCCTTATTTAGCTTATAGACAGGTAACCATTGATAAGGTAGGAAGCCCACCTCAAGGAACAGAAAATTATAAAAGATAAAATATGAAACACATATGGCAAAATGCCAAGATCTAGTAAATCTGATTTTAAAACAGGTATATATGATCTCTTATACATCTCTGTACATTAGAAATATTTTACAATACAAAAGTAGACAAACTTATAATAGATAGTTTCTCCAGTAGAGGGAAAAGTAATTAAAAGTGGGCAGGACACTTCATACCCATTAGGATGACTATTATCAAAAGAACAAAATAAAACAAGTATTACTGAGGATATAAAGAAATCGGGAATGTAAATGGTGCAGTTGCTATGCAAAACAGTTTGGAGGTTCTTCAAAATGCTAAATATAATTTTACCTTTCTTTTAAAATATATTTTTATTGATCTCAGAGAGGAAGGGAGAGGGAGAGAGAGAAACATCAATGATGAGAGAGAATCATTGATCTGCTACCTCCTAAACGCCCCACACTGGGGATCGAGCCTTCAACCTGAGCATATGCCCTGAGCAGAATTGGACCATGACCTTCTGGTTCACAGGTTGATGCTCAACCACTGAGCCATGCTGGCCGGGCCAAAATGCTAAATATAAAATTACCCTGTGACCCAAATGAATTTAAAGGAGGGTCTCTAACTAATACTTTTATGCCAATGTTCACTGGAGCATCATTCACAATGGACAAAAGGTAGAAACAAGCCAAGTGTCCATCAAAAAATTAGTAGAGAAATAATATGTTATATACACACACACACACACACACACACACACACACACAATGGAATATTATTCAGCCTTAAAAAA
The DNA here is from genome assembly GCF_027574615.1 of Eptesicus fuscus. Lineage (NCBI taxonomy): Eukaryota > Metazoa > Chordata > Mammalia > Chiroptera > Vespertilionidae > Eptesicus > Eptesicus fuscus. Next base: position 10,978,926 of record NC_072493.1, read on the forward strand.
GTAATGATATTCTGATACATGCTACAACATTGATGAACCTTCAAGACATTATGCTAAGTGAAGTAAGACAGGCATAAAATGAACAATATTGCATGAATCCAATTATATGACATACCTAGAAATTAGGTATCTCATACAGGGGAATTACATAGAAATTATACGGAAAATATAATAGAAGTTACCAGGGACTGTATGGCGGGATTGAAAAGCTATTATTTAATGAGTACAAAGTTTATATTTGGGATGAGGAAAAGGTTCTGTAAATGAATGTAGTAAATGGTTGCATTATACTTATTAACACTGTATTATACACTTAAAATGGTTAAAATATGAATTTTATGTTATGCATGTTTTGTAGTATTTTTTTAAATCAACACTCAGGAAGAAAAAAAACACAACACCTCAGCAGGAGAATCTAGTAAGGCATAGAGCAGGCAGCAAAACCTCAAACATTACCCTCATGTGGAGAAAGTTTACATTCTAGTAGGGAAGACAGGTGATACATAAGCAGATGTGTGAAGTGATTACCAGGGCTTGGGAGGTGAAAAAAGTAGGGAAATGTTGGTCAAAAGGTACAAACTTCCAGTTATAAGTTTAACAAGTTATGGGGATCTAATGAACTGCATGGTTGACTATAGCTAATAATACTGTGTTATATACTCGAAAGTTGCTAAGAGAGTAGATCTTAAATGCTCTTACCACCAAAAGAAGTGGGAATTATGTGATGGTATGGAGGTGGTAGCTAATGCTATGGTAGTAATCATTTTGTGATACATCAATGTATCAAATCAACAAAAGCTGTATATCTTACACAATTTGTTATGTTAATTCTATCTCAATAAATAGAACCTGGATAAGAAAAAAGCAAAAGTTGGCAGGAAAAGGATAGTTTGGGAACCCTGGAAGGGAGAGAAGAAAATATGGACAAAGGAATTAAGAAAAATATAGAGGGAGATAGAGATGAAGACAGAAAAGAGCAGCAATCCAGCCACATGGTAAGGCTTAAGGAAAGAAACAGACAGTGAGACATCCTCAGGTGACCAAAGAACATTTAAAAAGAATGAATTTTAGTATATAATTTTAGCTCATTCCTCACTATGCAATGTAACCCCCCTCTTTGACCTTCAAACCTTCACTGAAATTCTGCCACACACTGCAGACATGTTCCTCTCGTGATAAGGAGTGAGGAAAGAGGAACAGTGACCAGCGATAAGCAAAGTGTGGCATAAAAATTTTAAAAAACCACACAGATTTCTGAGGGAGGTCTCCTGCCCCCATGGCTGCTTAACTTCCCATGCCCACCTCAAATCGGGATCCGGGTAACAGAGACTTGGCCGACTGCAGCTGCCCTCTCACTGCAACAAGATTTGTTTGAGTTGCCTTGAACCCATGGTGTGGGGAAGTGGGTTTTTGATATCTAAATCCAGCCTACCACCAGGAATGCTCAGGGCCTACTCAAGAAGGCAAATAATCCTTTCCACTAATATTTACAGGGTAAAATAAGATTGTTGTTAGAGTATTAAATTTGACAGTAAAATAGTAGTCAAGTTTTCAGGCTAATTTAAATTGGCTAATTGAAATAAGCGAATATTCTAGAAAAATTAATTGTACTGGACAAAAAGCTATTCCTAAAGTGTTAACTAAAATTTTTATTGGTAGTTCATCTCATGGTAAAATTGCGTAACATGTAATTAACCTAACGCAGTCATATTATAGTGTAAAAAATTAAAATTTAAAAGCTATCAAGACTACATTATAAAATTTTCAAAAGCCTCCTAATGTTTAAATCAAAAAAAGGGGGGATAGTAGAAGAATACCATGTAAGGAAAAATATCCTGTAAGTAAATTACATCTAGAAAATTTTTACTTTAGAAAATTAACTTTCATTTGTAATGCTAACAGCAAGACACCCATGTAAAACATACATGGGGTCAAAACAAGCCAAAGGAAAATGGTTTGGGCAAAAAATGAAAAAGGATCCCAAGTCAAATTTATAGAAAAGATTCCTTTATTAACTTTTGGTAGAGAATATCTTTGTATATTTTCAGAAAACAACTCTGGGACCATGTGGATTCCTGCAACAGAGAGGAATTGACAGGACTACTCCAGCCATGAAGACAGAAGAGAAGCAGTCCAGAGATGGAAGACGCTGATGTCGCCTTGCCATACTAGCCGTCAACAGCTGTGCGTCACTGCAGGTTGCCCAGGACCAAACCAGAGAGGGTCGGACCTGCATTACCACCATTTGTCCACCATCCAGAACTGAAATATCATTGCTGACATGTACACATAAGGAACTGTTTGACATTGAAATTGGGACTCAAAAGAACTGTTGGCCCAGAAAGAAACTCACTACAGACTGATTCATTTGCCTTTCTCATTTGAATTATTGCTTGTCTCATTTTCGGTTCTTATAAGTGTATTTCTAGTAGCACATGATCTCACTCATCTAGGGGAAATGATGAAAAACATAGACTGATGAACAAGAACAGACCTGGAGACAAGGAGCATAGATCAGACTGTCGGACCTCAGAGGGAAGATAGGGGAGGGTGGAGATAAGGGGGAGAGATCAACCAAAGGACTTGTGTGCATCCATATGAGCCTAACCAGTGGTCACGGACAACAGGGGGTGGGGGCATGTGTGGGGAGGGGTTTGGGATGGGAATGGGGGGGATGAGGACAAATATGTTATACCTTAATCAATAAAGAAATTTTAAAAATAAAATAAAACAGAGACTGAACTGGGATACCCAGGAAATTCTGAAACTTCACTTTGACTATAATACCTCAGATTCTCAGAAAATTTGAAGTTATATAGGATTTTAAACAGACACAAATAAAGATTTAAGTACAATGCTGGGCTCCAAGAAGACTGTAGGACAGACAGCAAGGCAGGTGTCTGGAAGTTCAAGGCAATGAGCATGAACCAAAAGCATCCATAAAAGACAGAGAACAGGGAATAAAGCAGAGGGCAGCAGAATCAAGGCACTAAAACTTAAAGGAATTCACTGGTTTTAATGTAAGAGGGATTATATACGATTCATCTCAAGGCAAGAATTCTGCTCAAGGGTAAAGTGGGCAAACAGGAGACTCCAGCTGAGATATAAAACACTTACTAAGATAAAGTTACCCATTTTGGCAGAAAGATCTCAGCCACTGGGTCCTTGTGCAAGGCTATGGGTCTTATTAAAAACAGTGGAGATCTTAGTGAAGAACATTAAGAAAAGGCCAGTAGCCCCACCATCCAAGCAAATGGTTTGAGCAGCTGAAAGTTTAATAGAAACAACAAAGGAAAAAAAACAGGCAAGAAGCGTCCCCTTAGAATCACAATCAGCACTGGGAAGAGGAGAGTGCATGCTTAGGCTGCTCCAACTCAGGAACAATCAGAGTCAAGTGCAGGGCAGACTTGGAAGCATTACCCAAACTGAACACAAACCTTTGAAGGAGAGTGGAAGCCTCGCTAGCACGAGGGGCTTCTGACCAAACACTGAATAAACAATAATCTACTCTAACCCAGAGGCATCCCCTAAGAAGCCAGGCAAAAGAAAAAAAAAAAAAAAAGAGGGGAGGAGGAATCTTAGCAAGGTCATCCGAGGATACACACTGCCAGAGAAATAGACTTTGCAGAATTATTTTAGTCATGTTACTAAACAAATACACAAGCAAAATGAGGAAACAACAAAATACCCCAGAAGGTGGGGATCAGTGTCTAAAGTTGCTAAAATATATTATCTGATCCCCTGGTCCTGAATATTACAAGACATGCTAAGAAACAGGATAGTGCGAGTCACATACAGGGGAAAAAATCAGGCAACTAAAGTTTTTTCCAAGAGGCCCAGATGGTAGACTATGTAGACAAAGACTTCGAAAAATTGGCTATTATGAATATGTTAAAAAACTAAAGGAAATAGTTATTAAAGAATTAGATGACAATGACTCATAAAATGGAGAATATCAACAAAGAGACAGATGCTATTAAAAGAACCAAATAGAAATTCTGAGTTGAAAGTACAATAATTCAAATGAAATATTCACTAGAGGGGCTCAATAATAGAGCACAGAAGAAAGAATCCATAAACTTGAATAGAGATTAATAGAAAGTATGCAATCTGAAGAGCTGAGAAAAACATAATAAATAAAAATGAAAAGAACCTCAGAAAAATGTGGGGTACCATTACATGAATCAAAATACATGTAACAGAACTACCAGAAGGAGAGGTGAGAGGGAAAGGAACAGGAAAAATATTCAAATAAATAATAGCTAAAAAGCTTCCCAAATTTGATGGAGTAAATTAATTCACACACACACAAAAAAACCTCAACTAACTTTAAGTAAAATAAACTTAAATGATCCACACCCAGACATCAAAACCCAAAAGTTGAATTCCAAAGATAATGGAAAAATTCCCGAAAGCAGCAACAACTCATCATGTAAAAAGGAACCCCAACATAATTAACATCAGACTTCTCATTAGAAACAGTGGAGGCCAGAAGGCAGTAGGATGGCATATTCAAGGTGTTGACAGTACAAAACTGTGAACCAAGAATATTATAACCAGCAAAACTACATTTCAAAATAAAGGTTTCAGACCCCAGCCGCCTATGGTGAAATTCTCCCTGCAGCAGATCCTCAATAGCCACTGCTTCATAAGAGAGAAGAAGGAGAATAAACCCAGCACCATGGTTCACACCAGCCTCACCATGCTGCTTATCAGCCTGCACAGCAGCAACAGCCACCCACAGCCACAAGAGTTGCAGGGTCTCCCTTAACTGCTGTAGTAACCTGGGTCCAGGGCCTCAGTGGGGCTCCTGATGTTCCTCACCCTCCCCTGAACATCCCAGGTGGGTGAGGAAATAGAGAGGGATCACAATTTTTCAGCTAATTAATTTTACTCTATAATAGGCTGAATGTAACAGATGAACTGACATCTGATAGGAAACCGAGAATTCTCAATGTCAGACCAGGCTTTACAGATGTCAAACACATTAACTGGAGGGCAGTGCTGAGCAGAAGTTGCCTCTACATGGAGATCCCAGGCGGTGCTCTGCCTGAGGGGAGCAAAGACAGCTTCACAGTTCTTCTGGAGTTTGTGGAGGAGCGGATGCATGTGACTATGTCTTCATTTGCTTCCAAAAGAACCGTGATCACAGAGCAACTCTGCTCCATACCCTCAGCTTTAAGGGCTTTGAGATTGTGAGAATGAAGCATCCCCTTGTCCCCAAGAAGCAAGACCTAATGCTTGCTTCATGGCCTGCACATGTGAGAGTCTTCTGAGGCGGACAAGTAGCAGCTGCACCACCTGCACTCCTCACCTTTGCTATCGCTGACAGATCATTACAGATTGTCCTCCCGCTGTGTGTCTCGCTTTGTGCTGGGGTGTGGCCAACTGCTGCACTGGATTGCAAATGCCAGGCCTGCTCCCCTCCTCTGGGTTTGTCAGCATCTTGTAACTATGCAAATAAATGCTCACTCCCAGCAGAAGTTTATTTGAACTTTTGGAAATAGTTTTAGGTCTTAACTTGGAAAGATAGGTATAAATCTACTTTTCTAATGCTTTCAATAACCTCAATAAAAGTGATTACATCTAAAAAAAAATAAAGGTGAAAAAAAATTCCAAGATAAACAAAAATTGGGATAATTTTCTAAGAGTGTACGAAATACTAAAGGAAGTTCTTCAGGGTGAAAGTGACACCAGACAGTCATTCAACTCCACACAAAAACTGAAGAGGACCAGAAAAGGTAATTACATCGGAAATTTAAAAGCCAATATAATTGTATCTTTGAGGTCGATTCTGATAATTTAAAATGTATAATTGTAAACCTAGAGCAACCATTAATAAAATAAACAAATATAAAAGTCTCTAAAAGAAATAAAATGTTACAATAGAAAGTATCTAATACAAAAGAAAACAATTAAGGAGGCATATTGAAAACAAAAACAAAAGGGCAGATGTAATTCTAACTATATCAATAATAACACTAAGTGTGATGGATTCAATAATCCAATCAAAAGACAAAGATTGTCAGATTGAATTTTTAAAAAAACGCATTACTAATTACATGTTGTCTGCAGGAGAAATACTTCAGATTCAAAGATATGAACAAATTACAGGTAAATGATGGAAAAAGATACATCATACAAACAACAGTAACAAAAGAACTGGACTGTCTATAGTAATATCAGACAAAATTGACTTTAAAAGAAAAAATATTATTGGTAATAATGAGAGATATTTCATAATAATAAAAAGGTCAGTCTATCAGCAATACATAACAATGATAAAAATATGTGTACCTGACAAGAGAAAAATAAAGAATTCAACAACAGCCGAAACCGGTTTGGCTCAGCGGATAGAGCGTCGGCCTGCGGACTGAAAGGTCCCAGGTTCATTCCGGTCAAGGGCATGTACCTTGGTTGCGGGCACATCCCCAGTAGGGGGTGTGCAAGAGGCAGCTGATCGATGTTTCTCTCTCATAGATGTTTCTAACTCTCTATCCCTCTCTCTTCCTCTCTGTAAAAATCAATAAAAAAATATATTAAAAAAAAAAAAGAATTCAACAACAGAGTGAGTCTTCAATACCCCACTTTCAATTATGAACAGACTAAAGGCCCAGTGCATGATTGAATCATGCACATGTAGGGTCCCCTACACGCTTTCGCTTTTCGCAGTGGAGTTGGGTGCCTGTCCGCTGGTGTACCAGGCCTTTCAGCAGCCTCCAGCTCGGCGGAGGCTGCTGAAAGGCCTGGTGCCGGAGCAGACAGGCACCAAGCTCCCCCACTTTTGATGGTCCGCAGCAGCTGAGGGGGGCTACCCTGCTGTTGAGAGGCGCAGGGGGCGGGGTTCCCGCCCCCTGTGCCTCTCAACAGCAGGGTAGCCCCCCTCAGTGGCAGCGGATCCGTGCCTCTCAATGGCCGGATAGGCCACCCCGAGTCCCGCCCCCCAGCCTCCCGCCGCCCAATCATGGGCGTAGCGGAGTGATGGTAATTTACATGTTACTCTATTATTAGATAGGATGATCAATAAGAAAACAGAGACTTAAGCAATGCTGTAAACCAACTACATGTAACAATAATCTATAAAACACTCACTCAACAACAGCACACATGAAACAGTCTCCAAGATAAACCACACACTATGCCGTAAAACAAAACTCAATATATTTAAAAAGTTTGAAATCATAAAAGGTATCCTCTCTGATTAAAATGCAATTAAAATATAAATCAATAATGGAAGGAAACTTGGGGGATTAACAAATATGTGAAAATTAAATGGCATATGCCTAAATAACTAATGGGTCAAAGAATAAATCACAAAACAAATTAGAAGCTACTTTGAAATTAATAAGAACAAAAACACAATATACCAAAACTTACGGAATGTATATAAACCAGTACTCAGAGTGAAATTTATAACTGTAAACACCTATGATAAAAGAAAGATCTCAAGTCAATAGCCTAAACTTCCACTTTAAGAAACATGTGGGTGGGTGGGAAGAGATTAATCACAGAAGTTATGTGTATATATGCATAACCAAAGGACACTGGCAATAGTGTGGTGAAGGCCTGGGGTGGGAGATGAGGTTAGGCAATGTGGGGGAAAGGGGACATCTGTAATACTTTCAATAATAAATTTATTTTTAAAAAGCATGTTACCCTCTTGCATGAAACCTTCAGTGACTTCCTATGACACCTATAAAAAATTCCAACCTCCTGTCCATGCTCCTTAAGACCTTGGGTGATCTGACAAAAGTCCTCCTCTGATGCTACATCACTCTCCTCCTTCCCCTCATTAACTGCATTAAAGTGACAACAACCTGCTTTCAGTCCCCAACATCTATAATAATAAAAGTGTAATATGCTAATTAGACCAGATGTCCTTCCGAACGACCTTCTGGGTGAAGCCAGGGCGGCAGCCACGGGATCAAGGCAGCCGCTGGGGCTGCAAGGGAGGGATCCAGGCAGCCGCCACAACTGTGAAGGCCTACTCTTGCACGGTGCATCAGGCCTCTAGTCTATATATATATAAAAGCCTAAGCGACTGAAAGACCAGAACAACCAGAACGACTAGTTGACCAGTCGCTATGACACACACTGACCACCAGGGGGCAGACGCTCAACACAGGAGCTGCCCCCGGTGGTCAGTGCGCTCCCACAATGGGAGTGCCACTAAGCTGACCAACCGGTCCTGGTGGCTCACCAGCCTGGTGGCAGCCACTCACTCCCTCAGTAGTCCTGCAGGTCCAAACTCCAGAGAATGGGCCAGGTACTGATGGACCAGTGCCATCAGCACAATCCCAATAGCACTGCTGGCCTCCTAGAAGTCGGCCTCGGGCACCACGGTTGCATCCCTTCCCTAGATGCTGCACAAGGAAGAAAGGATATAAAAGCAGCTGCCAGGTGGCTCCCAACAACCAGCACAAACATCAGCAGGATGGATCTGGATCCTGGGCTGGCCAGGGCATCCCACCGCCCACCCAGAGGGTTGATTGCGTCCCAGGCTCTCCCATCCCCTTTGGGATGCTACCCATGCACGAATTTGTGCACTGGGCCTCTAGTGTTAAATATTTCCCCATCTCAGGACCATTGCACTCTTCTAGAATGCTCTTCACCCTGTTTCTTCCCATCCTTTAATCATCAGTTTAAATATTATTTCCTTAGAGATACTGTCTGACAATCTTTCTAATTTAGATGCTACTCACCCTCCCTATTTATCACAGCTCACTCATGACTTGTTAGCTAGATAGCTGGTGTGTGTGTGTGTGTGTGTGTGTGTGTGTGTGTGTGTGTGTTTCTTTGACTATTCCATTTTCCCCTTTAGACTGTAAGCTCCATAAATGTGGGTTCCATATATGTCTATTACTGTTGTATTTCCAGTGACTATTACAGTGCTTGGTATATGATAAACACTCATGTACCAAGAAAAAAAAGTCTGCTGAATGAATAACTAGTTTCAAGTCTTCTCACTATCCTGGACATATTCTAATATGTAATATATCTCTTAAGATATAGTCCCCAAAACCAAACTAAAATTTCCAGATGAGGCCTAACCCTTTCAGGGAGGTCTAAGCATGCCACATTTATCCAATTCTTCTCTTCTTTCCAATCTATATATATGAAAGCCTAAGTGACTGGCCAACCAGCCAACTGGCCGACTGGCCAGTAGCTATGATGCACACTGACCACCAGGGGGCAGATGCTCAATGCATGAGTGAAAACCACAGGTATGGAAACAGAACATTTGGATTAATCTCAGAGGGAAGGGGGGAGAGGGAGGGCGGGAAGAGGTTAACAAAAGATCTTATAAGCCCAGTGCGCAGATTCGTGCACTGATGGGGTCTCTCAGCTTGGCCTGTGGGGATCAGGCCAAAACCGGCCAGTGCATGGATTCATGCACCTGTGGGGTCCCTCAGCCTGGCCTGCGGGGATCAGGCCGAAACTAGCTCTTCAACATCCCCTGAGGGATCCCAGATTGTGAGAGAGCACAGGTCAGGCCAAGGGACCCCATCAGTGCACAAATCCATGCACTGGGCCTCTAGCATCAAAATAACCTACTTCACAAAACTCCCCAAGAAAGCGGTCTAATAAGCTCTTTGTCTGCCACTGATTGGTAAATGTGACCATTCGTGTACTCAGCACGTTAAAATGAAAGAGAGACTCTAAATATGGACTCATAAAATATCAGTACAAAATGTAAGCCTCTGGCTTACAATTCAGTGCTCTTTGTACTGCCTCCCTAAAATCAGGAGAAGATGTCCCCAATTAAACTTTGGTCCTCAAGATGTCAGCCATGTGGAATATAGTAGTGCCCCTTACTCACAGGGGATACATTTCAAGACCTGCCTGAAACTGCAGATAGTGCCCACCCCTATATATACTGCTTTCTTTCCTATTCATACACACTTTTCACTTAAAGGAAGCACTTTGGCACATCCAAATTGACAGCACCACCACTTTTGCACTTCGGAGCCACTACTAAATAAAATCAGGGTTACTTGAACATAGCGCTGCAATACAGCGACAGTCGACATGATAACTGAGACAGCTACTAAGTGACTAATGGGCAGCTAGCATATACAATGTGGTACACTGGAAAAATGGACAACTCACATCCTGTGTGGGATAGGACAAGACAGCACAAGATTTCATCATACTACTCAGAAAGCTGAGAAATTTAGAACTTATGAATTGTTTATTTCTGGAATTTTACATTTAATATTTTCAAACTGCAGTTGACAATAGGTAACTTAAGCCACTGAGAGCAAAACTGTGGATAAGGGGGGACTCTACTGCACTAAGTAAGAATATTTCTATTACCCTGCCTCCAAGATTCATGATAGCTCACTAGTTTGTTTCCTCTTAATTCTTCGTGCTTCAAAGCCCAAAAGGCCCAGGAGTCCCCAGGGCCCTGGACAAAACACATTCAGCTTATTTTCTGAGTGGCAAGGGTAAGTTTGAAAGATGTTCTGCAATTCAGATATACAAAGAAATTAGGGCTAGAGGAGGCAGCTGAGAAATCACTTGCTATCTCTGCTATGTTAGATAAACCACACATAAAATCAAACTAGTCTGCTAAAATTATTACCATCTTCATACTTACTGACAATGATGAGAGCATTAATCACCTGCAAATACCTAATCAGAGTGAGACCTTTTTATATTACCGTTCAAATTTTTAACTGCCCCCAGCCTGATTTCTTTTAAGCAAATGTCCACAGACCTTACACATTTCATGCTTACTTTCTGTAGTTACATAGCCTTTATTTTCCCTGTGTTCTCCTCCCCCTTCTATTCCTTCCCTTTAAAAATGGACAGAACCTGGTTCCTATCACCTAGAGATGAATTAACCTTTCCAAATATCCTGACATTGCCTTCCTAGAAAAGTTCCCTGGAGCTCTGTAGCTGTTGGAGAAGAGAGGCAGCTTGGCTTTGACTTTAATACACATTTTGAAATACCTTTTGCAGGATGGCTGGAAATACGGAACTAATAACAAAGCACTTCTAAAATTACCGATAAATCTGAAGCATTCCGCCTGGTGTACGGACTTTGAAAGTCTTTAATTCATCTATTAAGTGATCAAAGATCTTGTTCAAGATATGATTACATTTCTTTTGTTCTCTTTGCACAATCATATTAAAATTGATAGCATTCCTAAAACCAAACAGCTTCCAAAGCTAAAAATAAAAAACACACAAAATGACACCCTAACATTCATCACTTTCAAAAGGCAATGCTATGACTGGTCCTTAACTATCCTGGGATACACATGCTAGGACAAATCATTCCACAGTAATGATGCCAAAGGAGGAACTTGAAGCTTCCACACTCCTAGAGTCGCTACTATGCATTTAGGTTTGAGCCAGGCCTCCTCAGTAAGGGGGTAGATAGAGAAGTTCTGGCTACTTGCCAAAGCCAAACCCAAGAGCAAGTAATTTCAGTAATACAGAATAGAGATCTTTGAGTGGGTGTTGATGGCCTTTGTCACATACACAGGATTAGTCTTCCTTATAGCACCACTAACAAAACAAAACAAAAACCATGTCATAGCCCAAGAATCAGCAGGAAATTTTTTTTATATCACCACAATCCTTCTTAATCCTTGTTCTCCAGGAATCAGCCATTTTAATTGTATTATATCTGTATATTCTTGATCACCAAAAAAAGGGGCTAGTAAACTATATCTATAAAAAGTAAGTAAATATTTTTAGACTCTGTGGGCCACTCAGTCTCTTGCAACTACTCAACACCATCATTGTACCATGAAAGCAGCCATAGATGACATGTCAATGAATGAGTGTGGTTGTTTTCCAATAAGTCTTTATTCACACACAAAAAAAGGCATTGGGCCCTTCCTGGTTTGACTCAGTAGATAGAGTGTCGGCCTGCAGACGAAATGGTGCCGGGTTCAATTCCAGTCAAGAGCACATGCCTGGGTTGCGGGCTCAATCCCCAGTAGGGGGCGTGCAGAAGGCAGCTGATCAATTATTTTCTCTCATCACTAATGTTTCTATCTCTCCCTCTCCCTTCCTCTCTGAAATTAATAAAAATATATTTTTAAAAAATAGGCAGCCCTAACCAGTTTGGCTCAGTGGATAAAGCGTCGGCCTGTGGACTGAAGGGTCCCAGGTTTGATTCCGGTCAAGGGCACGTACCTTGGTTGCAGGCACATCCCCAGTAGGAGGTGTGCATGAGGCAGCTGATCGATGTTTCTCTCTCATCGATGTTTCTAACTCTCTATCCCTTCCTCTCTATAAAAAATCAATAAAATATATATTTTTTAAAAATAGGCAATGGGACCAGATCGGCTTGCAGATGATAGTTTGCCCATCCTTGCTCTAAAATATGGTTATAACTATAACCTACACTTCTTAGTCTACAATGCACAAACACTGGGCAGTTCATAGAAGAGTTCTTATTATGGCCTCAGGATGGAAAAATAGAATTGGTCTGATAAGGGGGAAAAGGTCATTTGAGTCACATGCACAACTTTCATATGGTTTTCTCTTCAAAAAGTTCATTTTACTCTCCAAATTAAATTTTTCGGCAATGTTCATTGTTTCTTTAAAGAACATTAGACTTCACATTACATCCCAGTTATTTATTACCTGAGTTTTGGTCTTAACAAATATGATTTTGTTATTCTCTGTCATCAATGGAGCAAGCACATGTGGTTTTGATTGACAAAATTGTGATAAAATTCACTGCATCCTTAAAAAAGTGATTGAAAAGTTTTCAGACTATTGCAGAGAATGTTGGGGGGGGGTGGAACAAGGGGATTGAATTTCAACAAAAGACATGCCAGATTTTTTCCCTGCTCTTATTATTCAACATTCTCCCACTACTCAGTATCTAATTAGATATTGCAGCAATCCAGGAATCATGTGTTTCTCTTTAAACTTTTGGCAAAGTCCACTGCACTATGGTTAACATTGGACACACTTGGGTTTCCCTCCAGGGACCAGTACTAGGTGACATCACATGCTATGTCACAAACAATGGAGCATAAATAAGTGTGCATGCTCTGAGATAAGCAAAACACTAGCAGTCACTTTGGTTTACCCTCTTTTCATTTACTTCAAATTCATGTTCATTTGGTTACTTGAAAAACCTCTTTGTCTCAATCTTTTTCAGAAACAGGTATCCCTTGCTATTACTACCCCCAGAAAAATCATAATTTGATTTTTTTAAAATCTCATGGGTAATACAATAGTTCTGTCTGAATTGTCAAACTCTGTTGGAATAGCTATCTTGATTAACTTAAGACTGAACAAAACACATACTAATGAGAACCATGGCAAGACACCACAAAACCTATTTGCCCTTATAATAGGTAGCCAACTGGGCAAGAAGAAAGAAAGAATGAACACAATGCAAACAACTTGACCTTCAAAGCTGTCTGCCATGTGGTTGTTTCCCTCATGAACTGATATCCGTATCTGAGAGCGACCATCCCATCTTCATGCTATACCCTTCTTGTTACAGAATTGGAACAGAAGGAAATTATATAACCCATAAGTTACTAGGAAAATGCTGAAGATGCCAAAAAAATACAAAGACATAATCAGACCTTTTTAACTTGGAAAAATGTGCTGTTTGTGAACGGGGGATAAATGTCCTGAAACTATCTTCCATATGTCTGCTTTCCTTCACTGGGCTACATTCCAAAGAGGTTGTAGTAGTTCCATGTTTTTCTCTAAAATATGAAAAACTATTACTGAATAGGTTTTATAAATGGTTTTCTTCACAGTGCCTAATGTGCAAATACTCCAAATAATTGCTTTAAAATCAATTTACCAGCATTCAGAATTCCTTGGCCAGGGAATTTCTGATTTAAGATATACTTTGAAGATTCACTCTCATCAGATTATTTTCACCTACTGGTGTTGGAAAACAAGCACTTTTTAAAAAATACAACACTTAACAATAAAAACAATCTAGTTAGTAACATTGTCCCATGGCTTCAAATATTATACTAGTGACCAAATGCTTGACATAAATGTCCTTTTACAAACTCATAAAATATTGCCGTGAAGGTAAAAAATACCAATAAATTATAAAAACTAGGCCTTTCATTGGGTCATCATCTAGACCAGTGATTTTCAACCTTTTTCTTCTCATGGCACTCATAACATAAATACTAAAATTCTGCAGCACAACAAAAAAATATCTCTTTTGCTGATCTGACAAAAAAATTGATATAATTTAGATTTCTTTTTTTAAATAATAATAATAGTAATTACCCTACCCTTTTTGCACCAAAGTGACTTTTTACAAAATCAGGTGCCTGTACTTATACATAAGGATTTTTAGTACCAAGAATTAACCAACCATGCAACTTTATTATGTGACATGACCAATAAGATACAACTCTATTATATGACCTATATATTTAAGGTTCAAGACAGAGCATTCACAATGGATGGCTATTGATATGTTGGCTATGGTCACTTTTTATTTTAATCTAAGGGAAAAGAGGTTAGTAATCCTGACTAAATAGTCAAGTATTGCATGTTTTAAAAATTCTTGCAACACACCAGTGTCCTAAATTATGGTAAATTATGGCCCTGAAATGGACATGCATTCTGATATTACATATTTTTGCTTACCAAAGCTATCAGGCCAGCCATATCATTTATCTGGCTTATTGTAAACTTCCAGAAAAATGACTGTCACCTATAGAATTCTCACAATAAGCCATACCAAAATGACCAATGGTCCTATTGCTAGATAATCAGTTCTCCATTTATCTTGATTTTCAAGTGAGCTCCTTTAAAAACTTTCTCTTTTGTTCTATATTGCTATTTGTGTTATTCCATAGCACCTCCAAAGCAGAAATGTGGGCTTTGGACATCTAAGAAACACTTAAGTAATCCCAAAACTGTTTAAAATAAATTCAACTCAAATGGTGATAGATTTGGTGAAAACTGAATCATTTTGATCACTTCTAACTCAAAAGACTATCTCTAAGCCATGTCTTTAATCAGGCCTGGTTCAAAGCAAAAGCACAATAAAAAATGATCCCAGCTCATTTTTGTATTTCTGGCCAAAGAATCAGTAATAATCTCCACATTCCATTTTATAGGGGTCAAAAAAATATGCATGTAATGATTTTTTTTATAAATTAACAACATTTTGAAAAGCAATTCATTATGTTAAAAACAATTAAAATTTCATACTGAGGCAGCTTCCTTTTGGTCAGAGTTCTGTCCCGTCAATGGAACTATTTTAAAATTTCTCTCCATATGGAAGCTTCTCAACTGCTTTTAATTGTTTTCATTCTCCTTCCCTGAATCTTTTCTAACTCCATTACATTTTTATTTAATTACAGCAAAGCAAAATAGGATGGTGATTCTAGAAGCAGACACATTATGATTTTAAAATATATATAACCTTACGTGCTAAAAAGTATAACAAGTCCTATATACAAGTCAGCACAAAAACTCAAGTTATTTCCTGCCACTATTCTGGGCAGCAGCAGTGGGTGTTGTTTCCCCCGCTGGCTCCTGTACTACCTGGCAAGAATCAAGATGGGGAATTTTTCTTTTCTTTTACTCTTAGCAATTGGAGCCAGAGAATGCTGACAATTAGTGTTTTGTTTAAGTGATTATTTTGTTCAGCTTTGAATGTTATATTTAAAAAACATATTAAATAATAAATGCTTTTAAAACAGCATGATTACGATTTCTAGAATTAAAGTCTGGATATATAACATCCAAGACACTGACAAAAATAGAAGCAAAGAATACAAAGTTCATGGTTTAAAAGAAAGGAGACAGGAGAAATTAAGTAAAAGAAGGAAGCTCTGAAAGCAACAAGAGTAATATAGGTCAACCTACTAATTATAGTAATAAATATAAATGAGATAACCACATCTATTAAGGGACAAAAAATCTTAGGGTTGGATTTTAAAAACAATGAAATTTGCTTAAGCATTTACAATGTGGCACAGAAAGCTGAAAAGTAAAAGGATGGACAAAGATGTAACAGACTACCTAATATAAACCTAAAGAAAGTGATAGTAGCCACGGCCAGTTTTTCTCAGTGGATAGAGCATCAGTCTGAGGACTGAAGGGTCCCACGTTCGATTCCAGTCAAGGGCACGTGCCCATGTTGTGGGCTCAATCCCCAGTAGGGGCATGTAGGAGGCAGCCGATTAGTGATTCTCTCTCATCATTGATGTTTCTCTCTCTCTCTCTTCCTCTCTCTTCCTCTCTAAAATCAATTTTTAAAAAAAGTAATAGTTCCTATATTAGTATCAATAAGACCCAAAATCAAGGCATATCATTAAATAAATAAAGAGGAGTAAACTGATAAAAGGTACAATATACAATGAAGCTATAACAATCACTAGCTTTTATACATAGAGTAACATTGCCTTGAAACAGAAAAAATAAATTTAAAAGAAGCAAAGGAAAGACTAAGAAAAATACAAGAAACAGCAGAGTGTAAATCTGACAAGTTAGTCAAAATATAAATAACAATATATATGATTACCTCCACACAAAGCAAATACTTTAATATCCAATGAATATTAATATTATTTTACCATATATCACCTACAAAGAACTGAACTCCAAATAGTAACAACTATGCAGGCATTACATTTTATTATCTGTCCACAATGTAATAAATTTTTAAGAATAAATAAAATAAAATGAAAACTTTCAACAACTTGAACACCTTTGGGGGCCTCCTAATTAGAAGCACTCACAGATTATTTAGAAAATAACTACAATGATAATAATACTACAGCAACACTTATAAGGTATGCCTAAAACTATGTCCAGAGGCAAATTAATAGCCTTAATTGTTAGCTTATTAAACAGTAAAGAATCAAAATAAATTAACTAAAGTATTCCATTTAAGATATGTATTTAATATATATGATATACTATTTTAAAAGCCCCTTACAATCAACCTCTATATTCACAAGGAAATTCTCACAGGTGTTGGCTCCTGTTTACTGTTTGTGGGTTGGGAAAGGAAGACCTGGCCTGTCACTATTGCACCAACCTAGATGCCTAGAGACAATGCTAACAAGAAAAATTTAACAGGAGAAATATACAACTGGAGCCAACAAGAGCTTGTACTAGCTATAAATATTGAGCAACACAGATTAGAGGTTTCCAAACACTGTTCTATACAAACTAGTAGTGTCAAATTATTGGAAATTTATTTTTTACTCTAGAATTCCTGGGTCTTGCCTCAGAACTTGCAAGTCAGAATCCCCAGTGGTAAGACATAGGAATCTGTGTTTTGGGTAAAGCCTTCTGGTGAGTTTAAGTTATAGCAACTTTTGGGAACCAGTAGACACAGATCTTAATTTTTAATTATCAAACAATAAAAATGTTACCAAACACATGAAGATTATCAGCACATGAAGAAGTCAGAGAGAGTAGGTTTAATGTTAATGCAGGAAACAGTAGAGAAAGTTTCAGTGGGATTAAAGAAGCTGAAGCTGGCATTTCATCACTAAAACAAGAATAAAATAGAAAAAAGGAGGATGGAGTAGGGGTAGAGAAGAAATTACCTGAGAACAAGAATGAATTCTTCAAAACTTAGAGAAAGGGGGGAAGAGAGGGAGAGAAGTGAAGGGAGGGAGGAAGAGGGGAAGAGGATGGAGTGTTTAATAAAGTCAGTGAAGAGCAGAATAGAAACCATTAAAACTGAAAAACTTCTAAGAGTTTTTAAAAGTACAAATGGACAGAAGAGAGGCTTGTGATGGCTTTGCAATGTGTCAATTTGGCTAGGCTGAACTACATTTCCTGGAATTCCATTTTGAGTGTGTATGTGAGTGTGAGTGTGTGTGTGTGTGTGTGTGTGTGTGTGTGTGTGTAAGTAAAATATATTCAGACACATATATATAAATACTATTTATGCACCACTGTTCTAAGTAATTATCCATCAAATCCTCACAACCATCTTATGAGATTGATTTTCTAACTATCCACAATTTATAGGTGAGGAAACTGAGGCACAAAGGGATTTATACATAAACTAGAGGCCCAGTGCATGAAATTCGTGCATGGGGGTGAAGGGGTCCTTCAGCCCGGCCTGCCCCCTCTCCAATCCGGGACCCTTGGGGGATGTCCGACTGCCGATTTAGGCCCCATGCAGGATCAGACCTAAACCGGCAGTCGGACATCCCTCTCTCAATCCAGGACCACTGGCTCCTAACCGCTCACCTGCCTGCCCGCCTGATGCTCCTAACTGCTCCCCTGCCGGCCTGATCGCCCCCTAACTGCTTTCCCCTGCCAGCCTGATTGCCTCCAACTGTCCCCCACACTGGCCTGCTCGCCCTCAACTGCCCCCCTCCCGCCGGCCTGCTCGCACCCAACTGCCCCCCCTGCCAGCCTGCTCACCCCAACTGCCCCCCCCCCAACTGGCCTGATTGCCCCTAACCTGCTTCCGCCTCGGCCCCACCACCATGACTTTGTCTGGAAGGATGTCTGGAAGGTCTCCCAGAAAGTCTCCCAGTCTAACTAGTATATTACCCTTTTATTAGTATAGATTCACCAACTTTACTGAACTTTCTTACAGCAATCATATATGAAAGTACATCTTGCTACTCTGCAGTTCCAAACATGACCCTCAGAAATTGGCCCTGTGTGGGATGGTAGCACGTGAATAAAAAGTAAAGAACACTTGCATTCAGAATTGACTACTACAACTCCATTGCTTATTCACTCTCAGGAGCAAGTAAGAAAACATATTCTTTTCCAGAACATTTAAATGAAAGCAGTATTAAATATAGTCATTCATTATAGTAACGGTACAGCTGCTCTGTGCTCAAACACTGGATCTTTCCATTACACTTCTTATTTAAAAATAATACCAGCCTGGCTAGTGTGGCTCAGAGGTTGAGCATCAACCTATGAACCAGGAAGTCATAGTTTGATTCCGGGTCAAAGCACATGCCCAGGTTGTGAGCTCAATCCCTAATAGGGGGCATGCAAGAAGCAGCCAATCAATGATTCTTTCTCATCATTGATGTTTCTCTCTCTCTCCATCTCTTCTTTTCTGAAATCAATAAAATACATTTTCAAATACTTTTTAAAATATTTTTTAAAATACTAAAATTAAAATATCACCAATAATAATAAAATCAAGATGTGACAGGCACAAGTCGAAGAACCTTCACAAATAGTAGCTCATGTGGCATTTGTAACAAACAGTTGAGGTGGGCATTATTATTTCCATATTATAGATAAGGAAACTGGCTCCGAGGAATTAAGTAACATGCCCCAGGTTACATGGCCACAAGGTGGAAGCCCCTGTTTCCAACCCAGGCTATTGCTCACAAGTCCAGTGGTCCTTCTATTATATCAGAGTAGGTTAGTTTTCCTAGTATAAGAAATAGAAACCAACCATGACTGATGGAAAAAAGAGAAGGGACAGTGAGTAATGCACAGAACTCCCAGAAAGGCTGGAGAGCTAGATTTGGGGCACACAGGCAAACAGACTCCCCAAATCACACTGCCAGAACAAGTGGAGAAAGAACACTACTACCATCACTGCTGAATACCAACAAGCAGGAAGGAACACAGGGTGCTCTCACTGATGCAGTATCACTGCTGCTCGAGGAATGCAATCTTTCTGTAGCTACTGCCCCTACCAGTGACACAACCTTGATGGTGTGCATTCCCTGTCACTCAAGGACAATTGTCCTTAGAGTCTAGATTATGTACTTGCACTCCAGCTGCAAGAGAGGCAAAGGGGCTGTATGGAAAGAGAAACAAATAACTGGCATTTTCAGCCTTTCAAGAAAAAGGCAGGCAGTGCCCACCATAAAGCTCATAAAATGAGGGAGAACCCAAGACGTGGAAAGGAGGTTTAGATATTGAGTGGCCAAAGAGGACACATGTTCTCTGAAAGACCATCTTTTGACTGCTCCACATCAACATACATTTTCTTCCTCATACTTTTTCTTCTTCCCCAAAGAGCTCTTTCTTAACATAATGCAACCATCCTTATCTGGTCTAGAAGCATGCCTTCTCTCCTCCAATACTGGACAAGCCAAAGACCTTCCAGTTAATGCATCCAGCTACAACTCCAAGATTTTCTTTAGTACTGTCTCTTTCAATACTCTCAAATCTATAGACTAAACTATAAAGTTAATAATCACCAACATACACAATATAAGATACAGATATACAAATAGATATAAATACAAATTATAGCAGGGCAAAGGAATAGAAAAGGAGAAGAAAATTTAATCTATATAAACATACATGAGACATTAGAGCAGGTACAAAAATATGAGCAGATGCTATAGTCATCTGCAAATGGGCATGATGCTGTTGTTGGTATTCTTGGCTTCCCTCTTCCACACCTTCCTTACAGGATCAATTTCATCCTGTGCCTTGGTTGACCAGGTTTCTTTACCCAGAGTGATGACCTAAACCTTCATTCATGGGGATTCAAGACACTGAATTAAATCTTTCATTACATTTTATCACTAGAGCAGTATAAGAAGGTATCCCCAAAGCATCCTCTGGGGTCCAAACGCTTCATGCTGCTATCATGTTAGCAGTAACATTATTTTTTCCCCTTAAACTTTTTTATTTCAGCAGTAACATTATTGACAGAAACAATCTCCCATACAAACACTAAGCACCCTTTTTTACATATTTGTCAAATAGCATGACAAGTCTAAAATGACGGTGGATTGGCCCAGACTGAATTGAATGGAGTAACTACTGTTTGCCTGATGGAAGCCATCTTCCTTTTGGTACTAATCCTCTAAAGCAGCAGACACCAGAGTTTCTGAGAAGAGAGACGTTCCAGATACGCATTAAGTCCTTACTTAATGTTGCTGATAGATTCTTGGAACTGCAGTGAAACAACATATCACAAAACCAATTTTACCATAGGCTAGTTGAAATAAATAAGAGTTAGATTCCTATGGCATCTCATCAATGTTTTAACAAAACATTGAACAAAATGACCTTATTTGAGAACCTGCTGTTGTTGATAGACATTCACCATTTCAACCATTTCTTCATTTCAACAGTTCCAGAATTGTGGCTACAGAGGTTTTTCTAGAACTTCATTGTTCCTGAAATGACTCCAGATTCTCATTCCTCCAGCCTTCCAATGATTTCACAAGTACCCTATATTAAAGTCCTTTCTGTCTAAAATACCTGAAGTGATTTTTGTTTGCTACACTGAACCCTGAGTGATACGAAAATAAAACATTTGAGGGGGTCATTAGCTCTACCTGTGAGATATTTCCTTTTCCTTCCCCTTGGTTATTACCAAATGTATGTATTCTTATAGGATAGACACATAATCACATTCTGATCACTAGCTCAAAGCATGCATTGTATCCCATAGGACAGCACCTCAACCTCACAAAGTAGTCTCTGAGCTGAAGCGATAACGGAGTCTTCAATAGGCCATTTCAGCTTTCTAGGTGATTGCATAAATTTCATAAAATGGTTGATTGACCCTTAGCATTCATTCCTACCTTCTATATGCTTCCCTGAACTCCAGAGCCTTGAAAGCAAAAAATTATATTTCACAAACTCCACTGCAGTTTCTATAAGATTGCATGAATCTCATGTGCTACACCTACTATCTTACTTCTTTTGATGTAAAGTGAATTCATGTTCAGAAACTATGTTGTGTAGTACACCATGTTAGCTGTAGCCCCTTAATGGTACTATAGGACATCATGATGGAAAATAAAGCCTTTAGTTAATCTAAGGATGGTGGGGCTGGCTAACACATGGCAGGCAATGAAAGAAAATTCAAATTTAAAATTAGTTTTGCTGCATGATGATACAGCCTAATAGAGTTAGGTGTTTGGCTAATCTCCCTTGAGTACAGTACCATTTAGGGGCTACAGCTAGCAGGCTGGGCATTCAGCAATGACAGTAATCAAGTCAACCTTGATGAGATGAAGTTTAAGAATTGAGCCAGGCTATTCCTGAGTATGTTTGTAAAACTAAAAGAGTCCACTTCAAGTAAGTACTAACATCATACAGAACCAATGGTAATCAAGCCTCCATTTTTCTTTCCTCCTTAATCTATTGGTCATAGAAACCTCCCCCTGAGACCATAAGACTGAGAAAAACCTACTTGAGTTAGGTCCCAAATATATGGGTGTACTAAACTAGATGAATTATAACACACATCATGGAGAACTCAGGTTGAACAATTATCTAGTAAGTCATGGTTAAACACTGAGTCTCTACAAGTGCTTAAAGCAACGTGAGAGCTATTTTTCAAGACTAGTTATGTGACTAAGAGAGCATGACTTTAATCCCAAACCACAGTGGTGTTTGACATGCCTCTCATAATGAGATTTAGTATAATCTTCATACAGCATCCCAGTTTGTCAGACACTTTTAGTAATGGGCAAAAAATTATGCTCAGGCAGCCAGAGAAATCCCTCACAAAAAAAGAATGCAGGTGTAAGTTTTCTTAAAGTGTGATGGGGTAAAGGTGAGGGAATATGGGTGAGGCTTCAGACAGCACAGCTAAGTGTGGTATATATTGCCTTCAAAATGAAAACAGACCCACTAAATTCAGTGTCTCTTTCTTAATGATAAAGGATTCAAATTTCAGCAGATATTCTGAAATTTTCAAAACCACTGGAATGTTCATACACTTCACTGAGCAACTCAGGCCTAGTATTTTCAAAGATATCATGTCCGCCCTAACTGATTTGGCTCAGTGGATAGAGTGTCAGCCTGCAGAATGAAGGGTCCCGGGTTCAATTCCGGTCAAGGGCATGTACCTTGGTTGCGGGCATATCCCCAATGGGGGGTGTGCAGGAGGCAGCTGATCGATATTTCTCTCTCATCAGTATTTCTAACTCTCTCTCTCTCCCTTCCTCTCTGTAAAAAAATCAATAAAATATTTTTTTTTAAAAAAAAGATATCATGTCCATTTTTGAGTATGTATCTAGAGTGTCTGATACTTCATGTCCTAGCTTGATGTCCTTTGGGATAATGAAATGATCAAGTTCCCTAGAAGGCAAAGTGGCAAAAGTATATTGCTAATCATGCAAGTGTAAGAAAATGCTATTGGTGCTCTACATATGTTGAAATGAATAAAAAAATTTGCAAGATTAATAGTTAAGGCTAAGTTCATTTGCTTCAGTAAAGACATCACATCTGAAGCATTTGATTTTAACTGAAGTTACCACCTATTATGCTATGATCTACACTAATAAAAGAGAAATATGCAAATTGACGTACATCCACAACAACCACCAGCCAATCAGGAGTGAGTATGCAAATTAGCACAACAAAGATGGTGGGTTAATTTGCATACACAGGCACAGAGTGAAGACTGAAGACTGAAAATTGAAGAGGCTTGGCTTCTCTGCTGCGGCCGCAGCAAAGGCCTGGGTCCCAGGTGCCGGAGGAAAACCAGTGCCGGCAGCCAGGGGAAGGAAGGCCTATTACATGAATCTTCGTGCAATGGGTCTCTAGTAATAATAATAATTCATCAGCATTCTCCAAGATCTATCTATACTAGAGTGTATGCCATAAAGTAAGACTTAACATCCCTGCCTTTTGAGTGGTTTATGATGACACTTATCTCTGAAGTTCCCCAGGGATGTGGTATTGCTTTTCATTTATTCTCTTGGTAGTGAGACAAATTCCAGTGGTTTCCACTTGGTCCTTTCTAACTTACCAGAAGCCATTATGGGATTCTTCTATTGCTAATGATATACATTCCAGCAACAAATTCATGAATTAAATAAATATACGAGGGATGCATTAAGGTCCCACTGGGCCTACTATGAAACAGAGTTAGGTCAAATCTCTATCATCTGAATTCCATAAATTCCATATTCTGACAGAAGAACCACATTGTGTTCTGGCCCCAGAACTTAGTTTTAGCTCAAAGCTAACATCTAGCCCTAGCTGGTTTGGCTCAGTGGATAGAGCATCGGCCTATGAACTGAAAGGTCCCAGGTTCGATTCCGGTCAAGGACACATGCCTGGGTTGTGGGCTCAATCCCCAGTGGGAGACTTGCAGGAGGCAGCTGATCCATTATTCTCTCTCATCATAGATGTTTCTATCTCTCTCTCCCCCTCTTCCTTCTTCTCTGAAATCAATAAAAATATATATATTTTTAAAAAGCTAACATCTAATACTTTCTGAATGATCTACGTATTTCCTGAAAGTGGCCAGTTACTGGTGAATAGCTCAGGTCCCTTTGAAAAGGATAAGAAGATTTACATACACTAATTGAGATATTGTTATAGATTTCTCCCTCTCAAGAGTATCTGGCCTCCCTTCATTTAAAGACTTCTGAAACTGTAAACTTACACAGAGTTGACACTTGTTTAAGAGATCATGACTATTATGGTGGTTCAAGTCAGGCTTTAGTTTCAAGTGTGCAATATTAAGTAAAATCTTATTGGGTTACCCATCTCTTTTATTCCTGGTTGCCACCAAACATTAGAGCTGGTCAAACTATTATCATACTAGCTCTGATGCATATTATGATGATCATACCTACCTTGTCTCTAATCGTTTTGAGCTCTATATGGCACCTTGGTATCCATGCAACCTCACTAAATACATGGAACCCTACTGAGTCTCCCACCAGCATCCTTGCCTTAGAGAGAATGGCCACTTTAGCACTCTTCCAAGATCTGGAATACTCTCAATAATGTATACCTAAATGCCTGAAGGGAGTATCTTCTGAATCCTCTTCGAGGACAGGGTTAGAGATAGGCAAACATGATAACTCCAACATTTCTAACTTCCTAAACAGCTGAATACCTAGTGTGACACTGAGCACTCTCATTTAAGCTGCTATATCTAATCCAGAATCTGTATGAAGTATATCCATATCAATTAATTCATGCAAGTTTAAAATTATATTTTTTCTTATTCTTATACCTTCCGAACCCATTCACATGCATCAGATCTCACAAATGAAAATAAGCAAAATCTTGCAGTTTTGACTCTAAAACTGGTATTCCAGGGCATTCTGGAATCTGTCTCCAGACACAGGTTTCAGGATGGTGTATGATGTTGAGAATGGTCCATAAAGAGTATTGGATTCCATTTGCAAGGAGGTCATTCTAGGATTTCAAGCAAGACAGGGCAAAAAAGATGCTTCAACCGAAAGTGGAAAATCCTGGGGTTGAGAGCTCATTATATTCTGAATCATTCAAATCCTTCCCCTATCCCCACCCCAATTCTGAGGTTTCACTCCTTTTCCATCAATACACTTCCACACCAACGAGTTCAACTGACTTGGTAATGCAACAACCTTGGGGGTTGATCATTCTTTACTTTGAATTTCCTCAGCTCTGTGGCTACAAGAGAGAAGATATTCTTTTGGTTTGCAATAGAAAATCCCGCTTAGAACCAAGAATTTAGAACTTCAAGTTTATTGTTCTTTTTCTTTAAATTGTCTAGCAACACATTAGAAGGAACAGTCCTAGCATCCTTTTATTCATTAATTAATATCTTGTGTCACAAGTAATAGAAAACTTCGTTGGCTTATTTTAGTAAAAATGATACTTATTAAAAGAATATTGTATAAGAAAAGGGTAAATGGGGGATAAAGGGTTACAGAAGGAAACTTGACTTGGGGTGGTGAACACACAATACAAGATATAGATGATGTATTATAGAATTGTACACCTGAAACCTACATAATTTTATTAACCAATGTCACCCATATAAATTTAATAAAAATTTTTAAAAGAATATTGTCCAACCCACAGAAGTGTAGTGAAAGCTAAAGATATGGGTTCAGAGCTACAATGCTAGAAGTAATGCCTAGAAGCCCAGCAGTAAGGTTAGTGAGGACATCACTGATACCCCTGCTGAGCACTGGATGATGCAGCCTTCCTACAAACACTCCCATCAGCAGACACTGGATACATCAGCATGGATGTCACCACCTCCCAGAAACTCACTCTTTCTAAAACCATCACCAAGAGGCATTCCTCATGGTTACCTCTGAATCAGGGGCATCCTATTTAGAACCTGTTATACATGCCTATATTCTCATAATAAGGAAGATTTGGAACTTCTCTACTTTTATACTGTATAGCAGACTGCCACTAAGACTCAAAATATTGCAGAGTTCTCCTATCATAGAAAAGGGATTCAGATAATATTTAACAAAATACCAACTATATCTAAGAGAATCAAATGGAAACAGAAACCAAAAAAAAAGAGTTCTAAAATTAAAGATGATGCATAAAAATAATGTTGTGCATAAAATTAACAGATTTAAAAAATTAAAACACCCAATACTGGTAAGATGTGAGGAAAGTCCTAGCCAGTCTGGCTCAGTAGATAGAGCATCTGCCTGCAGACCGAAAAGTCCCTGGTTCAATTCCTTTCAAGGGCACGTACCTTGGCTGCAGGCTTCTCCACGACCTGGGCCCTGGTTGGAGCTCATGCAGGAGGCAACCAATCGATGTGTTTCTCTCACATAGATATTTCTTCCTGTCTTTCCCTCTCTCTTCCACTCTCTCTAAAAAAAATCAATGGAAAAATATCCTCGGTTGAGGATTAAAAAAAAAAAAAAAAAAAGATATTCTAGTAGGAGTGGAAGATTTTTGGAGAGCAATAAGACAGCACACACCTCAAAGCCTTTCCATATCTTTTTTTGTGCCTATCTGTAGTTTCCAAAATTTTTTAAATAAATATTACTTTATAATCAGAGAAAAATAAAGTCTTATTATTTAAAAAATATAAGTAATATTTTCAAGTTTTCAGACAAAACATAACTCACATTCTATCTTTTCTTTTGGAGAAACCTACCAAATATCATTTTTTTCCTTTTTTCCCCCTATATTCATGTGTTTGTTCAGCTAGTATTTATTGAGCTTTTGTGTGTCTACCTTATATTAGCGCTGGCAGTTGAGAAAATTATATTATTTATCAACTACATTTTTTAATTGACGGAGAAACCAGAATACAAATTGGCATCTTCAAGGTCTCAAGTTGAACTTGAGTCTGCATCTCAAGTCCTAAATGCTCTTAACTATACTCCAATTGCTTGGCTACAAATTAAGGAGATAATGGGCACTGAACTGTTACGGGGCATGTATACCTCAAGTATGAGGAGCTGAAGACTCAAAGATCTACACATTTTGAAAGCCCAAATTTATTGCATAGTTGACGGAAAATTCTACCCAAGGTATCTATATTCTAATAAAAGAGTAATATGCAAATTAACCATCACTCCACTATACCTACAAGCCACGCCCACAAGCCATGCCCTCAAGCCAATCAGGAGCAAATCCTACCTAATAAAAGAGTAATATGCAAATTGACCGCACCTTCGCTACGCCCAAGCCACGCCCAACAGCCAATCAGGACGAGTATGCAAATTAACCCAACCAAGATGGCAGTTAATTTGCATACATACCTGGGTCCGGGGAACCTCCTTGGCACCCAGGTCACTCCCAGCCAGCCATCAGGCAGAGGCTTTAGGCTTGGGAAGGGGCCAAGCCTTCGATCGGAGGTGCAGATGGGAAACCCCTTCCCAAGCTTAAACCTGGGGTGGAGGCTTTAGGCTTGGGAAGGGGCCAAGCCTATGATCAGAGGTGCGGGGCGGGGGGGGGGGGTGGCCCCTTCCTAAGCCTAAAGCCTGGGGTGGAGGCTTTAGGCTTGGGGAGGTGCTGGGGGGAACCTCCCAGGCTTAGGAAGGGGCCAAGTCTATTATCGGAGGTGCAGGGGGGCGGGAACCTCTTCCCAAGCATAAAGCCTGGGGTGGAGGCTTTAGGCTTAGGAAGAGGCCAAGTCTATTATCGGAGGTGCGGGGGATGGGGAGGGACCCCTTCCCAAGCATAAACCCTGAGGCGGAGGCTTTAGGCTTGGGGAAGTGCTGAGGGGAGCCCCTTCCCAAGCCTAAACCTGGGGTGAAGGCTTTAGGCTTGGGTAGGGGCTGAGCCTGTGACCGGAGGTTCTGGCAGGGGGAACCCCTTCCCAAGCCTAAAGCCTGGGGTGGAGGCTTTAGGCTTAAGAAGGGGCAGAGCCTGAGATTGGAGGTGGGGGAGGGGACCCCTTCCCAAGCCTAAACCTGGGGAGGAGGCTTTTGGCTTGGGAAGGGGCTGAGCTTGGGATCAGAGGGAAGGGGAAAAAATCAATGGAAACATATCCTCAGGTGAGGATAAAAAGAAAAATAAAGAAATGTCATATTGTATGAAAGACACATCTTAAAAATGCTTAAAGAAAGTTGTCATTTTTTCATGGTGAGGGGACTGGGGTCTGTGTTGATGAAAATACCTGGGCGGCTGCAGTGACTGGCAGTGGCTGCAGTAGAGGGGTGATGGGGCGGGCACCTTCCCCTGATCAACCCAGTCGCCTCAAGCAAAGGGAAGCCAGACTGCGGCTTAGGTCCGCTCCCAATGTGGAGTGGGCTTAAGCCATCCATAGGACATCCCCTGATGGCTCCCAGTATGTGACAGGGGGCAGGCTGGGCTGAAGGACTTCTCCCCAGTGCACGAATTTCGTGCACCAGGGCCCTAGTATGCAAATAAACCCAACCAAGATGGCTACGGCCACAGAGAGCAGGAGGGAGGTTTGGGTTTCCCTGGCAATGAAGGAAGCCAAGCTTTCCGCCTGCCCTTGCCGGCATTGGCCTCTACTCAAGGCTACAAAGTTTCAATGATAGAAGATATAAAAATCCAAACAGAAATGGCAGCAGCCACGGAGCTGGAAAGAGAAGGAGGCTAGGGTTGTCCCCAGCAATGGAGGAAGCCAAGCTTTCCCCACACCCTGGATAGCCCAGGCCACCGCTTAAGGCTTCAAAGTTTCAATTATAGAAGATAAATAAATTCCAACAGAAATGGCTGCTGCCACCGAGCAAGCAGGAGGCTTGGCTTCGCTCCAGGCTACAAATTTTCAATTGTAGAAGATAAATAAATCCCAGATACCAGGGCCTCCACTTGGGTCACCGGGGGGCATGGCCGGCCTGCAAAGGCCACCCCATGCCCCAAGGGAACGCCCACCCTAATCCGGACACCCTTCAGGGCAAACCAGCTGGCCCCCACCCATGCACCAGGCCTCTATCCTATCTAATAAAAGAGTAATATGCAGATTGACCATCACTCCAACACACAAGATGGCTGCCCCCATGTGAACACAAGATGGCCACCACAAGATGGCCAGCAGGGGAGGACAGTTGGAGGGACCAGGCCTGCAAGGGAGGGCAGTTGTGGGTGATCAGGCCAGCAGGGGGAGGGCAGTTGGGAGGGACCAGGCCTTTCAAGGGAAGGCAGTTGGGGCGATCAAGCCTGCAGGGGAGGGCAGTTAGGGGTGACCAAGCCGGCAGAGGAGGGAAGTTGGGGGTGACCAGGCCTGCAGGGAAGGGCAGTTGGGAGGGACCCAGGCCTGCAGGGGAGAGCAGTTGGGGGGGACCAGGCCTGCAGGGGAGGGCAGTTAGGGGTGACCAGGCCTGCAGTGGAGGGCAGTTAGGGGCAAACACACTGGCAGGGGAGCAGTTAGGCATCAATCAGGCTGGCAGGGGAGTGGTTAGGGGTTGATCAGGCTGGCAGGCAGAAGCAGTTAGAGGCAATCAAGAAGGCAGGCAGGCGAGCAGTTGGGAGCCAGCAGTCCTGGATTGTGAGAGGGATGTCCAACTGCCCGTTTAGGCCCGATCCTGGTGGGATCGGCCTAAACGGGCAGTTGGACATCCCTTGAGGGGTCCCAGATTGGAGAGGGTGCAGGCTGGGCTGTGGGACACACACCCCCGTGCACGAATTTCGTGCACCAGGCCTCTAGTATGTGTGTGTATATGTATATATATGTATATATAAAAGCCCAGTGACCGTTACAGTGGAACCACCAGAACTGCCTGTCGCTATGACATGAACTGACCACTAGGGGACAGACACTCAATGCAGGAGCTGCCCCCTGGAGGTCAGTGTGCTCCCACAGTGGGAGCGCCGCTCAGCCAGAAGCTGGGCTC
This sequence comes from Eptesicus fuscus, assembly GCF_027574615.1. Lineage (NCBI taxonomy): Eukaryota > Metazoa > Chordata > Mammalia > Chiroptera > Vespertilionidae > Eptesicus > Eptesicus fuscus. Next base: position 11,008,838 of record NC_072493.1, read on the forward strand.
ATGACTGGTGAGCGCAGTGGCGGTGGCCTCCGCGGCAGCACTAAGGAGCAGCAAGCCAAGCGGTAAGGAGCCAGCAGGAGGGCGGTTAGGAGTGAGCAGGTAGGCAGTTAGGAGCAAGGGGTCCCGGATTGAGAGAGGGCGCAGGCCGGGCTGAGGGACCCCCCCAACCCCCGTGCACAAATTTCTTGCATTGTTCCTCTAGTATCTAATAACAGATCTAGAGTTCCTAAACTACTGTTCACACACAACACAAAAGGTTAGTTGCTACATAAATACTATGTTTTAAGAGAGGCTGGTTTTACCTCTAACCATAGTTCTCCAGGTATTTGGTTTACTGGTGTCTAGCACTGATAGAATTACTAAATATCAAAGAGTTATTCAAGGAATGTCAAGAGTGTCCCTGCCCAGTCTGGGTCTTCAACATTTTTTATGAAAATGTTAAGTTCCTGGTGTTGCATTTGTTATTTGAAATTCTTCTTGGACAATCCAAAATTTAGCAATAATGTCAGGAAGGCTTCCTGGCATGTGTTCTAGATTGGTCTCCACATTAAACAGATAAACCAAGAGATTTATTCCCTTGATAGTCTAAATCATCATTACCTTCCTCTCGTCTTTTGGAGGAAAAGAACTACTATGTGATTTAGTCTTTTTATGGGCATCCATTCAACACTGAACTATTGTTTCAGAACAGGGAAAATGTATTCCTTTTACAGGTTTACTCCTTCAACTGGAATTTGTTTAAGTAGGTTCCACTGCACAAACACAAAAAGCCCTAATACATGCAGACTGGGTCGGCCTCATGCCATCAAATGTCACCGCTGACAGGTGATGGCACTTATATAGATTTACACAACAAAAACTACATTAAAAATGGTAAGGTGGTGAGACAAAGGCACAAAGGCCTAGAAATTCACAGCTCAGGATTTAAACATACTATATCTAAGAGGAATGGAGTGCATTAGGGTAATGGAAAGGTGACAGCGTCCCTATTATACCTACAGTGCTAGACACTTAATCCCTAACTGAATTTCCTGGTGGTGTTTGCTTTCTCTCATTCCTGGGGGCTTATGTTTTTTAATGACATTATTGTTGTGTAAATGTTCTTATTTTATAAAGTAATTTCAGGTTGATTATCATCTGTTTATGCAATTAGTGTAATTATACCTAACTACAGAGTAGAAACAACATATATAGTTAGTTTATTAGAGATATAACTGTGATATGTAACAATTTTTAAATCCTTATGAAACTTTGTTAACAAATATTCCATGAATGTGAAAGCAAAATATTTAGATACCAGCTCTATTATATAGTTTTTCATATGCTCAGTAATAATTAGCTTTACTGTCTATCAAATTTAGTGTTAAAAATCATAATGCCATCTGAGAGGGAATACAAATATAAAAACTGTGCTAAGGAAAATTAAAAACACTCTATTGTGTTTTCTGTAAGGCTGGGTTTTGTAAATCTCTCTTCAATTAAGAGTTACCTACAGAGTGTCAGCCTCAGGTGAATTTTGACAATAAAGTTATAAACCCGGCAAAAAGATTTATATATAACACCATGACATCTAATACCCACATGTATTGTGTGACACTCCTAACCAACTAATACTTTACTAGCATGTTTGGCTTCTCCATATGATTCTCAACAACAACAAAAAAGGAACTAAAAAATTATGCACTAAAAATGCTTCAATATTTAAAAAAATAGATCATAAAATCCAGAAAGATGATACTTGTTTCCAAAATCAACCAAAAATCTTATAAAGAAGAGTGGAAAACAGATGCTGAAAGAGAACATAAACTGAACTCACATACAAGAAATGTATATTAATGTAGATTATCCCCATTCACTTCTTTATTAAATTTCTATCTCTGTTACTGGTCACTTAAGAAAATATTATTTAACCATTCCTTCTTACCTCAAAATATTGAAACTAAAAAAGTGCAATGTAAATAAAATGAATGCAGAGATTTGCTGCTTTTGAATTATGTGGTACATTCTCCCATGTGGATAAAACCCATCAAATATCCTCAATTATTGCTTACTGCTGAGACAAGGATTAGAGGGTCTAATTTACACCATTGGAAATTTTAAGCAATAATATCAGAAAAGCAACACTTTAAACATTAGCAGCACATTACTGTAAAAATACTGCTCTTCTCCTTTTGGATAGACAGTAATTTTATGAATAGTGAATTCCATCATTTTCAGAGGCAAGTCTTCTCAGCATTTGATCTACAAACAAACTTGTATTAAAAGAGACCCTGGGCTTCAATTACTATTAATGTAAATTATCAAGTTAGGCTTCTAGGTTTATAGCTAAGACACCTATTCTTGGTTTATAGCTAAGACACCTATTCTTCTAGAATCTCTCTAAGCATATTTAATACATAAATTTCATTTTTAAAGTAATGGAACAAAAAAATCTTAAAAATTCAAAGTTAAAGGGTTTTTTGTTTTTTACTTAAAATCAGCAGGAATTATCATTACTCTGGGGGAAAAAAAAGAGGCAAATATTTTCATTTGTTTCTCAACTCCTTTGTCAAAGAAAAACTCTTGTCTTGGCCAGTATTTCTCAGTGGTTAGAGCATCCCACAGTCCCCAGTCAAGGGCCTGTACCTGGGTTTTGGGTTCCCTCCCTGCCCCTGGGTCAGGTCGGGGCGCATGTGGAGGCAACCAGTCTATGAATCTCTCTCATATGGATGTTTCTCTCTCTCCCTCTCTCTTTTATTCCCTCCCTCCCCCACCTTCCGCCCTCCCAGTCTCTCTGAAAAAAAAAGCAGTGGAAAAAATATCTTCAAATGAGGATTAACCAAAAAGGAAAAAAATCTTTACTCAGAAACTTCAGTTGTTGACATGTATGAAAACTAAAGCACGTCCCTATAAATGATATAAATTAAGGTGTATATTTTCTGAGGACAAGGATCATGACTTGTAGTTCTCTCATTCCCCCATGGCACCTTGAACAATGCCTTAAATAAAGGACTCACCCAGTACATAGTCATTGAAAGAAAAAAGATGAATAAATAGAAATGAATAAAAAATCAAAACATGCAACTATTTTTTTCACAGAATAAACAAACTGACAATAAGCTCTTTGTGTCTTTTATTTCCTCTCTACTTTTCTTTTTTTTTTTTGAAGGACTTACTAAGTTGATATTTAAAAAGTAAACGTTAAGACTTTCCTCCACTCAAATACATTAAATTGTATAATATAAATGTGATAATCTAACAAAGTGTCTGGCACAAAATAATCATCTGAAGTGTTAGTCCATGAAAGTTCGGAAAGAGATGTGGATTCCCTGAAAATGTCCGAAAGCCAGCAAAGAAAACCCTTTACACAATCACAGTGACTCAGGAAAAACTGAGTGCCATCCGGTTCTGCCAATGCCTGGCCAATAACAGGCTCTAAATAATGATTCATTTCTCCCCCTCCCCTTCTGGCCTCACAGTGGGAGGCAGTGCCCACGTTTGGGGAAGAAGCTACCTGGGTAAAGAAGATTGATACATTCTACAAGAGAACCCCTCTGCTGGCGCTCAGAAGCCCTCCCCCTCTCACTGTTTCCTTCTGTACCAGGGGATGCTAATCAAGTGGACTGGCCAGGGACAATGTGTCTGACATTAAAAGGAGGCAGTGATAGGAGATAAACTTGGGCAAAAGGGAAGCGCTTGACTACTAGGCACCTAGACGCAGACATACTTGTTTTCACTTTGCTGCTACACCCATAAATGTTTTAAAATGTATTAAACAATCAACTTGCCATTGGCATCCATCTGTAAAAGTTGATACAGACCAAAGGAAAAAAAAAAAAGCTTTACACCCCATCTGGACTTTAGAATCTGAGGACAAAGTTAGCAGAATAAGAAATGAGTTGTACAAGTCCTTTTTTTTTTTAACCTAGGAAGTATCTATCAGCCTGGCAACTAATGCACTTCTCCCTTCCCTTCTATCCTGTGATCTAGACATGAACTCTGTTTATTGTATAGACCAGGGAGGCTGTGAAAGCATGCTTTTCCGGCAAAAGTAATACAACCATAATTTTTTTCTGACTTGTTTCAACCGTGCCCAGCTTCTGGGGAGGTTGAGTACCCAGCTCAAAATTTGCAAAAGACCTAAGCCAGATGAAACAGAATTTACGGACAGTACTGACAGCCAAATGACTAAACAGAAGCATCCACAATTTCCAACATAAGAACTGTATCAGTGCATGTCTAGCCGGTGCAGCGATAAAAAATCTTGTATAATGTCCTGAAAGGGGATAAGGTAAAAAGAGTGAATAGTTACTGGATCACATTAGGTCTTTTATGTACATCAGATGAGGAATGCATTGCTTATCTTTGCTCTTTGAATTAGATCCATAAGTGTGAAAACTATGACAATGTCTGGGACATTTGTAAGTCTCTATCTGTCTCTGAATGTACCATACCTTTCAGTCTTATTCTGTTACTACTTTTTGAAAGAGGTCCATTGCCCCAAACATGACAGCAAGATATTAAACTTTGAAAAATGTCTTTCCGTATTTTCTCCCATAAGCCATTACTTTAAAAGTTGGAGATTAAAAATGGAAACATTTCCCTAGCTTTATACTAATGTGGCATTCACACATTCTTCCATACCGTTCGAATGCACTCACCAGGCTGGCATCCATTCTGGGTACAGTGTAAAGTCTAGAAAGGCATTTTATTCGTTCCAGGTGTGCTTGACTGGCTTATTTATGGTCTGACTTCCTTTCATAGTGTGAGAAACCTTAGCCTTCTGCCAGCTGCAAAGGATCGTTAAGAAGAAGCATTTTTAAGTTAAAAATATATAGCAACACTTCTCTCTCTCTCTCTCTCTCTCTCTCTCCACACACACACACACACACACACACACACACACACACTCTTCATGCACCTTCTTGCATTTGTTAGTCCATGACATGTCTAAATAGGCATTTAACTGTGCTCACCATCAAAGAAGGTGCCCCATGCAGCAACAGTATATTAACTTAATGAATACCAGAAAGGACAAGAAGGAAGGTACAGAGCTGTTAACTCAGCCCAAGTTATCCTTCCTGAGAACACTCATCACATTCAGTAGAAACACACACACACACACACACACACACACACACACACACACACACACACACATACCTCAAGCACTGTTTTCCCATTCTTGGTTCCAGAAAAGCTGGGGGATCATCACAATGAGTACACTGAAAGGCACACCTGATTTGCAAAGAGGCCATGTGATATGCTTATATTTTGTGTACACAGTCAAATAAACTCCGTTAAAATGTCTTCTCATTCATGGCTAACATCAGAAGGTTCCCAGTAGTAGTATTTCCTTGCCTGACTACTTAAGTTCTAACTAAAGACCACTATTTGCCTCTTCAGTGGCCACATTACCACCCAAATATGTCAATATTGAAAGATAAAATAATTTTTGAAAGGTAAGTTTTCAATACCATAAAAGAAAGTAAAATGTATTCTAATTTTTCACATACATGCAGAGCTAAATAAATAATTTGGGCTGAGATCATTGTTTCTACCTACTTAAAAAAGTGCACTCACTTTTAGGACAACTTTCTAAATGTTTCTAAAATGACAGGGGTTTTAAAAAATTATTTGAAGGAGTCATTTATAACAATTATGACTTTAAAAAGAAGAAAGCATGTGACTGACGGCAAAGATGAGACATAATTGGCAATCAGCAATAAAAAGGTTGACAAGACTTGAACATTTTTGAATTAAAAAAAAAAAATCACTAAATCCAAACAACACCAATTCCAGGAAAATTTGAATGCTTAACTAATAAGATCACAGAGTAGCTATGTTTCTTGGGAAAGAAAATTCATTTTTATTGGGAAGGCGTGGTTCAAAAAATTACCACATAATTTAGAGATCCACGGGAATCTTTGGCATTTCAAAACTTGAGTGGAGCCTTTGGAAAAAGCTCATCACAGCCCCTTTCAATCTTTGAGGAAGCTGGCACTCTGCGATGGAGTTGTTAAACAGCCTGGCCATGCCAAAATTCATCATAGCACTGCCCCAGGGAGGCTGCTAGCTGCCTGACCCTAGCGGCTCAAAGTGGGGCTGGAACAAAAGGCTAGCATCCATTTCAAAAAGAACCCCAGGAAGCATCTGCGGGAGGATGAAGAGTGTTGAGGTGGAAGCTGGAAGACAGTGGGAGCGAGGAAAGCACTAGCTAAGGAAGGCACAGAGAGTGGGGGGGAAAGCAGGCTGAGCCAGCAGGTTTATTGGCAGAAGTCACGTACACAATTGCTAGGCAATGGTCAATTTCCAGACAATAATAACCACAAAGCAATAAAGATGAGAGATCATGAGGAATGCACAGAGAAATGACAAAGAGACGGGGAGGGAGAGGGAGAGAGGAAGGGAGGGAGGGAAAGAAGGGAAGAAGGAAGCAAAGGGAAGAAAAAGAATATGAAATTGGAGGGGAAAGCCATTTGAAGGAAGTAAGGTTTATCAACATAAATTACCAGGAATCTGTGTGTTTACAGACCGTAGAGTCTATCTAGGCTGGCTAAGAGCATGCTATTCCTTTTCTTGTGCTGTCAAGAAGTATTACTGGTTGTTAATAGCATCCAAATCTTTATCACTTAATTTTCTTTATTAATCCCATTCGGGTTTAACATTACTAGCACACAACTGTAAATAGCAAATAATAATGCCATTGAGGTTGGTATCAATGATGCTGAAGGGCATTATGTAAAATGCAGCCAAGGAGCAGCAGCGAGATGACAGGTTCTTACAAACCTTTACATTAGATTAAGGAAAAGCCCTGCACAGATTCACCAAACTGTGATCTTAATATGATAGAGCATCCTCTGTCCTTTGATGTCCCTCTAGAATTACTTCTCATCCTCCAACATTTAAAAAACAAATCTCAACATTCAAGGAGCATCTTAAAAAGAGTAATGTGTATTTACATAACCCGTAATCTTTAACCCTTTCCTTCTGCTTCTGCACATCTCCCAAAGTTAAAGTCATACTTTCAACTAAAACTTTGATTTGTCAGATACCTTTTTAAAAAATAATAATGCTATGACCCCATTTAACAAAACAGGTAATCATTTTAGATAATATTTTTTAAAGGTATACAACCGCTCTTGGATTTTTTAAGTATGTTTTTATTTATTTTAGAGCGAGATAGATAGAAACATCAATGAGAGAGACATCTATCGGCTGTCTCCTCTGGGGATCTCACCCCACAACCCCAGGGCATGTCCCCTGCCCTGACCGGGTATTGAACCGGGGATCTCTTGGTTCATGGGTTGGCGCTCAACAGATGAAACATACCAGCCGGGCTAGACAATATTTTTAATTATTCACTCAGTGTTTTGTAGTCACTTAAGTTCACATACTAGTAATTAAGAACTTGAACTGTCTTCAGGAAACTGGAGTCCCTCCAGGACATCTTCAATCCCTAGCAAAACAAATTGGGGTGAGCCATTTGAATACTCAGAAAGGTTATTCTGCCTCATTCTGTTGAAATTGTGGAATTTCTCAAGATTTTATACACTTTTATTCGTACATGAGATCTGTAGGTAAAAGCCATTCTGATCAGCTTCATGGGTTCCATCAAATATGATGCATTATGCCCCCCACTGTCAACAATATGGGGTGATTATAATATGGCCAGTGAACTGGATCGTGGAATTAAAAAAACAGTAAGGTTTAAAACAATTATCTTGACGATTAAAAGCCTCAACTATAGTAAAGTTTTATTATAATACGAAGTTTAGCCCTAGCCTCGCCGGTGCGACTCAGTTGGTTAGGCATTGCCCTATGCACTGAAAGGTTGCAGATTCCATTGCTGATCAGGGTACATGCTCAGGTTGCGGGCTCATTCCCCGGTAGGGAACATGCAGGAGGCAGCAGATCAAAGTTATGTTCTCACATTGATGTCTCTCTCTCCCTCTCCCTTCCTCTTTCTCTAAAAATCAATAAACTATTTTTTAATGCAAAGTTTATAAAACTTAAATTTAGAGAAACTAGATAATCTCACCTAATGAGGGATTATCTGTAATAGCAGTAAATAAAACTTGGAAAGATGACACTAAAGAAGCATTCAACTGGGTCAAATTAAGTTGGTATAAATATCAGAAAAAAACACTAGTAAAGAATATTGAGAGGCTTTTTAAAAATGATGAATCTGCTATAAGCTTACAAATTGCACTAGGGACTCATTAATTGGATTATTTTATGGTTGTCTCAGCACTGAGTTTTGGAACTTACGTTAAATTCAGCTGTGACTTCTAAGGAGAAAAAGAAAAAGCTGTATCTGGCAATATAGAGCTGTTTCTGGTGACATATTTTTTAAAGTTGAACACTGACATCTTCCAACATATTTTCTAGTATTTCCCCAGAAGTACCTTTATTTTTAGGGGTTTGTCCTGAACAATACAACACTCTTGAGAAAGCAGCTGCTTAGTCGAGGCTTATCTAACTGGAGCCTCAATCAACAAATATTTATGAGTACATACTGCAGTGATCATAACTAACATTTCTAGGCATGTGGTAGTTTACCAAGTGATATGATATGCTTTTATTTTATTAAATCTCACCAGACTGCTGGTGAATTTTTGTCCCCTAAGGAAGTTGAGTTTCAATCTAAGTAGGAGTCATCAATTTCCCTGACATCGCACCAGGCAAGAGGCAAAACTGGATTCTGAACCTCCAGACTCCAACTGCAAACACTGAGATCCTACAGGATAATGCAGGGTTCCAGCCCTTCCGAACTCACAACCAAGTTGTAAAAATAAATACAGTGAAAACTACATAATATAAGATGTAAGTCACACTTTAAGGCACAAGAGGTGCCAAAGCACTTGCATCCACTTTGAAATCAAATACCACCACTCCACTGGAAACAAAGGCATTTCCAGTAAATCTATTTTACTTAAAGGAAAAGGTTAAATAAGCCAGTGAATACCAACAAGTATTCTTTGGCTAAGTAGGGAGGTGGTCTTGGCAATCTCCTGGCCTCTGAGATTTTGCTAATTGTTTATCCAAGAAGATACTTCAGTCTCTTTCAGGAAACAGTAAGCGTTGTCATGGGAAAGCCTGGGTATTCCACTTTTTATAGTGAATTGCACAGCTACTGTAAAGAGTGCAGAGAGGAATTTTTGTGAGCAGCTGCCAACCACACCCTAACCCCAGGCAGCTGTCTTGCTTTATGAACTACTGGTCATGACAAGATGTGTGGATGGTGCATTATAAGCCATTACCATTTCAAACAATGCAAAGTAAGTCTTGCTGATTGTGGGAGAAGGTGAATGGAGGACACAGGAAATCACATATAGGTCTACTCTTGCCATGTTGGGATATAAATGACAGTGGTTCAGACACACGTTCTCACCTAAATCTCATCACTCTTCAACTTACTGGTTAACCTAAAGTTCCTGTTCAGCATACAATGGGACCCTCATATTCCAACTGTAAAGGCCTCAGAGAGAGCAGTCATTTACAGGTCATCCTTCCATACTTGTCCTCCGTGCTTTGGCCAGGTGGCCAGGAAGCACAGGAGTGAAGAAGGGGCAGACTTCCCAGGCACTCTGGCAGAACCTGTCAAATCATCAATATTATGAGCATCTACTCGTACATTCATTAATGCCTAATTGAAGTGAAAAAGTTGGGGAGGGGAGACAGCCTCTTGCAGGCAGGACTGCCATGATTAAGTAAGAAATAAAGCAGAACTCTTCCATGGAATTCAGGAAGGTTCCTGTGTAGAACTGTGTCAGAGCCCAGAATTCCTAGCACACCTTAAGGCCAAATTTCCAAAGGCCGAAGGGATATAGTCGGCTTTGGTGCATTTGGGCCAGGTGATTTGGGCCAGGTGGGCCAAGTAGCATCCTGACCATTTGATTTTCAGGGAATTAGGAAAAGAGTTCAAGCTGTAAAATACCTTTCTGCTCATTTTTCACTGCTGCAGCTTCAGGGGTTACCAAAGTCTGTAAGGGCACAGAATATAAAAAAAATGTTTCCCACTGCAGACCTGGGAGGCTGGGCCCTCGAGTCCTGAGTGGCCCATCATCAGAAACCCTTCTCCCTTTGTTATATCTGCTGGGCCTTCCACTAAAGAACTGAATTAGATAGACGGGGAAGGGGAGGAGGCGGTGGGGAGTGGGGGATGGAAGGAAGGCTGGTGCAAGAATATATTTTCTATGTCTGGATAAGGGAACAGGATTCTAGGTAATTGCCTGGTTTTCTCATTGTTCTCGGCTGCCATTCTGAGATTCATAGAGGGGCTGAAAGGATCTCTCTTTTTTTCCTTTCCCTTCTAATTCTTCACCTCCCCCCAACACAGACCCTCCAAACAACTCCCCCCTTAATCCTTTACCCTCCCCTCTCATGGTGTTTATTCCATCCTAGGGAGAGAAAAAAAATGTAATTTGTCTGTTTTATTTATGATGCAATGAAGGTATGCTGCATGCGTCAGGATAGCCTGACACTGGTCAAACTATCTGACAGCCAAGAAGAACTGCCTTCATACTCCAATGAGTGTATATTTTAACCATTTGTCCACCACAGCACACCACTGAGGTTTTGCCAGGATTCACAGCACTCTTTTTTAAAAAATCTATATTGTTACATCCCAATTAAACTTAGAACACAACGTGCTTTCGATTAATCTTTTATCTTTCATGTGTACCCTAAAATATGCAGACATGCTATATGTCATTTGAAAAAAATTCAAAACTGTGTGACTAGTCCGATGAATATTTGTGGGTTTTTAGAACTTCACAAAATTCAGGAATCTAGAACAGTTAGGCCATGAGTCCCAAATCAAGACATATCGTTTAGTGATCAGATCCAGAAAATGAAATTAGCTCAAATGAAATGGAAATTTCAACCTGTTTCTCCTCAGAATTAAAAATGAAAGTACAGGTCAAAGAGCTAGACTAGTGCTGTTATGAATAATGCTGAAAAAGCACATGCCTAAAAAAAAAAGCCCTCAAGAATATAAAGATTTTTATCCCAGAAAGGACCAAAGTTGGTAGGTATTTGATAGTTCATGGTCTAAGTTTGAATCAAAATGCCTTCTCCACCATTTCCAAATTGGGACTTTTAAGAAAGAATTTGACATGAGCAAACTGAATGTCCAAAGAGACCATTTTGGACATTTATGCCTTTTCAATTCTCTTTGCATTATACTCGGTATTATGCCTTTTCAATTCTCTTTGCATTATGCTCGGTAGGTCCCATGATCTATGTGCCAAATGTACACTTGCTTGGGTACACTCAGAGTGTATTCTCCCTTTACTTTCAACAACAAACCCCCAAATACGCCTTGCATCCATTCTCTCTCTATCCCCTGTTGCTTTGCCACCAGCAATTTAATTCTCCTTTTCAGACATAAAAGGACACACTGGGTTTTAACAATTATACTTTTGATTTCCTCATAAAAAACAATGCTCAGAATTAGGCCCCAGACAATCTGTTCTTGTCCTCCAAAGGCCTGTGGGGCAAGATTTCCAGAAGAACCAATGGGATTTCTGCTGACTGAAAATATTTTTATTTTAATAAACTACAAAAGAAAAATGCTGGAGAAAAAACTCACAACAGGTTCAGAAATGTAATGTAATGCACGCAGCATGAAACAGAAACAAAGACCCAGCAGACAGGGAGTGTGATGAATGGTCCTAACCACATCGTATTTATTTATTTTTTTTAATCTGCATTTGCCTTTCATCTGCAAATGAAAGGAATGGGGAGAAAGTGAATATGCATTCCAAGGAATTTCTTTTGGTGTAACAAGAGCAAACGCAAATATTATAAACTCAAGCAGAATTAAGAGTTTAACAGCAACAAAGATACAGAATGGCTGAAAAATCTGGATTCACACTGTGGTGTGTTTTTTGGTTTTGGGGTGTTTTTTTTTTGCACTCGGCTGTGGATGGTGGCAAGAAAACACACTACAATGCAGACTCAAGACAGAGGAGTAACCACAGCGCTGAATGCTTCTGCTTTTCAAATCACATGTGAAAGTCTGTTCAATTGAGTTTTCTTGAAATGACAGAAAAAATATTTAGTACAGTTTTTCATGATTTAATGTATGTATACTTAAAAATTCTAAGACAGTCCTTTAAAACTTAATGTTAAGATCACTTAATTTTAAATACATATACAAGTTGGAATATTATTTCAAATTTTCAAGCAATGTAAAAGCCACCCATCCTTTTCTCTGTAAGCTTTGTTCCTGAGGTGTTAGGAGGAACAAGGCAAATCCAACTGTGTGAATTTTGTAGTGCTCATGATGCACTTGACAGACCATGAAAGTTAACACATTTTGGGAAGCGCACTAATTTACAAATAGTTGATTAGGTGTACTTCATTAGCCATGGAAGAAAGTACATATTTTTTGTAGAAAACGTTGTTATGTAGTGAGTGTGTGTGTGTGTGTGTGTGTGTGTGTGTGTGTGTGTGTGAAGAGAGAAAGAGAGCATCATTCTCTTAAGTTGTATCAGTATTGGTGACACAAAATGCACACAAATTTCACAGGTTGAAAGTCTTAAATTTTTAGTGAAAAAATAGCCAATCTATCCAATATTACCATCCTCTAAATATCTAGAAGCCTTAAGAGTAGTTTGTACATTTTGTTATCATACTTAATTTTTAATATTCAAGGAGTTTTAAGTAGTATTCATTTAAAACAAAAGAACACAACATAAATAACTTTTAAGATTTGTTCAGATTAAGGGCAAAAGCAATGTTCAACTGTTTATAATAGCACAGGGCAAAATACGCCTCTAAGATGAGCTCCTCTGATGTATGTAAACATACTTGGTTCTATAGTTCTAGAAAAGAATAATTATATGTTGTTGGCCTCGGCAACTATGATAGGATAGAAAAATATCAATATAATAGAGACTAGAAATTTTATCATAATAAGCTTGCTAAAATAAAACTCTTTCTAAATGGTTGGAATTAACAACCATGAGTGCATGTACAATATCAGTATGATATAGAATGGGTGACTTGATTAAAATAAACTTGTTAATTTAAAAATCATGGCAGCAAAATAAATATCTGGACAATAACCTATGCAGTGCTGGATCTCTGCTTTAAATTTTGAGAGGTTTATAATTTACATTTTCAAAATAGTTCAAAATGGGCTAACAAGATAGATCACATCACTCTATGGAACCTGATTGAATTTCACGTTGGAAACTGACAAGGCACCTCCATGATCCTCCCTTACAGTAATTGTCCTGCCATTTTGCGGCTTTTGCTCCACCTGGCTCCACTGCAGCCGTCATAAATCGCGACTACAAAGCAGCATGATTTGAGAGCCAACTCCAAAAATATAAGTTTCAAAAATTAAACCACTTACAGTCCCTCCTCTTCATTTAGAGACAATAAATTTTGTGCTGGCGTTATCTTGCTATATAGTAATTGCACATTAATAAAAACATGTGGTGAGAAGCGCATAAATAAATTGCACTTCACAAAAGCATCTCGACACAAATCACATATTTCAAACTGCGTTAGAAAAGGAACTGGGAAAATGCTGGCGAGTAAACAGGCAGGCAAGCAGTGAAAAAGAAATTCTCAAAGGTATTTCCAAACTTGCATTCACAATGTGAAAAACGGTGTAAGCTGCAGATTCCTGTAATATTCCCAAGACGTAAGTTTCTGAGTATTTTCCCCTATACTAGATATCGTGTTTTTAAGGAGTGTTTTACACATCTTTTTTTCTGTGTGTTTTTTTTTCCCAATAAACAAAAGCCATATAATTTTGTTCAGGGTTTATGAATTTCTACTCTAGGAAGGTGGCTTATTTTGCCCATTGAAGCTGATCTATTGAAATGATCATTTGTCGCTTGATCATTTTTTCACACACCCTTAAACTAAGCCTTCACAATATCTCTAAGCACTTTTCTCCTGGTCAGCAGAAAGTGGACCCTCCCCTTTCAAGTCCAGGAAACCTGCGATTAAACTGTTTGGGAATTCTGTTGTCTTGTATTTATCTGTGCATCAGTTACACACATTGCAGTGCCTCTTCTTGAAAGGTTCAGATTTTCCTCTGGTATAGCTGCCTCTATTTAATCTATTCCTCTCTCAGACAGAGACATGCATCAAACAGGAAAGAAATATTACAAAAAGAAATACCTATTTCCTCACACTTTTCAGATTAAATATCTCCAGCTGCAGATAGAAACCTCTTTAAACTGAAATTAATTTCTGTATTAAAATAAAATCAGGTGGTATGTTTTACTTTCTCTGCATTTGTGGTGCAATTTGTAGGCCCTCAAATTCTTAATATAAATACATTTTTAATCTACAACCCGGCCTGATGTTTCTCTTATTCTCCTGATTACCATTTCCCCCTCCATTTGGGACCTTATTTGTTATCTCTCCTGCTCAGTGCTTATTCAAAAATGCCTTAAATCTTTTTAAAAAGCTGGTCAGCGAGACAATACTAAAAGGGCAAGAGGAAAACGCACTTATAGATTGTATACAATCCATAATTTTCTAATATAGAACATTTTTCCCTTAGTGTCATTCAAAAGAAAAAGAATTATTTACATTCAGAGCTTAAAAAATAATTATATATCCTTGTTCTCTATGCTCAAATGCTGGCTGGGATGGTGTATTTTGTAGAGACAGAGTGCCCTCTGCAGGGGGAAATACCTTTCTAATGGCCTCCTCTCAGACAATCTCAAAAAAAAAAAAAAAAAAAAGGCAGTGTAGCAGCGATACTGAAAATATAAACAAATGGTTTTTTGAGTGGGTTTGCTTGTAAGCAATTAAACTAATTTATTCCCCCTAAAATAGATGTGTTTACACTTTTTTTAAGTTAGCTAATCCCATATTTCCAGTCACACAAAAATAGGAAAAGGGCAACATTATTGTCACAAACTTCATGGTAATATTAAACTGAACATAAACTGAAAACAGATTGTTAAAGTCTAATTTTTCCCCAAATTAGAGTAGGCACAAAAAAATATTTTTAATAATCATTCAAGTGTCATGTGACTGTTGTGCAGTAGGACTCTGAATTCTTCAAGAAATTTTTCTAGATTTCTGCCTGTGCTTGGGCTGGATGTAGTAGAGTGCAAGTATTCTTCCAATGCTTAGGAAATTGCATTGTGGTTCTTTTATTTTCACTTCAGTATTTTGAAAATGAGATGAGGTGCTATCGATTTCACCTTGTTGTATGTGTTTCAGGAAATAAATAAATAAAAATGCTAATCGAGAGAAATTCTGATGATCGTGTCATAACTACATAAAAAATATTGTGGTGAAAATTAATGCACCCTTCATATCCTTAAGGCTTTCATTCTTTCTCGGGTCTGTCTTGTGCCAAATACCTTAAAACCCATTGCAGCAATTAAAGGAGAAGGGAATTCTATTTTTAAGGAATGGGTTGCTTTTGTGTTTTAAGGTTGTCATTGAGTGGATTCTGTACATGGGAAGAGTGTGAAAGGTATCACAATTTAGTGGTATTTTCCAATTCCTAGTAAAGTCTTCAGGGGTAATTCCTTACACTTAAAAAGACAATTCTGACTTTTGCTTTCATTGTTTTGCCCGCTTTACACCACAGAGCTTCTGCCAACCCTGTAAGAGCAGACTTCCTACCTCCAGTCTCTAAATGCAACCAGCAGGGGGGCTGATGAAGTGCTCATTTTTTACATCAGTCTTATAAAATTGCTTTCCCCATTAATTGTATCCATGGAAACAATACATTTGGCTGGTAAGGGACTCCTGAATAAAATTTAATGGGATTCTCAAAAAATATGCAGGATAGGAAGAGATGCGATAATCGGCAAACCACTCTGGCAAACCAAGTTTTAGCCCAGTGCAGGATTAATTTCTTGTTTCCAAAAACTGTACTGAACTGAATCCAAATTAAACTAAAGATAAGAAAAGTGTCATTTCACTATCTGAAAAAGAATTTTTAAGAGAAGGAAAAACAGAAGCAAGCAATTCCGGGGGAAAAAATTTCTAATAACTCCTAGCAAAACAACAATCATCAGTGCTCACCAAAACGGCAGTTCTTAATACCCAAGTTCTAATAGTGCTAGCATGGCTCCTAGATAGCTGACTAGATCTTCTAAGCATGCTCTCAGAGGTACTTGAATTCTCCCTGCAATCTTCTCCCCTCTCTGCCCTGAGTGGGCATTCATACACATTCCCTTCTCTCTGGCTTTTTTATTCTCACCTCTCCCTCAGTGCTTATAACCCTTAGGGCGATTTGGGTTTTAATTTTTATTTCCTTAGCAGGTAAAGTATCTGTATTACAGAATCTTAAGCCTGCATATACCCATATTTAATTTGGAAAATGTGTGGGTAAATAGAACTCGTTATGGGATTAGTTAACAGCTGCAAGTTTGCCACTGTGAAAAGCTGATTTGTTGTTTTAAGTGCCATTTCTTTACATTAAAAATAAATTCCACTCAAAGCCCTTGAATGTGAGTCTCAGAATTAGATTGATATGATCTAGATGAAGAAAGATATTACTACTTTAAATCAAATAATACTGTATGAATTTAAAATTATCGGTGATTTTTTTTCTAAGCCCCAAATCACTTCTGCCTCTGGGTAAATAGTTTAAATTTTTTAAACATGTAAGAATTTAGTTTCAACATTACCCCTTATATATATCGTTCCTTTCCTGAAACAAAATGATGTTCCCACTATATCAAGTCTTTCTGCATATGTGAGTGTAAAAAAGCTTTGTTAATGCAAAATCAAGAGAAGAAATCAGGACTGTATTCCTCAGTCCAGAAACCAAGGTCAGTCTGAGAGACAGCAAATAGGTGCTGGTTCTTAAGTGGAGTACAAGAGTTACTAGGTTCTCCTTAGGGAAAGGTCAGATGCAAATGAAATTCAGGAAATGTAAATCCACTAAGAACCAGGGCTGCAGAAGGCTCTGGAGGGTGGAATCCCCAAGAAGCTGAGGCTCAAGATAAAGTGTCTAAAAGCCAATTATCTAATCTAATAATAGACAAATATGCAAATTGACCATACCTCCGACACACCCACAAGCCATGCCCAAAAGCCACGCCCACCATCCAATCAGAGCAAGTATGCAAATTAACCCAAACCAAGATGGCTACAGCCACAGAGAGCAAGGTTTCCTAGGTAACAGAGGAAGCCAAGCTTTCTGCCAGCCGTTGCAGGCCTACGCCTCCACTCAAGCTACAAAGTTTCAATTATAGAAGGTAAACAAATTCAAACAAATGGCGGCAGAATGGAGCTTGAGAGAGCAGGCCAGGGTTGCCGCCGGCAACAGGGGAAGCAAAGCTTTCTGCACACCCTGGCCAGACCCACCCGCTTAAGGCAACAAAGTTTCAATTATAACCCCAACACAAATGGCTTCGGGCCTCGGAGGGAGCCCCAGGCTTGGCTCTGCTCCAGGCTACAAAGTTTCAATTGTAGAAGGAAAATAAATTCCAGATACCAAGGCCTCTGCTTGCATTGCCAGGGGGCATGGCCCGCCTGCAAACCACCACAGGCCCCTCGCTCAGGCCGCCCCATGCCCCAAGGGAACCCCACCCTGATCAGGGACACCCTTCAGGGCAAACCAGCTGGCCCCCACCCCTGTACCAGGCCTCTATCCTACCTAATAAAAGAGTACTATGCAGATTGATCATCACTGCAACACACAATATAGCTGCCCCCATATGGTCAAAGATCCTGCCCCCATGTGGACACAAGATGGCTACCACAAGATGGCCAGCAGGAGAGGGCAGTTGGGAGGCACCCGGCCTGCAAGGGAGGGCAGTTGGAGGTGATCAACCCTGTAGGAGAGGGCAGTTAGGGGTAACCAGGCCGGCAGAGGAGGGAAGTTGGGGGCAAACAGGCTGGCAGCAGAGTGGTTAGGGGGTGATCAGGCTGGCAGGCAGAAGCGGTTAGGGGCAATCAGGAAGGCAGGCAGGCAAGCAGTTGAGAGCCAGCAGTCCTGGATTGTGAGAGGGATGTCCGACTGCCCGTTTAGGCCCGATCCCTGGACATCCCTTGAGGGGTCCCAGATTGGAGAGGGTACAGGCTGGGCTGAGGGACAACCCCCCTCCGTGCACGAATTTCGTGCACCGGGCCTCTAGTCTTAAATAAAAAGGTGGCCTCGTTCTGCTATCCACTCAATTTGATAAACCTAACTTAGATGTTGCTTTGACTGTTATCTAAATTTTAAAATCCTTAATAGAAGAGTTCATTTATTGCTGAAACCGGTTTGGCTCAGTGGATAGAGCGTTGGTCTGCGGACTGAGGGGTCCCAGGTTTGATTCCGGTCAAGGCCATGTACATTGGTTGCGGGCACATCCCCAGTGGGGGGTGTGCAGGAGGCAGCTGGTTGATGTTTCTCTCTCATCGATGTTTCTGGCTCTCTGTCCCTCTCCCTTCCTCTCTGTAAAAAATCAATAAAATATATTAAAAAGAAAAAAGAGTTCATTTATTGAGGCATCAACGATTATCCAACTGCAACCAAACAGATATGACTTTTCCAATATCATAGGTAGTTTACAAACTTATCTAAAGCAAAAATATAACAATAGCTTTGAAAATATTTGTGCCTTTGACCCAGTATTTTTTTTGAAGAATTTATTCCAAACAAATAAATCTTTGCAAGAATATATGCAAGAAAACCATAGAATTATGTAATGCATAATTTATAAAAACAGATTAGAAACTATATGTCTAACAATAAATAATGGGTTAAATTAACCATTGTACAACTGTCATAAGATGGAATAGCTCACAAAGCAATTAAATCTAAGATTATGAGAACTTTTTAATGGAGTGGAGAAATGCCCACAAATGTTAGTGGGAGAAAAGAGTGGGATTTAGACATCATTTATATAATTAATACATACAGAGATGAAAGACTGGAAGGAAATACAGATGCTTCACAATGATTATTTTCTTTGTAAATTTTCTACACTGTCTATATTTCTACAATGAGCGTCTATTAATCTTCAACATGAAGAGAACAAAAGTTGCCATAATTAGATATATACTCATATACTATAAGAGAAGTGTCAATAAGATCAATCCCCAATTTGGTCTTTTATAAACTGAATAGATCAGAATACCAGAGAAAATGTCTGTTACAGTGTTATACAATTCATTCTGTAGACCTGTCATGTGCTATGTGGATGAGGAATATTGCCTTGGGAAGCTCTCAGTGGTCCAAGGAGGAGTGACCATGTAAAAGTAGAACTGGGTGCCTAACATGAGGAATGCAGACATAAATAAGACACAAGCTCTGGCTTCAAGAAGCTCTAGGAAACTGAAAGTTCATCAAATATTTGTTACATGATGCAAGAATTGTAAAACAATTTTTAAAAGCAGTGATCTTCAAATTCAAGTTGTGATGGAGTACTTAAGGGGTCACAAAACCTATATCATTTTAATTCTTCATTTATTTCTAAAATGGGTAGTTTAAAACATGTGTATAAGAATATTGCATACTTCCCTGGCCAGGTGACTTGGTTGGATTGTGGTCTGTACACCAAAAAGGTGGTGGAGTTTGATTCCAAGTTAGGGCACACACTTCAGTTGTGGGTTCAATCCCTGGTCCAGGCACATATGGGAGGCAACCCATCGGTTTTTTTCTCCCACACCAATGTTTCTCTCTCTTTCTCTCTCTAAAAGTCAATAAAAACATATCCTCCAATGAGAATTTAAAAAAAAAAAAAGAATATTGCATGCCAACCTTAACATATCTGAAACCTTCAATACATTAAGTTATGCAACCAGGTTAACTTGTTCTTCTGTGAACTTTGAATAAAGTATTTCTTAACATCCTTATTTAAGAACCTAGGGTTTGAAAAGCAAGCTGCTTGAGCAAACAAACACAATTCTTAAATTTGCAACTACTTTTCAGTGTGAATCAGAATACTCTCAATATAGGAATCTAAAACAAATTAGTCACTTGCTCAAGATGACCACAAATTGCAACCATCACCCATAAATTCCAATTATAAATTTGAGTTTATGAAATCAATTTAATATAATACACTACAACTTTTTTTAGCAGGGGAGGTGAAAATAAAAAGCTTCAATGCTTGAAAAAAAGATTTGAAAGTGTGTAACAAGCTGTGGTCAAGACACAGTGAAGGTGCAAAGGAGACAATGAATGCAAGCCATCTCATCACATTTGGAAAGTTGAAATTTCATAAATTATTAGGTAGATATGGCCCCTTCTCCAAATGGAGTGAGTAGATTCTGCCTCTGAGATCACACAGGAATCTGTACCTTTAGTATATTATTTGTGACCGCCTTTTTTATTAGAGTTTCTTGTAGTTATATTTATCTTCATTGAGAATTCACCTACATTTCTCCTAAAGAACAGAAGCCATGTCTTATATATCTCTTAACCCTCCCCATTAGCTATAATACTCTAAATGCCTGTTATGAATGAACTAAGTGAACAGAGATTTCAAGTTTATGATGGTATAAAGTTTTAATCCATTGTACTTTTATCCTCTTCTTACCATTTCATCCTGTTATTTATTAATGTTTAGAATTTTTATAATACATCAATTATACTTCCCATTATTACTGTCTAAATGATCATTCAATTTAAGACCCTATCCTGTTATACATTAATTATTCCACCTCTAAGAAGGCAGCCCTGTCAGAGTTAATCACAAAGATAGTCACAAAGATACAAAGATGTTCACAGAAGTATTATTTATCATTTGAAAAAATCAGAAACAACTTACTATGCAAAATTAGGGATTGCGTAGATAAATAATACATCCATTCTGTAGAAAATAATTACTAGAGAATTATGCTTTAGAAGCTCAATCCTATATAATAAAAGGCTAATATGCAAATCAACCGAACGGCAGAATGACTGGTCGCTATGATGCACACTGACCACCAGGGAGCAGATACTCAATGCAGGAGCTGTACCCTGGTGGTCAGTGTGCTCTCACAGCGGGAGTGCCACTCAGCCAGAAGCTGGGCTCATGACTGGTGAGCACAGCGGCAGTGGCCTCCGCGGCAGCACTAAGGAGCAGCGAGCCAAGCGGTAAGGAGCCAGCAGGAGGGCGGTTAGGAGCGAGCAGGTGGGCAGTTAGGAGCAAGGGGTCCCGGATTGCGAGAGGGTGCAGGCCAGGCTGAGGGACCCCTTCCCACCCCCGCAACCCCCGAGCACGAATTTCATGCATTGTTCCTCTAGTATCTAATAACAGATCTAGAGTGTCTAAACTACTGTTCATACACAACACAAAAGGTCAGTTTCAAAAAATGGGTGGCCATTCTAGCTAAGATAGTAGATCAAGCTTAGGTGTGAAGCCCCTCCTCCTACTTTAAAAACATCTAGAAATTCTAGATAAAATTTTAAGAAAAATCTTAAACTACACAACTTGACTTAAAAACAAGAAAAAAAATACATTTGTAGGGTCCAGAAAAATAAGCCATTGTGCCTCTCAGGAAGAAATGGAATGTAGTTTTGGCAATGCACAGAAGTCATGATTGTAAATCCTGAGCTTATCCCGAGCTTTCTCCATGAAACAAGACCAGGGCAAACCTGAACTAGAAAAATTCCCAATTGCCTAAAGATAGGGTTTGCTTAAAGGTATGGGCAGGAAGCAGAGTCAACCATGACAATTTAGAACTCCCTACCCTGTAAGGCAAGCAAGCACAATATAAAATTCTTTGAGCCATAGGAAATTCCAAACTCAGAAATTAATATAAAAAGTGGTCAAACCTAGGGCCTTCATACATCCATGACAGAATGAAGCACAAAACTCCCCCATAAGGATGCTTCCACAAGCCAGCATGTAACCTATAAATATATGATTACTGATTAACCCAAATGAAAAGATTGCAAAGAATGCAAAGAGATCTGATGCTATGAAAGTTTGTAAAAGCAACAAAAGGTCATAATCAAATAATTTAGATACCAAAGCAATTTAAAAAAGAATTTTAAAATAAATGATTATAATCATCAACCAGATAAAAAGATAATAGAATCCACATGGCAGGAATAGGGTATTATGAAAAGTAGAAAATTTAAAAAGTATATTCTGGAATTAAAAGACTATCACTGGAAAACAAAAGAATATGTTAAAGAGTTCACAAGACAAAAAAAGGAAGAGAAATTTAGTAATCTGAAAGTAAATCTAAGGAAATCACCTAGAATATATTACAGGAAGTTGAAAGTACAAAAGAGCATATAATAGTCATCTGAGAAAAAGAGACTACAGAAAAAAAGAAAGAAATCATAGAAAAAATGCCTCCAGAAGTGAAGATACAAATCCTCTGACTGAAAAAAGTTCATCAATTACCCAACTAAATAAAGACAAATTCACAACTGAAACACTGTAGTGAAACTACAGAACAAAGAGAGAAAGGGGGGGAGGGATTGTGAAAGCTACAAAATAGAAAAAATAATCTACTTTCAGACCAATAGGAGCTATATCATCAATAACAATAAATGCACAAAGACAATATTAACTTCAAAATACTAAGTAAAAAACACACATAATGTAGAATTCCATACCCAGCTAACAATCACCTGAGTTCAAATTAAAGGAGACTATCCTATCTAATAAAAGAGTAATATGCAAATTGACCGTACCTCCACTACAACCACAAGCCACGCCCACCAGCCAATCAGGAGCGAGTATGCAAATTAACCCAACCAAGATGGCTACAGCCACAGAGTGAGTAAGAGGCTTGGGTTTCCCCAGCAATGGAGGAAGCCAAGCTTTCCACACACCCTGGCCGGCCCAGACCTCCACTCAAGGCTACAAAGTTTCAATTATAGAAGATAAATAAATCCCAACAAAAATGGTTGTGGCCACAGAGCAAGCAGGAGGCTTGGCTCCGCTTAAGGCTACAAAGTTTCAATTATATAAGATAAATAAATCCCAGATACTAGGGCCTCCGCTTGGGTCGCCAGGGGGCGTGGCCCACCTGCAAACCACCACAGGCCCCTCACCCAGGCCGCCCCATGCCCCAAGGGAACTCCAACCCTGATCCGGGACACCCTTCGGGGCAAACCAGCTGGCCCCCACCAATGCACCAGGCCTCTATCCTATCTAATAAAAGAGTAATATGCAAATTGATCATCACTCCAACACACAAGATGGCTGCCCCCATGTGGTCAAAGATGGCTGCCCCCATGTGGACACAAGATGGCCACCACAAGATGGCCAGCAGGAGAGGGCAGTTGGGAGGGACCAGGCCTGCAAGGGAGGGCAGTTGGAGGCGATCAGGCCAGCAGGGGAGGGCAGTTAGTGGTGACCAGGCCAGCAGAGGAGGGAAGTTGGGGGTGACCGGGCCTGCAGGAAAGGGTAGTTGGGGGACCAGGCCTGCAGGGGAGGGCAATTAGAGGTGACCAGGCCTGCAGGGGAGGGCAGTTAGGGGTGACCAGGCCTGCAGGGAAGGGCAGTTAGGGGTGACCAGGACTGCAGGGGAGGGCAGTTAGGGGCAATCACACTGGCAGGGGAGCAGTTAGGCATCAATCAGGCTGGCAGGGGAGTGGTTAGGGGGTGGTCAGGCTGGCTGGCAGAAGCAGTTAGGGGCAATTAGGAAGGCAGGCAGGCAAGCAGTTGGGAACAAGCAGTCCTAGATTGTGAGAGGGATGTCCGACTGCCTGTTTAGGCCCAATCCTACTGGGATCAGGCCTAAACGGACAGTCGGACATCCCTCGAGGGGTCCCAGATTGGAGAGGGTGCAGGCTGGGCTAAGGGACATCCCCTCCCCCCCATGCACGAATTTTGTGCACCAGGCCTCTAGTCAAAGATATAAACACTAAAAGCTTGCTAAGCACAGACCCCTCTGAAAGAACTACTAAAGGATGTATTCATCCAGAAGGAAAAAGAATCAATCCCACAGGAAGGAGTTGGATACAAGAAATAATGGCAAGCAAAGAAATTGGTAACAGAGTTGGTAAATTTATGTCAATAATAGCTAATTTTGGAGGGTTTCAAATCATAATGGGATCCTTGATAACAATAACATTATCAGGTTCTAGGATTATTGTTGTATTTAAGAGAAGAATATGATTATCATAAACTTTTTACTATATTAAGAAAATCTAAAGTCAAGTATGCATGTCAAATATTTTAGGGTAAATATTGAGAGAACTGAAATAGAAAGAAAACCTTCAAATTTAGGAGAAGCCCTAGCCAGTTTCACTCAATGGATAGAGCGTCAGCCTGCAAACTGAAGGGTCCCAAGTTCAATTCCAGTCAAAGGCACATGCCCAGGTTTTGGGCTTGATTTCCAGTAGGGGCGTGCAGGAGGCAGCCAATCAGTGATTTGTCTCATCACTGATGTTTCTATCTCTATCTCCCTCTCCTTCCTCTATGAAATCAATAAAAATATATTTTAAAAAACAGAGGGGAGAAAATATGCAGTAGAGAATTTTAAAACAAAATTAATTCAACTAAAGGCAGGAAAGAAGACAAAAGAAAAAATTATGGAAAATAGGAAACATAAAAATATAAAAAAATTTTGAAGTATCAATTACTATAATAAATGCAAATGATTTAGATCATCTTTTTTTTAAAAATCAGACTCAAATTGAATCCAAATTAAAAGCTAGCTATATGTTGCTTATTAGAGCGACACCTTTGAGTGGCACTGAAAGGTTGAAAATAAACTGATAAAAAAAGGTATGCTAGGCAAATACCAACTGAAAAAAAAGTAGAATTGCTAAAGATGAGATAATTTATAACTAAATATCATAGTGATTATCTCTGTGGGGAGTAATAAGTGATTTTTCCTTTGTTCTTTATATCTCTCTGTACTTTCCAAAAATTTGTAATGAAAATATATCATTTTTAGAATTTGAAATAACATATCTATTTTTATTTTAATAACTTTACTAATATAGCATAACTTAGAATACTCAACATCGCATGTATTTGAATCCCTAAACAAAATACATTTATTAAATCATTTAATCTTTATAACAACTTTGAGGGGAATATTTTTGTTTTATTTTGCACATGAGATAACTAAAGCACAGAGAGACTTAACTAAGTAGCCTTAGATCACACAGCTACTACAGACAGAACTAGGTTAGAAACACAACTAGCTATGTGTACTGAAGATATTAGAACTAATACAGAAGTCACAATTCAAAATTTACAAAATTACTTTTTTCATCATTTTATTTTTTCCAATAAAAATATTTCAATAAGAAGATATATTTAACATTTGCCACTGATAGTGGAATTTATAGACAACATCCCCTTCTATAATTTGGTTCATGTGTTTATACTTCAGAACCATAAAACAAAAGTACCAGTGTATCTACCAATGAATAAATCATGACTTTTTCCAGTTAAAATGTACCATTTCTGTAACAGATATGATTCTATTTTCATATTTTAATTGCTTCAGGTTGGTGTCAGCAAAGTGAAGTTTGTAAAAGTTTAACTGGTTTTTAATAATGAAAACTTAGATAATATTTACATCCATTTTTTTTAAATTCTGGCTATAAAATGCTTGGCTAGAACTATTTTCTATTTGGATATGGTTGTCTTTCTCAGATTATATCTCCCTTTTCTTTTTAAGCAAATATGCAGTTTAGAATGGATTTTAAGATAAACATATATTTAAAAATAATTTCCACAACTACAAAAATAGAAAAAGACTACATTATTAGAAATTACCTTCACCTGTATATACAGAGCCAAAAAAAAAATAAAAAACAAGAGTCCTCATTTATAACTAATAGATGCATTCCTAAGCAAATAGATATTGAATGAAAAAGGTGCATTTTGCTAGTTCTATCAGAAAGGGTCTTGCAAATAGCATGTAGACAATTACAGTGCTGGGAACATTCAATTGGCCACCTATCTTAGCTAAATTACAATAATGTGCATTTTGGCAAATCATATCATTTTACAAAATCATTTTAAATGTACACTGTGCATTTCTTCTCCTACCTCTCAAAATAATTCACTAGAATGCTTTGAACTTAAAAGAATATGCAGATACACCCTGGATATCCCGTCATAACCAGTCTTTGCAGGAAGCCAGAGTACCTATCTCCAGCTAGACTTCATATTCCTAGAAGGTACCACCACAGAGATCCACTTTTATCTACACTGACACTGCCATGGCGTCATGTTAAGCATGTTAGAGTGGATGACATATTTGTCAGAGGTCCCATTTAATGAAATAAAGACAGCGGTAAATGGTTGATCAATACCTGTCCTTCCACTGTCATAGGCTGTCAGAAAATTGTCTCCTCCAAGTAATGAGATATGTTTATAATTTTCAAAGCTAAGTGTTTTTGTATCATTTCATACACTATATAATAATGTTCATCATATTCATGTATGATATCACATCATAACATACGAAAAAAAGTGATTTTGAGAAATGGGGGTAGAGGCATTCTAATGCATTGTTATAACAGATATGCATTGGAATGTAAAACTAATGATTTCATTTGTCTACTTCGGATATTATTTGAGAGCTCTTTTATCTTACGCATAATTAACAAGGTGTTGAAAGTTAAATATAAAATATTATAGCATTTCTTGTTAACTTACATTGGGAACTCTTCTGTGACTGATACAAATAACCTGGAAGTGTACTTTCTACACAATCTGGAAAAATGATAAATACTATACTGTGTTATTACATCTTTGTTTTCACAAATACTCTCTCTCCATAAGTAACTTTAAAGAGCAAAATAAAGTCCATCTGAAGGCTATTATAAATTCTGGCTCACTTTCATTTCACAAGTGACAATGCCTATTGACCTTAAAATTGCAGAAATTAAATTATTGGCATGGCCATATAAATCTCATGGGTTAACTGCAGAAAACTCTAAGTATCTTATTCATTTGCAAGTGTCTTACCACTTATGCCATTGGGATCATTATAGAAGATGGTAGGAACATTATAAGCCACACAAATCCTACTAATAAATGTGTAATTTATAAAACCTTGCCAGTAGCCTCACTTTCATTCATAAATGCAGTCACCCAAATAAAAATACTATCTTTTGTCCCTAACTTTTTATTCCAAATAATCAATGTTTGCAAGTCTTATGTTTATATTGCAATTAGTCTGAAAACTGCTCGTTATATGCTAGGTAGTAATAACCAGATTGAATAGTCAGGGTTAAGTTGGAGCTGAGGCACCAAGGCTGAACTAAAGGCAAGAAAGCATCACTGAGAAGACAGGTGACTAAACAGAGTGAGGATGCTGAATTGCTGGATTCTGGAGACTGGGATTAAGGCACATTCAGTACCGACAAACATGTGCGCCAGGCACAGTGCTAGGCACTGTCTTCAAACATTTAAACAGGGTCATTTAGGAAAATTACATGTTTTCCTGTAGTTCCACATAAACAGATATATTAAGTATAACATTTCCAAAACGTGAAAGATGACAACAGCTAAATGTACATACTCAAAAGGAAATTAAGCCTATGCTTTTAATTGGAAGGGATAGATATTTTAAAAGATGAGACATTTTTGTATAAGGTCCAAAGACTATAAATATCTTGTCCCATTTTAGAAAGTGAAAAAATGGAATATGTACTATTCTTTAATAACCATCTTAGTATGGCATAAATTGGAGCTTTAAGTCTGCATTTATCTAAGACAGCACATACCAGGCATTCAGCAAATAGTTGTTTGAGAGAATCCTATATAATAAAAGCCCAGTGACCCAATGGCAGAACGACCAAAACGACTGGTCGACCAGTCGCTATGATGCGCACTGACCACCAGGGGGCAGATGCTCAATGCAGGAGCTGCCCCCTGATGGTCAGTGCACTACCACAGTGGGAGCACCGCTCGGCTGACTAGGATGAGTGGCTGCTCCCGCTGTGAACCCCGGGCCAATGGGCAGGAACCCAGGCTACAATAGTCGCCTCCTTGTCCCAGGCTCCTCCTCCTCCTCGCTCCCTGCCACCTCCTCCAAATGCCCGCAAGCTGCGCAGTGCTGCCACTGCCGGGCTCACAGAGCTGACCCAGG